>NC_140311.1:20977282-21292282 GCF_964211825.1 Aythya ferina | reverse complement strand
GCCTCCCTGCTAGCACCACAGTAACAAGAGGGCCTTGCTCAGGGCAAACCCAGAAGCCCAGACGCCTCTTCCAAAGCTGCTGCCAGGAACACAGCCAAGGGGCTGAGATCATCTTAGATCATTTTCAGCATCCACATTTTTTTCTCATGAATCAAGACTCCACGCTTTCATTTTACCCAGAACAAGCAGTAATAAACTGGGTATGTTTTGACTCATGATTGGAAACTAAGTCTGCGTTTATATTCACCACTTTTTATCAGCCTGTTCTTTTTAATAACATGCATCTGTTTTTGGGCTGCTGCTGCTGTTTGCTATCAACACCCCCTCCTTAGCCAGCTTAGAGAGACAGCTTCCAGCTGATTTCAGCCTGAGCCTGGAGGATGAGTTTCTCTAAGATGAATTCATCGAAGCTGTGCCCAGTGCCCACTACTCAGTCTCAGCTGGCTGCAGCACAGCTGCTCAGCTCCTGAGCAAGGACAGTTTAAGCAGTCGTCACCACCATTAGGCATGTTTCATTTTGCAGCAGCAGGACATCAGATTCACCAGTGGGTGGGGGCACGTTATGTTGACAGTTATTTGGAACTTCCCTGCATTTCTTTTGTGGCTCATTTTCTAGTTTCTTTCACTCGTCAAGAGAAAGTTTGAAATGAACTCTAGGTAAATATACTTGTTTTTTGAGCTAGAGACACAACAGAGTTTTCTGGTGTTCATGAAGGATGAAGTTCCCCCACACAGAGAGCGGACTCAAAGCCTTCATGTGGGTTACATGCCATTTGTGTGGCAGAAATTGAGCCCAGGTACAGCTGAGAGGGTCAGCTTTGTGCTGGCTTTCTGCAAAGTTGTGGGTCTTATGCACTGAGCCTTTTTAGAGGAACCTCACAGAATCACAAAATCGTAGAATAGCCTGTTGTAAGGGTCCCACAAGGATCACTGGGTCCAACTCCTGGCTCCACACAGGAACACCCAAAAATCAGACCTCTGATCATAGCTGAGAAAAAAAAACATATGTATGAGAATGTTGTCCAAGCACTTCCTGAACTCTGGTAGGCTCAGTGCCATGACCACATCCCTGGGGAGCCTGTCTCAGTGCCCAACCACCCTCTGGGTGCAGAACCTTTCCCTAACATCCAGCCTGACCCTCCCCTGTCCCAGCTCCATGCCATTCCCTCAGGTCCTGTCGCTGTCCCCAGAGAGGAGAACTCTGCACCTGCCCCTCCGCTCCCCTCAGGCCACCATGAGGCCTCCCCTCAGCCTGCTCTGCTCAGGGCTGAACAATGTGACCTCATACATCTTCCCATCTAGACCTTTCACTTCCTTTGGTCATTCTTTAAGATTTTTATGTTCTCCTTACATTGTGGTGCCCAAAACTACGCACAGTGCTTGAGGTGAGGCCACACCAGTGCAGAGCAGGGGGTACACAATTGTTTAGTCTGGACTCCCCCCTCGTGAACCCACTTTGTCTGAGACCAATGACTTCATTATCTTTCAGGAATTTTTCAAAAACTCCCAGAAAAATCTTCTCCATAATAACCCCCACTCATACAGAATAGTGCATTCAAAAATTCTTGGTAAAAGGCAAGATAACTATTTAATGCTAGCAATTTAGGTAGTCCTGGCAACTTGGGTGAAACCCTGCAGTGAATTTTTAGATGTATTTCCTAGGCTTGTCTCTGTTCCTAAGCTTTCACAGATTTTGGAGCCAATCTTCTCTTTCTGGGGCATCTCCACAGCAGAACCTCTCAGGTGATTCAGGCCATGGGAACATGAGCCAGGAAGGCCCCTGGGCACCATGAGGATCAGTTTTACCAAATGAGTGTGAGAAGTGCTACCCTCTTTTAAGTTGAACCATGAACGACTACCACTGCTCTACCCCTGTGAAGGACAGGCCCTAGGCTACTTTCTTAGGCACTTGTCCTGAGGAAGTGCCTTATACAGTGAGAAGCCCAGTTCCTCTGCCGCCCCTCCCCGTGGGTTTCAGTGGGCAGCCACCAGCTTTGTTGTTTATCTGTCTCCGCTGACGCATTTTGCTTATCACTGCAGAACCTGCCTGCCGCGCTAAAGCCGCCGCGACCACAAGGCCCAGCATAGCATGCACAGTCATTTCCTTCCTGCATCCCCTGCAGCAAAGGGGAGCCGTGGCTGCCTGCTTACATGGGGCCAGCACAGGCCCCATGCAACCACCCTTGCACCCCTGGAGCTCTGCCCCAAACCTGGCCGGGGTGCCAGTCCTTGCTGGCCATGTGTGTGCGTGCTGCAGGGGTGCCTTCCAGCCTGCCAGCTGGTTGTTTTTTACGCTGCTCCCCTCCTACGCCGCAGCCTGTTGGGGCCACCTGTTTCTTTCATATCCTTGTCCTGTTTTCATGCACCGATACAAGGGAGGAGACTGGTGGAGGTTTGGCAGCCCTGAAGTCTTCTCTCTTTCTCTTTCATGCCTGGGAAGGGATAGAGGAATGGCTCTCAGTGTGGTCAATGCTTCGTGAGTATGCCAGTGATGGGGAATCCGGAGCTCTGAAGAGACCAGGGCAGCAGAGCTGATTTATGAACAAGGCCAGGCCTGAACGCAGTAATACCCTGCCTCTGGCAGCCTATGCCAGAGGCTCAGACACCATAACAAACCTCCTGGGCCTCAGGTTCGTCTCCCACCCTGAGATCCCCCAGTGCTGCAGGGGTCTTCAGCCTGCTCCTGCCACACCGGGCCTCCCCTTGCAAGCTCCTCAGCTGGGATGGCAGCCCACAGAGGTGCAGGCTGTGCCTCACAGGCTGGTTTAGGTTACATCTATTGATCACCTAGTTGTGGTTAGGTGAGATCCATATTGTGTCCTGCTGGGATCATAAATGCCGGGGCTTTCTCTCCATACATAGCAATGGCCAGTCCTTCAGGCCATGGTCCGTACCATGAGCATATCTCAATTCATGTACTAAGTGCAATTTCTTTACAAAGTTTACCAGGGATTCAGCAAAAGCATCTATTATTTAATTTATTTTTTGTTTAAGGCTAAGATGAAGAGATTTACTTTTTATCAGGCAGGGAAGTGAAGCATGTTTCTAAAGCAACTGCAAGCAACTCATTGCATCCTCCTACTCGTCTAACATTTCTTCCTACTCCTCTAGCTTTCACTGCCAAGACTGCTTAAGACTTCACTGTGGTTAGCACATCCTGGACTTTGCAGCAGGGAAGCTCAGATGCAGCTGGTACCCTGGAACATTTAGAGCATACACATGAGGGGGCAGACTTCTGGTGCTTTGGCAAATCCAGGTCCAACATCTACCTCTCACAGAGATCTCACGGATCTCAGCATCTCACATCTGTCTTCTTTATGTAACCTCTCACCCAAATTATATCCAGGCTGACAGTAAAACTCACAGATATAAGCCAGGAAAAATATGAATCAACATTTATTGACGATATGTACAGAAGAGGTACAACACTTACAATCTTACAATTGGTCACTTTTAAGAGGGGGAAGGAGTATCAGGAGCAGGCAGTGCACAGTCCCACAGCATGTGATTCACACTGAAACATCGTAAGAGGACTCACCGAGAAGGATACTTCCCATGCTTTAAGGCCTAATTTTGATCTTTTTCCACTTATGGGGGATGAACATATATATTTATGAGAACCAGGCTCAGGTTCCCTGGGCATGATCCAGATTTTTTTTTTCTTGCTGTCTCAAAATCTTTCAGAACCACCTTCAGTTTTTGCCCACAAAAAAAAAGTAATTTTCTTACAGATTATAGCCCTGATTTCAGAATAATTTTGCCACTGAATACGTATGTCTGTTTTATTATCTATTTTATGATAAGACATACTTCTTGTATATAGCAGGCATCCTGGACATCAACTACAGTAGCTTGAGAAGCACTTAGCTTTACACTTAATTTCCAGTAGCTATCAATATCCTCTTCTAACAATGTCAGAAGCCCATGAGTCTGTGCATTTTCCTTACAGTCTGTTCCTACCAAGGGGACACAGCAGGGGCTGGTGCTCCAGAGAGGACAGGCAGACCCTTGCTGCCCGCAGCATGCAGCACGCTGCACAAGTAGCAGACAGGGTATCCAGCATAAGGCAGCTAGATTGATTTCCCCCTTGCTCATTGTGCTAATTTAAGCAGTGACTTACTGAACTTCTGGTGGTAGAGTCCCAACGCATCAGACAAACAAGACATAAAACAAAACATAAACTAATCATTCTGTGCGTGCATTAATTTTTAGTGTCATAACAAATGTACTCATGAGGAACACATCTATGCTGGCATCACTTTCGCTCACTGCCAGGGACGCACACCCCTGCAGGTACTAGCACGTACCATGCTGGTTAGAGACCTGAAAACTAAAACCAATGTATTTACAGTAACTTGACTGAATACATTATTCTGAATGTTATCAGAACAGGATAGCCCATAATTGAAAGATAAAGCAGTTACTAAACTACATAATTGACTCAGTTGAATGGCCAGAAGGAAAACAAACTCAGACAAAAGAACAAAATCCAAAAGTAGAACAGAATTTTAAAAGATGGCCTAATTTTATGCTATGGTTCAATACACACCAACGAGTAAAATTAAATTAAAGCACCGCTACCCATACTGTATACACCATTTCACTGAAATTACACATTGATAGCTACATTATCTACACTAAGTGCAGAGAGGCACTGGACATCATGCTTCAACAAAATGTCAAAACTGGTATAAATAAGGTTTTACAAGTATTAGTGACTCACTTAACTCTATTCTACCTGCAGTTCCTATTAAGATAATACCTGGTAAAACTGATTTAAAATACAAGAAAGAGATTAAAATACAAGGGTACATCAACACACTTCCTACATGTATATCTACCAGAAATTTAGTCTCCAAAACCTCAGCAGAATAACACACACCACAGATTTCTGAATAGGTGAAGAGATGCCCAGTTATCAGTCACACTGGGATAGCAATATTTGCTGTTCAATATTTTCTTCATTTTTAATCATGATCAAGGAACTTGTTGACCATAAGGGAACCTTTCTGTGATGTAAGTGTTATTAATATTTATATTAAGTCATGTTTATTCCTCTCCAAACAGTACTTTGTTCATTAAATAAAATTATTATAGCCATGGCCTTAATGCCAACAGGTATTTGCTTAATGGGAACAGACGACCATAAAAGAGAAGCAACCTTTACTTGTCCTGGTCAAAAAAATAGTCTTTGATCTCTTTAAAATACATAAGAATGCAGGAGGTATTTGTACAGATGCTACCCAATTGCAGTGGTCCCATGGTGGTTCTGTTGGTCCCCTTTCAAGAAGGCAAAGCTTGGTGGCCAAGTCATGAAGTCTTTCTGCAGGCTAAACTCAAGTACATTACATTATAGCAAGATGGACTAGGTAACTGACAACCTATCTTTTGCCTACCCAGATCTCCAATTTTCTTTCATCAGCAGTCTGAGTGAGTCAAATACACATGATCAGGTCCTAAGAAAGGACTGCAAGATTTGGCAAAGGTAATACCAGGAAAAATGACAAAAATGAGGGGCAATTGCCCAAGACAGTCAATCTAGAAGATTGTTCAGGTTATTATAACATTGTTCTATAATGAACTGCAGCATTTAAGGACATCTTGAAATTCCTATTTGCTTCTTGCGTTTTGTGCTTTGTTTATAATTCATCACTAAACATAACACAGAAACATTTCATTGATCCTAAATGCTATGAGAAAACTGGTTTTGTTCTAAGGTACAGATCACCTTTAAAGGCCTATCCCCCTATCTTATATGGTCAAATAGAAAATATTATATGAAAATATGCGTGTCTGTAAATTACAGATACTAGGCAATTTAGTTCAGTCTAAACTGTAGTTTCCAGAGAATAAGTACAACCCCCTAAAACCTATATTAATAACTACATCAGGATTGAGCATATCATATTTATATTAATTTATGTGCAGTGTTTTCTCATGCATTCTACAAGCTACAGCTCACACTGGACCATGGGAAATGGGATATATTTAAGAAGGGCACAGGATATGTTGGATGGAAGCGTATGCAATTGTTTTTAAGAAGGAAGGACAACCTGTAACACACAAGGACTCACAAGCCCATACAAAACAGCAAAATGGACATGCGATAATCTACAATACTGACAGCAAAACCAATTTGTAAACACAGTTTGCATACAGTCTTTGAAAAACTGTAGAAAAGAAATAGAAAAGAACGATACAAAAATCCGTGCAAACTCTTCTATTTATGTACAAAACACTGTACAGGTACCAGACAACCCAGGTTGTGTGATGCTGCCTATGGCACTTTCCCTTTGCGTAAAAGTGTATGCCACAGAGCATCATTAAAAACAATTGTGGGGATCCTGAATTTTGAAAAATCAAACTAGAAGGATTTGACACTCCAGCATCAATCAGCATTGGCTCTGCAGCAGAACACAGACATAAAAGGGGATCAAAGGTTGGGTGAGAAATCTCACTGGTCTTTATGCCTTCCCAAATCCTGCCTTAGCTTAGTTATTTCCATCCTGGACCAGCAGAGACCCATTCGATGGCTCACTCATATGCTCTAGGTTTTTTTCAAAAAAAAAAAAAAAAACCTAGCTGCACAACCACCTTATCCATGAGGATTTGTATCAGCTTGGTAGTGGGAAGCCACCAGGCTTCCCCAAAACATGGAAGAAGTCTCTGGGATGGTGGGCAACACAACCCCATGGTTACAATGGCAACACAACCCCATGGTTGCCATGGCAAGACTGTAATGGTCCCTATAGCAATGTGGCCTTGTGTTGCCATAGCAACAATGGCGTGTTAACATGGGGTGGTGACACCGTAGTGCCATAGGAAACACAAAGCCATGTTACTATAGGAAGTGTAAGATTGTTGCCATGGCAACCATGGGGTTGTGTTGCCATGGCAACCATGGGGTGTTGCCATAAACACCATGGGGGTGAGTTGCAATGGCAAACATTGTGTTGTGTTGCCATGGAAACCATAGGGGTTGTGTTGCCATGGTAACCATGAGGTTGTGTTGCCATGGAACCATGGGCTTGTGTTGCCATGGTAACCATGGGGTTGTGTTGCCATGGCAACCATGGGGTTGTGTTGCCATGGCAACCATGGGGTGTTGCAATGCGGTGGTGAAACCGTACTGCCATAGGCAACACAAGACCATGTTACTATAGGAAGTGTAATATTGTTGCCATGGAAATGATATGGTTCTGTTGCCATGGCGACGATTGGGTGTTGCCATGGGATGGTGACACCGTGGTTCAATAGGCAATACAAGGCCACATTGCTACAGGGAACATTATAGAGTTGCCATGGCCGCCATGGGATATTGTTGCTATGGTAACCATGGGGTTGTGTTGTCATGGCAACCATTTGCATGTGTTGCCATGACAACAATAAGGTTATGTTGCCATGGCAATCATGGGGTTGTGTTGCCATGGTAAGGATGGGGTTGTGTTGCAAGTGCAACCATGGCGTTGGGGTGCCATGGTAACTATGGAGTTGTGTTGCCATGGCGACCATGGGGTTGTGTTGCCATGGCAACCATGGGGTGTTGCCATGGGGTGGTGACACCGTAGTGCCATAGGCAACACAAGGCCATGTTACTATAGGAAGTGTAAGATTGTTGCCATAGTAACTATGGCTTTGTGTTGCCATGGCAACCAGGGTTTTGTGTTGCCTTGGCAACCATGGTGTTATGGTTTTCATGGTAACCATGGTGTTGTGTTTCCATGGTAACCATGGGGTTCTGTTGCCATGGTAACCATGGGGTTGTGTTGCCATGGCAACCATGGGGTTGTGTTGCCATGGTAAGGATGGGGTTGTGTTGCCAGGGCAACTATGGCATTGGGTTGCCATGGTAACTATGGAGTTGTGTTGCCATAGCAACCTTGGGGTTGTGTTGCCATGGTAAACATAGGGTGGTGTTGCCATGGCGACCATGGGGTTCTGTTGCCATGGCGACAATTTGGTGTTGCCATGGGGTGGTGACACTGTGGTTCTATAGGCAATACAAGGCCACATTGCTACACGGAACATTATAGTGTTGCCATGGCCGCCATGGGATATTGTTGCCATGATAACCATAGGGTTGTGTTGTTATGGCAACCATTTGCATGTGTTGCCATGACAACAATGGGGTTGTGTTGCCATGGCGACCATGGGGTTGTGTTGCCATGGTAAGGATGGGGTTGTGTTGCCAGGGCAACTATGGCGTTGGGTTGCCATGGTAATTATGGGGTTGTGTTGCCATGGCAACCATGACGTAGTGTTGCTATGGTAACCATGGTGTTGTGGTTACCATGGTAAACATGGTGTTGTGTTGTCATGGAAACCATGGGGTTGCGTAGCCAAGGTAACCATGGGGTTGTGTTACCATGGTAACAATGGGGATGGGTTGCCATGGAAACCATGGGGTTTTGTTGTCATGGCAACCATGGGGTTCTTTTGCCATGGGAACCATGGGGTGTTGCCATAGGGTGGTGACACCGTGGTGTAATATGCAATAGAAGGCCACATTGTTATAGGGACAATTATAGGGTTGCCATAGCCACCATGGGGTTCTGTTGCCATGGTAACCATGGGGTTGTGTTGCCATGGCAAACATGGGTTTTTGTTGCCATGGTTACCATGGGGTTGTGTTGTCATGGGAATTATAAGGTTGTGTTTCCATGGCAACCATGGCGTTGGGTTGCCATGGCAAACATGGGGTTGTGTTGCAAACTAAACATGGAGTTGAGTTGCCATGGCAACCATGGGGTTCTGTTGCCATGGTAACCATGGACTAGTGTTGCCACGGCAACCATGGGGTTGTGTTGCCATGGTAACCATGGGGTTGGGTTGCCATGGAAACCATGGGGTTGTGTTGCCATGGTAACTATGGGGTTGGGTTTCCATGGAAACTATGGGGTTTAGTTGCCATGGCAACCATGGGGTTGTTTTGCCATGGTAACTATGAGGTTGGGTTTCCATGGAAACTATGGGGTTTAGTTGTCATGGCAACCATGGGGTTGTGTTGCCATGGTAACCATGGGGTTGGGTTGCCATGGCAACCACAGGGTTTTGTTGCCATGGCAACAATGGGGTTGTGTTGGCATGGTAACTATGGGGTTGGGTTGCCATGGAAACTATGGGGTTTAGTTGCCATGGCAACCATGCAGTTGTGTTGCCGTGGTAACCATGGGGTTGTGTTGCCATGGTAACCATGGGGTTGTGTTGCCATGGCAACCACGGGGTTTTGGTGCCATGGTAACCATGGGGTTTTGTTGCCATGGTAACCATGGGGTTGGGTTTCCATGGCAACCATGGGGATGTGTTGCCATGGTAACCATGGGGTTGTGTTGCCATGGTAACCATGGCGTTTTCTTGCCAGGTAAATATGGTGTTGAGTTGCCATGGCAACCATGGGGTTTTGTTGCCATGGTAACCATGGGGTTGTGTTGCCATGGCAATCAAGTGGTTGTTTTGCGTTGGTAACCATGGGGTTGTGTAGCCATAGCAACCATGTGGTTTTGCTACCATGGCAACCATGGGGTTGGGTTGCAATGGTAACCAGGCGGTTCTGTTGGAATGGCAACCATGGGGTTGTGTTCCTATGGTAAGCATGGCGTTTTGTTTCCATGACAACATGGGGTTGTGTTACGATGGTTACCATGGGGTTCTGTTGCCATGGTAACCATGGGGTTGTGTTACCATGGTAAGCATGAGGTTCTTTTGCCATGGTAACCATGGGGTTGGGTTGCCATGGCAACCATGGCGTTGTGCTGCCATGGTAACGATAGGGTTGTGTTGCCATGGAAACCATGGGGTTGGGTTGCCATGGCAACCACAGGGTTTTGTTGCCATGGCAACATTGGCGTTGTGCTGGCATGGTAAGTATGGGGTTGGGTTGCCATGGAAACTATGGGGTTTAGTTGCCATGGCAACCATGAGGTTGTGTTGCCATGGTAACCATGGGGTTTTGTTGCCATGGTAACCATGGGGTTGTGTTGCCATGGCAACCAAGTGGTTGTTTTGTGATGGTAACCATGGGGTTGTGTAGCCATAGCAACCATGTGGTTTTGCTACGATGGCAACCATGGGATTGGGTTGCCATGGTAACCATGGCGTTGTGTTCCTATGGCAACCAAGGGGTAGTGTTTCGATGGCAACCATGGGGTTGTGTTGCCATGGTAACCATGGCGTTGTGTTGCCATGGGAACCATGGGGTGGTGTTGCCATGGCAACCATGGGGTTGGGTTGCCATTGCATCCATCGGGTGGTGGTGCCATGGCAACCATAATTTTCTGTTGCCATGGTAACCATGCGGTTGTTTTGCCATGGTTACCATGGGATGTGTTGCCATGGCAACCATGGGGTGGTGTTGCCATGCTAACCATGGGGTTTGGTTTCCATGGCAACCACGGGGTTTTGTTGACGTGGCAACCATGGGGTTGGGTTGCCATGGTACCCATGGGGTTGTGTTGCCATGGCAAACATGCGGTTGTGTTGCCATGGTAACAATGGGTTTGTTATGGCATGGCAACCATGGGGTTGTGTTGCCATGGCAACCATGTTTTTGTGTTGCCATGGCAATTATTGGGTTGTGTTGCCATGGCAACCGTGGGGTGTTGCCATGGGGTGGTGACACTGTAGCGCCATAGGGAACACAAGGCCATGTTACAATAGGAAGTGTAGGATTGCTGCCATGGCAACCATGGTGTTGCATTGCCATGGCAACCATGGGGCTGTGTTTCCATGGTAACCATGGGGTTGTGTTGCCATGGCAACCATGGGGTGTAGCCAAGGGGTGGTGACACCGTAGTACCATAGGCAACACAAGGCCATGTTACTATAGGAAGTTTAGGATTGTTGCCATGGCAACCATGGGGTAGTGTTGCCATGGTAACCATGGATTTGTGTTGCCATGGCAACCATTTGGGTTTTGTTGCCATGGCAACCATGTGGTTGTGTTGCCACGGTAACCATGTGGGTTGTGTTGCCATGGCAACCATGGGGTTGTGTTTCCATGGTAACCATGAGGTTGGGTTGCCATGGTAACCATTTGGTTGTGTTGCCATGGCAACCATGGGGTGTTGCAATGGGGTGGTGACACAGTAGTGCCATAGGCAACACAAGGCCATGTTACTATAGGAAGTGTAGGATTGTTTCCATGGAAACCATGGGGTTGTTTTGCCATGGCAATTATTGGGTTGTGTTGCCATGGCAACCGTGGGGTGTTGCCATGGGGTGGTGACACCGTAGTGCCATAGGTAACACAAGGCAATGTTAGTATAGGAAGTGTAGGATTGTATGCAATGGTAACCATTGGGTTGTGTTGCCACGGCAACCATGGAGTTGTGAGCCATGGCAACAATGGTGTTATGCAGCCATGGTAACCATGTTTATGTGTTGCCATGGCAACCATTGAGTTGTGAGCCATGTCAACCATGGTGTGGTACTGCCATGGTAACTATGGGGTTGTGTTGCCATGGCAACCATGGGGTTGTGTTGCCTTGGCAACCATGGGGTTGTGTTGCCATGGCAACCATGGGGTTGTGTTGCCATGGTAACCATGAGGTTGGGTTGCAATGGCAACCATGGGGTTGTGTTTCCATGGTAACCATGAGGTTCCGTTGCCATGGAAACCATGGGCTTGAGTTGCCATGGTAATCATTTGGTTGTGTTGCCATTGCAAGCATGGAGTTGGGTTGCCATGGTAACCATGTGGTTGTGTTGCCATGGCAATGATGGGATTGTGTTGCCATGGCAACCATGGGGTTGTGTTGCCATGGCAACAATGGGGTTCAGTTGCCATGGTAACCATGGGGTTGTGTTGCCATGGAAACAATAGGGTTCTGTTGCCATGGTAACCATTTAGTTGTGTTGCCATGGCAACCATGTTGTTGTGTTGCCATGGTAACGATGGAGTTGTGTTGCCATTGTAACCATTTGGTTGTGTTTCCATGGTAACCATGGGGTTGTGTTGCCATGGCAACAATAGGGTTCTGTTGCCATGGTAAACATGGGGTTGGGTTGAAATGGTAACCATGCGGTTGTGTTGCCATGGCAACCATGGGGTTGTGTTTCCATGGCAACCATGGGGTGGTGTTGCCATGTCAACCGGGGAGTTGAGTTCCCATGGTAAACATGCGGTTTTGTTTCCATGGTTACCATGCGGTTGGGTTGCCATGGTAACCATTTGGTTGTGTTGCCATGGGAACCATGGGGTAGGGTTGCCATGACAACCATGGGGTTTTGTTGCCATGGGTACCATGGGGTTGTGTTTCCGTGGTAACCATGGGGTTGTGTTGCCATGGCCACCATCGGGTGGTGTTGCCCTAGCAACCATGGTTTTCTGTTGCCATAAGAACCATGGGGTTGTATTGCCATGGTAACCATGGTGTAGGTTTTCATGGCAACCATTGGGATATTTTGCCATGGAAACCATGCGGTTGGGTTGCCATGGTAACAATTTGGTTGTGTTGCCATGGCAACCATGGGGTTGTGTTGCCATGGTAAACATGGGGTTGTGTGTCCATGGCAACCATGGGGTTGGGTTTCCATGGTAACCTTGGCGTTGTGTTGCCATGGTAACCATTTCGTTGTGTTACCATGGTAACCATGGGTTTTTGTTGCTATGGCAAAAATGGGTATTGGTTGCCATGGCAACCATGGGGTTTTGTTGCCATGGTAACCATGGGGTTTTGTTGCCATTGTAACCATGGGGTTGTGTTGCCATGGCAACCATGGAGTTGTATTGCCATGGTAACCATGGGGATGGGTTGCCATGGTAACCATGGGGTTTTGTTGCCATGGCAACCATGGGGTTGTGTTGCCATGGTAACCATGGGGTTGTGTTGCCATGGCAACCATGTTTTTGTGTTGCCATGGCAATTATTGGGTTGTGTTGCCATGGCAACCGTGGGGTGTTGCCATGGGGTGGTGACACTGTAGCGCCATAGGGAACACAAGGCCATGTTACAGTAGGAAGTGTAGGATTGCTGCCATGGCAACCATGGTGTTGCATTGCCATGGCAACCATGGGGCTGTGTTTCCATGGTAACCATGGGGTTGTGTTGCCATGGCAACCATGGGGTGTAGCCAAGGAGTGGTGACACCGTAGTACCATAGGCAACACAAGGCCATGTTACTATAGGAAGTTTAGGATTGTTGCCATGGCAACCATGGGGTAGTGTTGCCATGGTAACGATGGAGTTGTGTTGCCATGGCAACCATTTGGGTTTTGTTGCCATGGCAACCATGTGGTTGTGTTGCCACGGTAACCATGTGGGTTGTGTTGCCATGGCAACCATGGGGTTGTGTTTCCATGGTAACCATGAGGTTGGGTTGCCATGGTAACCATTTGGTTGTGTTGCCATGGCAACCATGGGGTGTTGCAATGGGGTGGTGACACAGTAGTGCCATAGGCAACACAAGGCCATGTTACTATAGGAAGTGTAGGATTGTTTCCATGGAAACCATGGGGTTGTTTTGCCATGGCAATTATTGGGTTGTGTTGCCATGGCAACCGTGGGGTGTTGCCATGGGGTGGTGACACCGTAGTGCCATAGGTAACACAAGGCAATATTAGTATAGGAAGTGTAGGATTGTATGCCATGGTAACCATTGGGTTGTGTTGCCACGGCAACCATGGAGTTGTGAGCCATGGCAACAATGGTGTTATGCAGCCATGGTAACCATGTTTATGTGTTGCCATGGCAACCATTGAGTTGTGAGCCATGTCAACCATGGTGTGGTACTGCCATGGTAACTATGGGGTTGTGTTGCCATGGCAACCATGGGCTTGAGTTGCCTTGGCAACCATGGGGTTGTGTTGCCATGGCAACCATGGGGTTGTGTTGCCATGGTAACCATGAGGTTGGGTTGCAATGGCAACCATGGGGTTGTGTTTCCATGGTAACCATGAGGTTCTGTTGCCATGGAAACCATGGGCTTGAGTTGCCATGGTAATCATTTGGTTGTGTTGCCATTGCAAGCATGGAGTTGGGTTGCCATGGTAACCATGTGGTTGTGTTGCCATGGCAATGATGGGATTGTGTTGCCATGGCAACCATGGGGTTGTGTTGCCATGGCAACAATGGGGTTCAGTTGCCATGGTAACCATGGGGTTGTGTTGCCATGGAAACAATAGGGTTCTGTTGCCATGGTAACCATTTAGTTGTGTTGCCATGGCAACCATGTTGTTGTGTTGCCATGGTAACGATGGAGTTGTGTTGCCATTGTAACCATTTGGTTGTGTTTCCATGGTAACCATGGGGTTGTGTTGCCATGGCAACAATAGGGTTCTGTTGCCATGGTAAACATGGGGTTGGGTTGAAATGGTAACCATGCGGTTGTGTTGCCATGGCAACCATGGGGTTGTGTTTCCATGGCAACCATGGGGTGGTGTTGCCATGTCAACCGGGGAGTTGAGTTCCCATGGTAAACATGCGGTTTTGTTTCCATGGTTACCATGCGGTTGGGTTGCCATGGTAACCATTTGGTTGTGTTGCCATGGGAACCATGGGGTAGGGTTGCCATGACAACCATGGGGTTTTGTTGCCATGGGTACCATGGGGTTGTGTTTCCGTGGTAACCATGGGGTTGTGTTGCCATGGCCACCATCGGGTGGTGTTGCCCTAGCAACCATGGTTTTCTGTTGCCATAAGAACCATGGGGTTGTATTGCCATGGTAACCATGGTGTAGGTTTTCATGGCAACCATTGGGATATTTTGCCATGGAAACCATGCGGTTGGGTTGCCATGGTAACAATTTGGTTGTGTTGCCATGGCAACCATGGGGTTGTGTTGCCATGGTAAACATGGGGTTGTGTGTCCATGGCAACCATGGGGTTGGGTTTCCATGGTAACCTTGGCGTTGTGTTGCCATGGTAACCATTTCGTTGTGTTACCATGGTAACCATGGGTTTTTGTTGCTATGGCAAAAATGGGTATTGGTTGCCATGGCAACCATGGGGTTTTGTTGCCATGGTAACCATGGGGTTTTGTTGCCATTGTAACCATGGGGTTGTGTTGCCATGGCAACCATGGAGTTGTATTGCCATGGTAACCATGGGGATGGGTTGCCATGGTAACCATGGGGTTTTGTTGCCATGGTAACCATGGGGTTGTGTTGCCATGGTAACCATGGTTGATGGGTTGCTATGGCAACCATGGGTTTTTTTTCCCATGGCAACGAATGTGTTGTGTTTCCATGGTAACCATGGGGTTGTGTTGCCATGGTAACCATGGTTTTTTTTTGCAATGGTAAGCATGGTATTGTGTTGCCATGGCAACCATGTGGCGGTGTTGCCATGGTAACAATGGGTTTGGGTTGCCAAGGCAACCATAGGGTTGTGTTGCTATGGGAACCATGGAGTTGGGTTGACATGGTAACCATTGTGTTGGTTTTTCATGGCAACCGTGGTGATTTTTTGCCATGGAAAACCATGGGGTTGTGTTGCCATGGTAACCATGGGGTTGTGTTGCCATAGCAACCATGGTGTGGTGTTGCCATGGTAACCATGGTGTTGGGTTGCCATGGTAAATATTTGGTTGCGTTGCCATGGCAATCATGGGGTTGGGTTGCCATTGCATCCATCGGGTGGTGTCGCCATGGCAACCATAATTTTCTGTTGCCATGTTAACCATGCGGTTGTTTTGCCATGGCAAACATGGGGTGGTGTTGCCATGCTAACCATGGGGTTTGGTTTCCATAGCAACCATGTTTTTTTTTTACCGTGGCAATCATGGGGTTGGGTTGCCATGGTACCCATGAGGTTGCGTTGCCATGGTAACCATTTGGTTGTGTTCCCATGGTAACCATGGAGTTGGGTTTCCATGGCAACCATGGGGTTTTGTTGCCATGGCAACTATGGGGATGTGTTGCCATGGCAACCATGGTGTTTTCTTGCCATGGGAACCATGGTGTTGTTTTGCCATGGCAACCATGTGGTTGGGTTGCCATGGTAACCATTTGGTTGTGTTGCCATGGGAACCATGGAGTTGGGTTGCCATGGCAACCATCGGGTGGTGTTCCCATGGCAACCATGGTTTTCTGTTGCCATGCTAACCATGGGGTTGGGTTGCCATGGCAACCGTGGGGTTGTGTTGCCATGGTAACCATGCAGTTGTGTAGCCATGGTAACCATTTGGTTTTGTTGCCATTGCAACCATCGAGTTGGTTGGCCATGGTAACCATGGGGTTGTGTTGCCATGGCAACCATGGGGTTTTGTTCCCATGGCAACCATGGGGTTGTGTTCCCATGGGAAACATGCAATTGTGTTGCCATGGAAACCATGGGGTTGTGTTCCTATGGTAACCATGGAGAATGGTTGAAATGTCAACCCAGGGGATTTTGTTGCCATGGCAACCATGGGGTTTTGTTGCCATGGTAACCATGGGGTTGTGTTGCCATGGCAAATATGGGGTTGTGTTGCCATGGCACCCATGGGGTTGTGTTCCCATGGGAAACATTGGGTTGTGTGCCCATGGTAACCATGGGGTTTTGTTGCCATGATAACCATGGGGTTGGGTTGCAATGGCAACCATGTGTTTTTTTTTTCCCATGGGAACCATGGGGTTGTGTTGCCATGGCAACCATGGCGTTGTGTTACCATGGCAACCAAGAGGCAATGTTTCGATGGCAACCATGGTGTTGTGTTGCCATGGTAACCACGGGGTTGTGTTGCCAGGGTAACCAGGGGGTTCTGTTGCCATGTGAACCATGGGTTTATGTTGCCATGGTAACTATGCGGTTGTGTTCCCATGGTAACCATAGTTTTGGGATGCCATGGTAAACATTTGGTTGTGTTGCCACGACAACCATGGGGTTCTGTTGCCATGGTAACCATGGGGTTTTGTTGACATAGCAAAAATGGTGATTGGTTGCCATGGCAACCATGGGGTTTTGTTGCCATGGTAACCATGGGGTTCTGTTGCCATTGTAACTATGGTGTTGTATTGCCATGGCAACCATGGCGTTGTGTTTCCATGGTAACGATGGAGTTGTGTTGCCATGGTAACCATGGGATTGTGTTGCCATGACAACCATGGGGTTGTGTTGCCATGGCAACCATGGGGTTGTGTTGCCATGGCAACAATGGGGTTCTGCTGCCATGGTAACCATTTGGTTTTCCATGGCAACCATGGGGGTTTGTTGCCATGGTAACCATGGTATTGTGTTGCCATGTTAACCATGGTTTTTTTTTTGCATTGTTAACCATGGTATTGTGTTGCCATGTTAACCATGTTTTTTTTTTTGCATTGTTAGCCATGGCAACCATGGGGTTGTTTTCCCACGGGAACCATCGGGTGGTGTTGCCATGGCAACCATAATTTTCTTTTGCCATGATAACCATGCGGTAGTGTGTCCATGGAAACCATGGGGTTGTGTTGCCATGGCAGCCATGGGGTGGTGTTGCCATGGTAACCATCGGGTGGTGTTGCCATGGCAACCATGGTTTTCTGTTGCCATGGTAACCATGGGGTTCTGTTGCCATGGTAACCATTTGGTTGTGTTGCCATGGTAACCATGGTGTTGTGTTGCCATGGCAACCATGGGGTTTTGTTGCCATGGTATCCATGGGGTTGTGTTGCCATTGTAACCATGGGGTTGTATTGCCATGGCAACCATGGCGTTGTGTTTCCATGGTAACCATGTGTTTTTTTTTTGCCATGGGAACCATGGAGTTGGGTTGCCATGGTGTTGTGGGTTTACGTGGCAAGGTTTTGGTATCAGGGAGCCTTAGGGGTGGTTTCTGTGAGAAAGATCTAGAAGCTGCCCCATGTTTGGAATGGGCCCCATTGTTTTCCAGATCTGAGCCAATAAGCGATGTTGTTTGCGCCTCTGTGAGAGCATATATAAGACAGGGAAAAAAACGCTGCGTCAGACAGCAGCCAGGAGAGTCAAGGGAGTGAGAAAACAGCCTTGCAGGTGCCAAGGTCAGTGTAGAGGGAGGGGGAGAGGTGCTCCAGGCGCCGGAGCAGAAGTCCCCTGCAGCCTGTGGTGAGGACCATGGTGAGGCAGGATGTCCCCCTGCAGCCCATGGAGTAACACGGTGGAGCAGGGTTCCACGCTGCAGCCCGTGGAGGAGACCACGGTGGAGCAGGTGGCCCTGCACCGACGGAGGCTGCAGCCTGTGGAAGACCCCTGCCGGAGCAGATTCCGGGCCGGACCTGTAGCCCGTGGAGAGGAGCCCACGCAGGAGCAGGTGACCCGGCAGGAGCTGCTGCCCGTAGGGGAGCCAGGTTGGAGCAGTTTTCTCCTGAGGGATGGACCCCGTGGTACGGACCCATATCTGGAGCAGTTCTGAAAGAGCTGCTGCCTGTGGGAAGCCCACGCCGGATCAGTTCATCAAGGACTGCATCCCGTGGGTGGGACCCCACAGCACAGGGGACGAGAGTGACCGAGAAGGAGCGGCAGAGAAGAAGTGCTGTAGACTGACCATAACCCCCATTCCCCCGTTCCCCTGCGCCGCTCGGGGGGAGGAGTTGGAAGAGGGTGGATGGGGGAAAGGTGCTTCTGTTTTTTTTTTCCTTTGTTTTCTTACTTTCTCGCTTGTTAGTTGTAGGCAATAAATCTTACTATCTCATTATGCCGAGTGTGTTTTGCCCGTTACAATAATTATTGCGTGATTTTCTCGTCCTTATCTCAACCCTTGAGCCCTTTTCACATATTTTCTCCCCATTCCTCTTTGAGGAGGGGGAGTGAAAGAGCGGCTGTGGTGGAGCTCGGCTACCCACTCGAGCGGAACCACGACACATGGTAACCATGGTGATGGTTTTTCATGGCAACCATGGGGATTTTTTGCCATGGAAAACCATGGGGTAGTGTTGCCATGGTAACCATGGGGTTGTGTAGCCATGGTAAACATGGGGTTGTGTTGCCATAGTAACCATGGGGTTCGGTTTCCATGGTAACCATAGGTTTTTGTTGCCATGGCAACCATGGGGTTGTGTTGCCATGGTAACCATGGTATTGTGTTCCCATGGCAACCATGGGGTGGTGTTGCCATGGTAACCATGGGGTTGTGTTACCATGGTAAATATTTGGTTGTGTTGCCATGGCAACCATGGGGTTGGGTTGCCATTGCATCCATCGGGTGGTAGTGCCATGGCAACCATGGTTTTCTGTTGCCATGGCAACCATGGGGTGGTGTTGCCATGCTAACCATGGGGTTGGGTTGCCATGGACGCCATGTGTTTTTTTTTCCCATGGAACCATGGGGTTCTGTTGCCATGGTAACCATGGCGTTGTGTTCCTATGGCAACCAAGGGGTAGTGTTTCGATGGCAACCATGGGGTTGTGTTGCCATGGTAACCATGGCGTTGTGTTGCCATGGGAACCATGGGGTGGTGTTGCCATGGCAACCATGGGGTTGGGTTGCCATTGCATCCATCGGGTGGTGGTGCCATGGCAACCATAATTTTCTGTTGCCATGGTAACCATGCGGTTGTTTTGCCATGGTTACCATGGGATGTGTTGCCATGGCAACCATGGGGTGGTGTTGCCATGCTAACCATGGGGTTTGGTTTCCATGGCAACCACGGGGTTTTGTTGACGTGGCAACCATGGGGTTGGGTTGCCATGGTACCCATGGGGTTGTGTTGCCATGGCAAACATGCGGTTGTGTTGCCATGGTAACAATGGGTTTGTTATGGCATGGCAACCATGGGGTTGTGTTGCCATGGCAACCATGTTTTTGTGTTGCCATGGCAATTATTGGGTTGTGTTGCCATGGCAACCGTGGGGTGTTGCCATGGGGTGGTGACACTGTAGCGCCATAGGGAACACAAGGCCATGTTACAATAGGAAGTGTAGGATTGCTGCCATGGCAACCATGGTGTTGCATTGCCATGGCAACCATGGGGCTGTGTTTCCATGGTAACCATGGGGTTGTGTTGCCATGGCAACCATGGGGTGTAGCCAAGGGGTGGTGACACCGTAGTACCATAGGCAACACAAGGCCATGTTACTATAGGAAGTTTAGGATTGTTGCCATGGCAACCATGGGGTAGTGTTGCCACGGTAACCATGTGGGTTGTGTTGCCATGGCAACCATGGGGTTGTGTTTCCATGGTAACCATGAGGTTGGGTTGCCATGGTAACCATTTGGTTGTGTTGCCATGGCAACCATGGGGTGTTGCAATGGGGTGGTGACACAGTAGTGCCATAGGCAACACAAGGCCATGTTACTATAGGAAGTGTAGGATTGTTTCCATGGAAACCATGGGGTTGTTTTGCCATGGCAATTATTGGGTTGTGTTGCCATGGCAACCGTGGGGTGTTGCCATGGGGTGGTGACACCGTAGTGCCATAGGTAACACAAGGCAATGTTAGTATAGGAAGTGTAGGATTGTATGCCATGGTAACCATTGGGTTGTGTTGCCACGGCAACCATGGAGTTGTGAGCCATGGCAACAATGGTGTTATGCAGCCATGGTAACCATGTTTATGTGTTGCCATGGCAACCATTGAGTTGTGAGCCATGTCAACCATGGTGTGGTACTGCCATGGTAACTATGGGGTTGTGTTGCCATGGCAACCATGGGGTTGTGTTGCCTTGGCAACCATGGGGTTGTGTTGCCATGGCAACCATGGGGTTGTGTTGCCATGGTAACCATGAGGTTGGGTTGCAATGGCAACCATGGGGTTGTGTTTCCATGGTAACCATGAGGTTCCGTTGCCATGGAAACCATGGGCTTGAGTTGCCATGGTAATCATTTGGTTGTGTTGCCATTGCAAGCATGGAGTTGGGTTGCCATGGTAACCATGTGGTTGTGTTGCCATGGCAATGATGGGATTGTGTTGCCATGGCAACCATGGGGTTGTGTTGCCATGGCAACAATGGGGTTCAGTTGCCATGGTAACCATGGGGTTGTGTTGCCATGGAAACAATAGGGTTCTGTTGCCATGGTAACCATTTAGTTGTGTTGCCATGGCAACCATGTTGTTGTGTTGCCATGGTAACGATGGAGTTGTGTTGCCATTGTAACCATTTGGTTGTGTTTCCATGGTAACCATGGGGTTGTGTTGCCATGGCAACAATAGGGTTCTGTTGCCATGGTAAACATGGGGTTGGGTTGAAATGGTAACCATGCGGTTGTGTTGCCATGGCAACCATGGGGTTGTGTTTCCATGGCAACCATGGGGTGGTGTTGCCATGTCAACCGGGGAGTTGAGTTCCCATGGTAAACATGCGGTTTTGTTTCCATGGTTACCATGCGTTTGGGTTGCCATGGTAACCATTTGGTTGTGTTGCCATGGGAACCATGGGGTAGGGTTGCCATGACAACCATGGGGTTTTGTTGCCATGGGTACCATGGGGTTGTGTTTCCGTGGTAACCATGGGGTTGTGTTGCCATGGCCACCATCGGGTGGTGTTGCCCTAGCAACCATGGTTTTCTGTTGCCATAATAACCATGGGGTTGTATTGCCATGGTAACCATGGTGTAGGTTTTCATGGCAACCATTGGGATATTTTGCCATGGAAACCATGCGGTTGGGTTGCCATGGTAACAATTTGGTTGTGTTGCCATGGCAACAATGGGGTTGTGTTGCCATGGTAAACATGGGGTTGTGTGTCCATGGCAACCATGGGGTTGGGTTTCCATGGTAACCTTGGCGTTGTGTTGCCATGGTAACCATTTCGTTGTGTTACCATGGTAACCATGGGTTTTTGTTGCTATGGCAAAAATGGGTATTGGTTGCCATGGCAACCATGGGGTTTTGTTGCCATGGTAACCATGGGGTTTTGTTGCCATTGTAACCATGGGGTTGTGTTGCCATGGCAACCATGGAGTTGTATTGCCATGGTAACCATGGGGATGGGTTGCCATGGTAACCATGGGGTTTTGTTGCCATGGTAACCATGGGGTTGTGTTGCCATGGTAACCATGGTTGATGGGTTGCTATGGCAACCATGGGTTTTTTTTCCCATGGCAACGAATGTGTTGTGTTTCCATGGTAACCATGGGGTTGTGTTGCCATGGTAACCATGGTTTTTTTTTGCAATGGTAAGCATGGTATTGTGTTGCCATGGCAACCATGTGGCGGTGTTGCCATGGTAACAATGGGTTTGGGTTGCCAAGGCAACCATAGGGTTGTGTTGCTATGGGAACCATGAAGTTGGGTTGACATGGTAACCATTGTGTTGGTTTTTCATGGCAACCGTGGTGATTTTTTGCCATGGAAAACCATGGGGTTGTGTTGCCATGGTAACCATGGGGTTGTGTTGCCATAGCAACCATGGTGTGGTGTTGCCATGGTAACCATGGTGTTGGGTTGCCATGGTAAATATTTGGTTGCGTTGCCATGGCAATCATGGGGTTGGGTTGCCATTGCATCCATCGGGTGGTGTCGCCATGGCAACCATAATTTTCTGTTGCCATGTTAACCATGCGGTTGTTTTGCCATGGCAAACATGGGGTGGTGTTGCCATGCTAACCATGGGGTTTGGTTTCCATAGCAACCATGTTTTTTTTTTACCGTGGCAATCATGGGGTTGGGTTGCCATGGTACCCATGAGGTTGCGTTGCCATGGTAACCATTTGGTTGTGTTCCCATGGTAACCATGGAGTTGGGTTTCCATGGCAACCATGGGGTTTTGTTGCCATGGCAACTATGGGGATGTGTTGCCATGGCAACCATGGTGTTTTCTTGCCATGGGAACCATGGTGTTGTTTTGCCATGGCAACCATGTGGTTGGGTTGCCATGGTAACCATTTGGTTGTGTTGCCATGGGAACCATGGAGTTGGGTTGCCATGGCAACCATCGGGTGGTGTTCCCATGGCAACCATGGGGTTGTGTTCCCATGGGAAACATGCAATTGTGTTGCCATGGAAACCATGGGGTTGTGTTCCTATGGTAACCATGGAGAATGGTTGAAATGTCAACCCAGGGGATTTTGTTGCCATGGCAACCATGGGGTTTTGTTGCCATGGTAACCATGGGGTTGTGTTGCCATGGCAAATATGGGGTTGTGTTGCCATGGCACCCATGGGGTTGTGTTCCCATGGGAAACATTGGGTTGTGTGCCCATGGTAACCATGGGGTTTTGTTGCCATGATAACCATGGGGTTGGGTTGCAATGGCAACCATGTGTTTTTTTTTTCCCATGGGAACCATGGGGTTGTGTTGCCATGGCAACCATGGCGTTGTGTTACCATGGCAACCAAGAGGCAATGTTTCGATGGCAACCATGGTGTTGTGTTGCCATGGTAACCACGGGGTTGTGTTGCCAGGGTAACCAGGGGGTTCTGTTGCCATGTGAACCATGGGTTTATGTTGCCATGGTAACTATGCGGTTGTGTTCCCATGGTAACCATAGTTTTGGGATGCCATGGTAAACATTTGGTTGTGTTGCCACGACAACCATGGGGTTCTGTTGCCATGGTAACCATGGGGTTTTGTTGACATAGCAAAAATGGTGATTGGTTGCCATGGCAACCATGGGGTTTTGTTGCCATGGTAACCATGGGGTTCTGTTGCCATTGTAACTATGGTGTTGTATTGCCATGGCAACCATGGCGTTGTGTTTCCATGGTAACGATGGAGTTGTGTTGCCATGGTAACCATGGGATTGTGTTGCCATGACAACCATGGGGTTGTGTTGCCATGGCAACCATGGGGTTGTGTTGCCATGGCAACAATGGGGTTCTGCTGCCATGGTAACCATTTGGTTTTCCATGGCAACCATGGGGGTTTGTTGCCATGGTAACCATGGTATTGTGTTGCCATGTTAACCATGGTTTTTTTTTTGCATTGTTAACCATGGTATTGTGTTGCCATGTTAACCATGTTTTTTTTTTTGCATTGTTAGCCATGGCAACCATGGGGTTGTTTTCCCACGGGAACCATCGGGTGGTGTTGCCATGGCAACCATAATTTTCTTTTGCCATGATAACCATGCGGTAGTGTGTCCATGGAAACCATGGGGTTGTGTTGCCATGGCAGCCATGGGGTGGTGTTGCCATGGTAACCATCGGGTGGTGTTGCCATGGCAACCATGGTTTTCTGTTGCCATGGTAACCATGGGGTTCTGTTGCCATGGTAACCATTTGGTTGTGTTGCCATGGTAACCATGGTGTTGTGTTGCCATGGCAACCATGGGGTTTTGTTGCCATGGTATCCATGGGGTTGTGTTGCCATTGTAACCATGGGGTTGTATTGCCATGGCAACCATGGCGTTGTGTTTCCATGGTAACCATGTGTTTTTTTTTTGCCATGGGAACCATGGAGTTGGGTTGCCATGGTGTTGTGGGTTTACGTGGCAAGGTTTTGGTATCAGGGAGCCTTAGGGGTGGTTTCTGTGAGAAAGATCTAGAAGCTGCCCCATGTTTGGAATGGGCCCCATTGTTTTCCAGATCTGAGCCAATAAGCGATGTTGTTTGCGCCTCTGTGAGAGCATATATAAGACAGGGAAAAAAACGCTGCGTCAGACAGCAGCCAGGAGAGTCAAGGGAGTGAGAAAACAGCCTTGCAGGTGCCAAGGTCAGTGTAGAGGGAGGGGGAGAGGTGCTCCAGGCGCCGGAGCAGAAGTCCCCTGCAGCCTGTGGTGAGGACCATGGTGAGGCAGGATGTCCCCCTGCAGCCCATGGAGTAACACGGTGGAGCAGGGTTCCACGCTGCAGCCCGTGGAGGAGACCACGGTGGAGCAGGTGGCCCTGCACCGACGGAGGCTGCAGCCTGTGGAAGACCCCTGCCGGAGCAGATTCCGGGCCGGACCTGTAGCCCGTGGAGAGGAGCCCACGCAGGAGCAGGTGACCCGGCAGGAGCTGCTGCCCGTAGGGGAGCCAGGTTGGAGCAGTTTTCTCCTGAGGGATGGACCCCGTGGTACGGACCCATATCTGGAGCAGTTCTGAAAGAGCTGCTGCCTGTGGGAAGCCCACGCCGGATCAGTTCATCAAGGACTGCATCCCGTGGGTGGGACCCCACAGCACAGGGGACGAGAGTGACCGAGAAGGAGCGGCAGAGAAGAAGTGCTGTAGACTGACCATAACCCCCATTCCCCCGTTCCCCTGCGCCGCTCGGGGGGAGGAGTTGGAAGAGGGTGGATGGGGGAAAGGTGCTTCTGTTTTTTTTTTCCTTTGTTTTCTTACTTTCTCGCTTGTTAGTTGTAGGCAATAAATCTTACTATCTCATTATGCCGAGTGTGTTTTGCCCGTTACAATAATTATTGCGTGATTTTCTCGTCCTTATCTCAACCCTTGAGCCCTTTTCACATATTTTCTCCCCATTCCTCTTTGAGGAGGGGGAGTGAAAGAGCGGCTGTGGTGGAGCTCGGCTACCCACTCGAGCGGAACCACGACACATGGTAACCATGGTGATGGTTTTTCATGGCAACCATGGGGATTTTTTGCCATGGAAAACCATGGGGTAGTGTTGCCATGGTAACCATGGGGTTGTGTAGCCATGGTAAACATGGGGTTGTGTTGCCATAGTAACCATGGGGTTCGGTTTCCATGGTAACCATAGGTTTTTGTTGCCATGGCAACCATGGGGTTGTGTTGCCATGGTAACCATGGTATTGTGTTCCCATGGCAACCATGGGGTGGTGTTGCCATGGTAACCATGGGGTTGTGTTACCATGGTAAATATTTGGTTGTGTTGCCATGGCAACCATGGGGTTGGGTTGCCATTGCATCCATCGGGTGGTAGTGCCATGGCAACCATGGTTTTCTGTTGCCATGGCAACCATGGGGTGGTGTTGCCATGCTAACCATGGGGTTGGGTTGCCATGGACGCCATGTGTTTTTTTTTCCCATGGAACCATGGGGTTCTGTTGCCATGGTAACCATGGCGTTGTGTTCCTATGGCAACCAAGGGGTAGTGTTTCGATGGCAACCATGGGGTTGTGTTGCTATGGTAACCATGGCGTTGTGTTGCCATGGGAACCATGGGGTGGTGTTGCCATGGTAACCATGGGGTTGTGTTACCATGGTAAATATTTGGTTGTGTTGCCATGCTAACCATGGGGTTGGGTTGCCATGGACGCCATGTGTTTTTTTTTCCCATGGAACCATGGGGTTCTGTTGCCATGGTAACCATGGCGTTGTGTTCCTATGGCAACCAAGGGGTAGTGTTTCGATGGCAACCATGGGGTTGTGTTGCCATGGTAACCATGGCGTTGTGTTGCCATGGGAACCATGGGGTGGTGTTGCCATGGCAACCATGGGGTTGGGTTGCCATTGCATCCATCGGGTGGTGGTGCCATGGCAACCATAATTTTCTGTTGCCATGGTAACCATGCGGTTGTTTTGCCATGGTTACCATGGGATGTGTTGCCATGGCAACCATGGGGTGGTGTTGCCATGCTAACCATGGGGTTTGGTTTCCATGGCAACCACGGGGTTTTGTTGACGTGGCAACCATGGGGTTGGGTTGCCATGGTACCCATGGGGTTGGGTTGCCATGGCAAACATGCGGTTGTGTTGCCATGGTAACAATGGGTTTGTTATGGCATGGCAACCATGGGGTTGTGTTGCCATGGCAACCATGTTTTTGTGTTGCCATGGCAATTATTGGGTTGTGTTGCCATGGCAACCGTGGGGTGTTGCCATGGGGTGGTGACACTGTAGCGCCATAGGGAACACAAGGCCATGTTACAATAGGAAGTGTAGGATTGCTGCCATGGCAACCATGGTGTTGCATTGCCATGGCAACCATGGGGCTGTGTTTCCATGGTAACCATGGGGTTGTGTTGCCATGGCAACCATGGGGTGTAGCCAAGGGGTGGTGACACCGTAGTACCATAGGCAACACAAGGCTATGTTACTATAGGAAGTTTAGGATTGTTGCCATGGCAACCATGGGGTAGTGTTGCCATGGTAACCATGGATTTGTGTTGCCATGGCAACCATTTGGGTTTTGTTGCCATGGCAACCATGTGGTTGTGTTGCCACGGTAACCATGTGGGTTGTGTTGCCATGGCAACCATGGGGTTGTGTTTCCATGGTAACCATGAGGTTGGGTTGCCATGGTAACCATTTGGTTGTGTTGCCATGGCAACCATGGGGTGTTGCAATGGGGTGGTGACACAGTAGTGCCATAGGCAACACAAGGCCATGTTACTATAGGAAGTGTAGGATTGTTTCCATGGAAACCATGGGGTTGTTTTGCCATGGCAATTATTGGGTTGTGTTGCCATGGCAACCGTGGGGTGTTGCCATGGGGTGGTGACACCGTAGTGCCATAGGTAACACAAGGCAATGTTAGTATAGGAAGTGTAGGATTGTATGCCATGGTAACCATTGGGTTGTGTTGCCACGGCAACCATGGAGTTGTGAGCCATGGCAACAATGGTGTTATGCAGCCATGGTAACCATGTTTATGTGTTGCCATGGCAACCATTGAGTTGTGAGCCATGTCAACCATGGTGTGGTACTGCCATGGTAACTATGGGGTTGTGTTGCCATGGCAACCATGGGGTTGTGTTGCCTTGGCAACCATGGGGTTGTGTTGCCATGGCAACCATGGGGTTGTGTTGCCATGGTAACCATGAGGTTGGGTTGCAATGGCAACCATGGGGTTGTGTTTCCATGGTAACCATGAGGTTCTGTTGCCATGGAAACCATGGGCTTGAGTTGCCATGGTAATCATTTGGTTGTGTTGCCATTGCAAGCATGGAGTTGGGTTGCCATGGTAACCATGTGGTTGTGTTGCCATGGCAATGATGGGATTGTGTTGCCATGGCAACCATGGGGTTGTGTTGCCATGGCAACAATGGGGTTCAGTTGCCATGGTAACCATGGGGTTGTGTTGCCATGGAAACAATAGGGTTCTGTTGCCATGGTAACCATTTAGTTGTGTTGCCATGGCAACCATGTTGTTGTGTTGCCATGGTAACGATGGAGTTGTGTTGCCATTGTAACCATTTGGTTGTGTTTCCATGGTAACCATGGGGTTGTGTTGCCATGGCAACAATAGGGTTCTGTTGCCATGGTAAACATGGGGTTGGGTTGAAATGGTAACCATGCGGTTGTGTTGCCATGGCAACCATGGGGTTGTGTTTCCATGGCAACCATGGGGTGGTGTTGCCATGTCAACCGGGGAGTTGAGTTCCCATGGTAAACATGCGGTTTTGTTTCCATGGTTACCATGCGGTTGGGTTGCCATGGTAACCATTTGGTTGTGTTGCCATGGGAACCATGGGGTAGGGTTGCCATGACAACCATGGGGTTTTGTTGCCATGGGTACCATGGGGTTGTGTTTCCGTGGTAACCATGGGGTTGTGTTGCCATGGCCACCATCGGGTGGTGTTGCCCTAGCAACCATGGTTTTCTGTTGCCATAAGAACCATGGGGTTGTATTGCCATGGTAACCATGGTGTAGGTTTTCATGGCAACCATTGGGATATTTTGCCATGGAAACCATGCGGTTGGGTTGCCATGGTAACAATTTGGTTGTGTTGCCATGGCAACCATGGGGTTGTGTTGCCATGGTAAACATGGGGTTGTGTGTCCATGGCAACCATGGGGTTGGGTTTCCATGGTAACCTTGGCGTTGTGTTGCCATGGTAACCATTTCGTTGTGTTACCATGGTAACCATGGGGTTTTGTTGCTATGGCAAAAATGGGTATTGGTTGCCATGGCAACCATGGGGTTTTGTTGCCATGGTAACCATGGGGTTTTGTTGCCATTGTAACCATGGGGTTGTGTTGCCATGGCAACCATGGAGTTGTATTGCCATGGTAACCATGGGGATGGGTTGCCATGGTAACCATGGGGTTTTGTTGCCATGGTAACCATGGGGTTGTGTTGCCATGGTAACCATGGTTGATGGGTTGCTATGGCAACCATGGGTTTTTTTTCCCATGGCAACGAATGTGTTGTGTTTCCATGGTAACCATGGGGTTGTGTTGCCATGGTAACCATGGTTTTTTTTTGCAATGGTAAGCATGGTATTGTGTTGCCATGGCAACCATGTGGCGGTGTTGCCATGGTAACAATGGGTTTGGGTTGCCAAGGCAACCATAGGGTTGTGTTGCTATGGGAACCATGAAGTTGGGTTGACATGGTAACCATTGTGTTGGTTTTTCATGGCAACCGTGGTGATTTTTTGCCATGGAAAACCATGGGGTTGTGTTGCCATGGTAACCATGGGGTTGTGTTGCCATAGCAACCATGGTGTGGTGTTGCCATGGTAACCATGGTGTTGGGTTGCCATGGTAAATATTTGGTTGCGTTGCCATGGCAATCATGGGGTTGGGTTGCCATTGCATCCATCGGGTGGTGTCGCCATGGCAACCATAATTTTCTGTTGCCATGTTAACCATGCGGTTGTTTTGCCATGGCAAACATGGGGTGGTGTTGCCATGCTAACCATGGGGTTTGGTTTCCATAGCAACCATGTTTTTTTTTTACCGTGGCAATCATGGGGTTGGGTTGCCATGGTACCCATGAGGTTGCGTTGCCATGGTAACCATTTGGTTGTGTTCCCATGGTAACCATGGAGTTGGGTTTCCATGGCAACCATGGGGTTTTGTTGCCATGGCAACTATGGGGATGTGTTGCCATGGCAACCATGGTGTTTTCTTGCCATGGGAACCATGGTGTTGTTTTGCCATGGCAACCATGTGGTTGGGTTGCCATGGTAACCATTTGGTTGTGTTGCCATGGGAACCATGGAGTTGGGTTGCCATGGCAACCATCGGGTGGTGTTCCCATGGCAACCATGGTTTTCTGTTGCCATGCTAACCATGGGGTTGGGTTGCCATGGCAACCGTGGGGTTGTGTTGCCATGGTAACCATGCAGTTGTGTAGCCATGGTAACCATTTGGTTTTGTTGCCATTGCAACCATAGAGTTGGTTGGCCATGGTAACCATGGGGTTGTGTTGCCATGGCAACCATGGGGTTTTGTTCCCATGGCAACCATGGGGTTGTGTTCCCATGGGAAACATGCAATTGTGTTGCCATGGAAACCATGGGGTTGTGTTCCTATGGTAACCATGGAGAATGGTTGAAATGTCAACCCAGGGGATTTTGTTGCCATGGCAACCATGGGGTTTTGTTGCCATGGTAACCATGGGGTTGTGTTGCCATGGCAAATATGGGGTTGTGTTGCCATGGCACCCATGGGGTTGTGTTCCCATGGGAAACATTGGGTTGTGTGCCCATGGTAACCATGGGGTTTTGTTGCCATGATAACCATGGGGTTGGGTTGCAATGGCAACCATGTGTTTTTTTTTTCCCATGGGAACCATGGGGTTGTGTTGCCATGGCAACCATGGCGTTGTGTTACCATGGCAACCAAGAGGCAATGTTTCGATGGCAACCATGGTGTTGTGTTGCCATGGTAACCACGGGGTTGTGTTGCCAGGGTAACCAGGGGGTTCTGTTGCCATGTGAACCATGGGTTTATGTTGCCATGGTAACTATGCGGTTGTGTTCCCATGGTAACCATAGTTTTGGGATGCCATGGTAAACATTTGGTTGTGTTGCCACGACAACCATGGGGTTCTGTTGCCATGGTAACCATGGGGTTTTGTTGACATAGCAAAAATGGTGATTGGTTGCCATGGCAACCATGGGGTTTTGTTGCCATGGTAACCATGGGGTTCTGTTGCCATTGTAACTATGGTGTTGTATTGCCATGGCAACCATGGCGTTGTGTTTCCATGGTAACGATGGAGTTGTGTTGCCATGGTAACCATGGGATTGTGTTGCCATGACAACCATGGGGTTGTGTTGCCATGGCAACCATGGGGTTGTGTTGCCATGGCAACAATGGGGTTCTGCTGCCATGGTAACCATTTGGTTTTCCATGGCAACCATGGGGGTTTGTTGCCATGGTAACCATGGTATTGTGTTGCCATGTTAACCATGGGTTTTTTTTTGCATTGTTAACCATGGTATTGTGTTGCCATGTTAACCATGTTTTTTTTTTTGCATTGTTAGCCATGGCAACCATGGGGTTGTTTTCCCACGGGAACCATCGGGTGGTGTTGCCATGGCAACCATAATTTTCTTTTGCCATGATAACCATGCGGTAGTGTGTCCATGGAAACCATGGGGTTGTGTTGCCATGGCAGCCATGGGGTGGTGTTGCCATGGTAACCATCGGGTGGTGTTGCCATGGCAACCATGGTTTTCTGTTGCCATGGTAACCATGGGGTTCTGTTGCCATGGTAACCATTTGGTTGTGTTGCCATGGTAACCATGGTGTTGTGTTGCCATGGCAACCATGGGGTTTTGTTGCCATGGTATCCATGGGGTTGTGTTGCCATTGTAACCATGGGGTTGTATTGCCATGGCAACCATGGCGTTGTGTTTCCATGGTAACCATGTGTTTTTTTTTTGCCATGGGAACCATGGAGTTGGGTTGCCATGGTGTTGTGGGTTTACGTGGCAAGGTTTTGGTATCAGGGAGCCTTAGGGGTGGTTTCTGTGAGAAAGATCTAGAAGCTGCCCCATGTTTGGAATGGGCCCCATTGTTTTCCAGATCTGAGCCAATAAGCGATGTTGTTTGCGCCTCTGTGAGAGCATATATAAGACAGGGAAAAAAACGCTGCGTCAGACAGCAGCCAGGAGAGTCAAGGGAGTGAGAAAACAGCCTTGCAGGTGCCAAGGTCAGTGTAGAGGGAGGGGGAGAGGTGCTCCAGGCGCCGGAGCAGAAGTCCCCTGCAGCCTGTGGTGAGGACCATGGTGAGGCAGGATGTCCCCCTGCAGCCCATGGAGTAACACGGTGGAGCAGGGTTCCACGCTGCAGCCCGTGGAGGAGACCACGGTGGAGCAGGTGGCCCTGCACCGACGGAGGCTGCAGCCTGTGGAAGACCCCTGCCGGAGCAGATTCCGGGCCGGACCTGTAGCCCGTGGAGAGGAGCCCACGCAGGAGCAGGTGACCCGGCAGGAGCTGCTGCCCGTAGGGGAGCCAGGTTGGAGCAGTTTTCTCCTGAGGGATGGACCCCGTGGTACGGACCCATATCTGGAGCAGTTCTGAAAGAGCTGCTGCCTGTGGGAAGCCCACGCCGGATCAGTTCATCAAGGACTGCATCCCGTGGGTGGGACCCCACAGCACAGGGGACGAGAGTGACCGAGAAGGAGCGGCAGAGAAGAAGTGCTGTAGACTGACCATAACCCCCATTCCCCCGTTCCCCTGCGCCGCTCGGGGGGAGGAGTTGGAAGAGGGTGGATGGGGGAAAGGTGCTTCTGTTTTTTTTTTTCCTTTGTTTTCTTACTTCTCTCGCTTGTTAGTTGTAGGCAATAAATCTTACTATCTCATTATGCCGAGTGTGTTTTGCCCGTTACAATAATTATTGCGTGATTTTCTCGTCCTTATCTCAACCCTTGAGCCCTTTTCACATATTTTCTCCCCATTCCTCTTTGAGGAGGGGGAGTGAAAGAGCGGCTGTGGTGGAGCTCGGCTACCCACTCGAGCGGAACCACGACACATGGTAACCATGGTGATGGTTTTTCATGGCAACCATGGGGATTTTTTGCCATGGAAAACCATGGGGTAGTGTTGCCATGGTAACCATGGGGTTGTGTAGCCATGGTAAACATGGGGTTGTGTTGCCATAGTAACCATGGGGTTCGGTTTCCATGGTAACCATAGGTTTTTGTTGCCATGGCAACCATGGGGTTGTGTTGCCATGGTAACCATGGTATTGTGTTCCCATGGCAACCATGGGGTGGTGTTGCCATGGTAACCATGGGGTTGTGTTACCATGGTAAATATTTGGTTGTGTTGCCATGGCAACCATGGGGTTGGGTTGCCATTGCATCCATCGGGTGGTAGTGCCATGGCAACCATGGTTTTCTGTTGCCATGGCAACCATGGGGTGGTGTTGCCATGCTAACCATGGGGTTGGGTTGCCATGGACGCCATGTGTTTTTTTTTCCCATGGAACCATGGGGTTCTGTTGCCATGGTAACCATGGCGTTGTGTTCCTATGGCAACCAAGGGGTAGTGTTTCGATGGCAACCATGGGGTTGTGTTGCTATGGTAACCATGGCGTTGTGTTGCCATGGGAACCATGGGGTGGTGTTGCCATGGTAACCATGGGGTTGTGTTACCATGGTAAATATTTGGTTGTGTTGCCATGCTAACCATGGGGTTGGGTTGCCATGGACGCCATGTGTTTTTTTTTCCCATGGAACCATGGGGTTCTGTTGCCATGGTAACCATGGCGTTGTGTTCCTATGGCAACCAAGGGGTAGTGTTTCGATGGCAACCATGGGGTTGTGTTGCCATGGTAACCATGGCGTTGTGTTGCCATGGGAACCATGGGGTGGTGTTGCCATGGCAACCATGGGGTTGGGTTGCCATTGCATCCATCGGGTGGTGGTGCCATGGCAACCATAATTTTCTGTTGCCATGGTAACCATGCGGTTGTTTTGCCATGGTTACCATGGGATGTGTTGCCATGGCAACCATGGGGTGGTGTTGCCATGCTAACCATGGGGTTTGGTTTCCATGGCAACCACGGGGTTTTGTTGACGTGGCAACCATGGGGTTGGGTTGCCATGGTACCCATGGGGTTGGGTTGCCATGGCAAACATGCGGTTGTGTTGCCATGGTAACAATGGGTTTGTTATGGCATGGCAACCATGGGGTTGTGTTGCCATGGCAACCATGTTTTTGTGTTGCCATGGCAATTATTGGGTTGTGTTGCCATGGCAACCGTGGGGTGTTGCCATGGGGTGGTGACACTGTAGCGCCATAGGGAACACAAGGCCATGTTACAATAGGAAGTGTAGGATTGCTGCCATGGCAACCATGGTGTTGCATTGCCATGGCAACCATGGGGCTGTGTTTCCATGGTAACCATGGGGTTGTGTTGCCATGGCAACCATGGGGTGTAGCCAAGGGGTGGTGACACCGTAGTACCATAGGCAACACAAGGCCATGTTACTATAGGAAGTTTAGGATTGTTGCCATGGCAACCATGGGGTAGTGTTGCCATGGTAACCATGGATTTGTGTTGCCATGGCAACCATTTGGGTTTTGTTGCCATGGCAACCATGTGGTTGTGTTGCCACGGTAACCATGTGGGTTGTGTTGCCATGGCAACCATGGGGTTGTGTTTCCATGGTAACCATGAGGTTGGGTTGCCATGGTAACCATTTGGTTGTGTTGCCATGGCAACCATGGGGTGTTGCAATGGGGTGGTGACACAGTAGTGCCATAGGCAACACAAGGCCATGTTACTATAGGAAGTGTAGGATTGTTTCCATGGAAACCATGGGGTTGTTTTGCCATGGCAATTATTGGGTTGTGTTGCCATGGCAACCGTGGGGTGTTGCCATGGGGTGGTGACACCGTAGTGCCATAGGTAACACAAGGCAATGTTAGTATAGGAAGTGTAGGATTGTATGCCATGGTAACCATTGGGTTGTGTTGCCACGGCAACCATGGAGTTGTGAGCCATGGCAACAATGGTGTTATGCAGCCATGGTAACCATGTTTATGTGTTGCCATGGCAACCATTGAGTTGTGAGCCATGTCAACCATGGTGTGGTACTGCCATGGTAACTATGGGGTTGTGTTGCCATGGCAACCATGGGGTTGTGTTGCCTTGGCAACCATGGGGTTGTGTTGCCATGGCAACCATGGGGTTGTGTTGCCATGGTAACCATGAGGTTGGGTTGCAATGGCAACCATGGGGTTGTGTTTCCATGGTAACCATGAGGTTCTGTTGCCATGGAAACCATGGGCTTGAGTTGCCATGGTAATCATTTGGTTGTGTTGCCATTGCAAGCATGGAGTTGGGTTGCCATGGTAACCATGTGGTTGTGTTGCCATGGCAATGATGGGATTGTGTTGCCATGGCAACCATGGGGTTGTGTTGCCATGGCAACAATGGGGTTCAGTTGCCATGGTAACCATGGGGTTGTGTTGCCATGGAAACAATAGGGTTCTGTTGCCATGGTAACCATTTAGTTGTGTTGCCATGGCAACCATGTTGTTGTGTTGCCATGGTAACGATGGAGTTGTGTTGCCATTGTAACCATTTGGTTGTGTTTCCATGGTAACCATGGGGTTGTGTTGCCATGGCAACAATAGGGTTCTGTTGCCATGGTAAACATGGGGTTGGGTTGAAATGGTAACCATGCGGTTGTGTTGCCATGGCAACCATGGGGTTGTGTTTCCATGGCAACCATGGGGTGGTGTTGCCATGTCAACCGGGGAGTTGAGTTCCCATGGTAAACATGCGGTTTTGTTTCCATGGTTACCATGCGGTTGGGTTGCCATGGTAACCATTTGGTTGTGTTGCCATGGGAACCATGGGGTAGGGTTGCCATGACAACCATGGGGTTTTGTTGCCATGGGTACCATGGGGTTGTGTTTCCGTGGTAACCATGGGGTTGTGTTGCCATGGCCACCATCGGGTGGTGTTGCCCTAGCAACCATGGTTTTCTGTTGCCATAATAACCATGGGGTTGTATTGCCATGGTAACCATGGTGTAGGTTTTCATGGCAACCATTGGGATATTTTGCCATGGAAACCATGCGGTTGGGTTGCCATGGTAACAATTTGGTTGTGTTGCCATGGCAACCATGGGGTTGTGTTGCCATGGTAAACATGGGGTTGTGTGTCCATGGCAACCATGGGGTTGGGTTTCCATGGTAACCTTGGCGTTGTGTTGCCATGGTAACCATTTCGTTGTGTTACCATGGTAACCATGGGGTTTTGTTGCTATGGCAAAAATGGGTATTGGTTGCCATGGCAACCATGGGGTTTTGTTGCCATGGTAACCATGGGGTTTTGTTGCCATTGTAACCATGGGGTTGTGTTGCCATGGCAACCATGGAGTTGTATTGCCATGGTAACCATGGGGATGGGTTGCCATGGTAACCATGGGGTTTTGTTGCCATGGTAACCATGGGGTTGTGTTGCCATGGTAACCATGGTTGATGGGTTGCTATGGCAACCATGGTTTTTTTTTCCCATGGCAACGAATGTGTTGTGTTTCCATGGTAACCATGGGGTTGTGTTGCCATGGTAACCATGGTTTTTTTTTTGCAATGGTAAGCATGGTATTGTGTTGCCATGGCAACCATGTGGCGGTGTTGCCATGGTAACAATGGGTTTGGGTTGCCAAGGCAACCATAGGGTTGTGTTGCTATGGGAACCATGAAGTTGGGTTGACATGGTAACCATTGTGTTGGTTTTTCATGGCAACCGTGGTGATTTTTTGCCATGGAAAACCATGGGGTTGTGTTGCCATGGTAACCATGGGGTTGTGTTGCCATAGCAACCATGGTGTGGTGTTGCCATGGTAACCATGGTGTTGGGTTGCCATGGTAAATATTTGGTTGCGTTGCCATGGCAATCATGGGGTTGGGTTGCCATTGCATCCATCGGGTGGTGTCGCCATGGCAACCATAATTTTCTGTTGCCATGTTAACCATGCGGTTGTTTTGCCATGGCAAACATGGGGTGGTGTTGCCATGCTAACCATGGGGTTTGGTTTCCATAGCAACCATGTTTTTTTTTTACCGTGGCAATCATGGGGTTGGGTTGCCATGGTACCCATGAGGTTGCGTTGCCATGGTAACCATTTGGTTGTGTTCCCATGGTAACCATGGAGTTGGGTTTCCATGGCAACCATGGGGTTTTGTTGCCATGGCAACTATGGGGATGTGTTGCCATGGCAACCATGGTGTTTTCTTGCCATGGGAACCATGGTGTTGTTTTGCCATGGCAACCATGTGGTTGGGTTGCCATGGTAACCATTTGGTTGTGTTGCCATGGGAACCATGGAGTTGGGTTGCCATGGCAACCATCGGGTGGTGTTCCCATGGCAACCATGGTTTTCTGTTGCCATGCTAACCATGGGGTTGGGTTGCCATGGCAACCGTGGGGTTGTGTTGCCATGGTAACCATGCAGTTGTGTAGCCATGGTAACCATTTGGTTTTGTTGCCATTGCAACCATCGAGTTGGTTGGCCATGGTAACCATGGGGTTGTGTTGCCATGGCAACCATGGGGTTCTGTTCCCATGGCAACCATGGGGTTGTGTTCCCATGGGAAACATGCAATTGTGTTGCCATGGAAACCATGGGGTTGTGTTCCTATGGTAACCATGGAGAATGGTTGAAATGTCAACCCAGGGGATTTTGTTGCCATGGCAACCATGGGGTTTTGTTGCCATGGTAACCATGGGGTTGTGTTGCCATGGCAAATATGGGGTTGTGTTGCCATGGCACCCATGGGGTTGTGTTCCCATGGGAAACATTGGGTTGTGTGCCCATGGTAACCATGGGGTTTTGTTGCCATGATAACCATGGGGTTGGGTTGCAATGGCAACCATGTGTTTTTTTTTTCCCATGGGAACCATGGGGTTGTGTTGCCATGGCAACCATGGCGTTGTGTTACCATGGCAACCAAGAGGCAATGTTTCGATGGCAACCATGGTGTTGTGTTGCCATGGTAACCACGGGGTTGTGTTGCCAGGGTAACCAGGGGGTTCTGTTGCCATGTGAACCATGGGTTTATGTTGCCATGGTAACTATGCGGTTGTGTTCCCATGGTAACCATAGTTTTGGGATGCCATGGTAAACATTTGGTTGTGTTGCCACGACAACCATGGGGTTCTGTTGCCATGGTAACCATGGGGTTTTGTTGACATAGCAAAAATGGTGATTGGTTGCCATGGCAACCATGGGGTTTTGTTGCCATGGTAACCATGGGGTTCTGTTGCCATTGTAACTATGGTGTTGTATTGCCATGGCAACCATGGCGTTGTGTTTCCATGGTAACGATGGAGTTGTGTTGCCATGGTAACCATGGGATTGTGTTGCCATGACAACCATGGGGTTGTGTTGCCATGGCAACAATGGGGTTCTGCTGCCATGGTAACCATTTGGTTTTCCATGGCAACCATGGGGGTTTGTTGCCATGGTAACCATGGTATTGTGTTGCCATGTTAACCATGGTTTTTTTTTTGCATTGTTAACCATGGTATTGTGTTGCCATGTTAACCATGTTTTTTTTTTTGCATTGTTAGCCATGGCAACCATGGGGTTGTTTTCCCACGGGAACCATCGGGTGGTGTTGCCATGGCAACCATAATTTTCTTTTGCCATGATAACCATGCGGTAGTGTGTCCATGGAAACCATGGGGTTGTGTTGCCATGGCAGCCATGGGGTGGTGTTGCCATGGTAACCATCGGGTGGTGTTGCCATGGCAACCATGGTTTTCTGTTGCCATGGTAACCATGGGGTTCTGTTGCCATGGTAACCATTTGGTTGTGTTGCCATGGTAACCATGGTGTTGTGTTGCCATGGCAACCATGGGGTTTTGTTGCCATGGTATCCATGGGGTTGTGTTGCCATTGTAACCATGGGGTTGTATTGCCATGGCAACCATGGCGTTGTGTTTCCATGGTAACCATGTGTTTTTTTTTTGCCATGGGAACCATGGAGTTGGGTTGCCATGGTGTTGTGGGTTTACGTGGCAAGGTTTTGGTATCAGGGAGCCTTAGGGGTGGTTTCTGTGAGAAAGATCTAGAAGCTGCCCCATGTTTGGAATGGGCCCCATTGTTTTCCAGATCTGAGCCAATAAGCGATGTTGTTTGCGCCTCTGTGAGAGCATATATAAGACAGGGAAAAAAACGCTGCGTCAGACAGCAGCCAGGAGAGTCAAGGGAGTGAGAAAACAGCCTTGCAGGTGCCAAGGTCAGTGTAGAGGGAGGGGGAGAGGTGCTCCAGGCGCCGGAGCAGAAGTCCCCTGCAGCCTGTGGTGAGGACCATGGTGAGGCAGGATGTCCCCCTGCAGCCCATGGAGTAACACGGTGGAGCAGGGTTCCACGCTGCAGCCCGTGGAGGAGACCACGGTGGAGCAGGTGGCCCTGCACCGACGGAGGCTGCAGCCTGTGGAAGACCCCTGCCGGAGCAGATTCCGGGCCGGACCTGTAGCCCGTGGAGAGGAGCCCACGCAGGAGCAGGTGACCCGGCAGGAGCTGCTGCCCGTAGGGGAGCCAGGTTGGAGCAGTTTTCTCCTGAGGGATGGACCCCGTGGTACGGACCCATATCTGGAGCAGTTCTGAAAGAGCTGCTGCCTGTGGGAAGCCCACGCCGGATCAGTTCATCAAGGACTGCATCCCGTGGGTGGGACCCCACAGCACAGGGGACGAGAGTGACCGAGAAGGAGCGGCAGAGAAGAAGTGCTGTAGACTGACCATAACCCCCATTCCCCCGTTCCCCTGCGCCGCTCGGGGGGAGGAGTTGGAAGAGGGTGGATGGGGGAAAGGTGCTTCTGTTTTTTTTTTTCCTTTGTTTTCTTACTTCTCTCGCTTGTTAGTTGTAGGCAATAAATCTTACTATCTCATTATGCCGAGTGTGTTTTGCCCGTTACAATAATTATTGCGTGATTTTCTCGTCCTTATCTCAACCCTTGAGCCCTTTTCACATATTTTCTCCCCATTCCTCTTTGAGGAGGGGGAGTGAAAGAGCGGCTGTGGTGGAGCTCGGCTACCCACTCGAGCGGAACCACGACACATGGTAACCATGGTGATGGTTTTTCATGGCAACCATGGGGATTTTTTGCCATGGAAAACCATGGGGTAGTGTTGCCATGGTAACCATGGGGTTGTGTAGCCATGGTAAACATGGGGTTGTGTTGCCATAGTAACCATGGGGTTCGGTTTCCATGGTAACCATAGGTTTTTGTTGCCATGGCAACCATGGGGTTGTGTTGCCATGGTAACCATGGTATTGTGTTCCCATGGCAACCATGGGGTGGTGTTGCCATGGTAACCATGGGGTTGTGTTACCATGGTAAATATTTGGTTGTGTTGCCATGGCAACCATGGGGTTGGGTTGCCATTGCATCCATCGGGTGGTAGTGCCATGGCAACCATGGTTTTCTGTTGCCATGGCAACCATGGGGTGGTGTTGCCATGCTAACCATGGGGTTGGGTTGCCATGGACGCCATGTGTTTTTTTTTCCCATGGAACCATGGGGTTCTGTTGCCATGGTAACCATGGCGTTGCGTTCCTATGGCAACCAAGGGGTAGTGTTTCGATGGCAACCATGGGGTTGTGTTGCTATGGTAACCATGGCGTTGTGTTGCCATGGGAACCATGGGGTGGTGTTGCCATGGTAACCATGGGGTTGTGTTACCATGGTAAATATTTGGTTGTGTTGCCATGCTAACCATGGGGTTGGGTTGCCATGGACGCCATGTGTTTTTTTTTCCCATGGAACCATGGGGTTCTGTTGCCATGGTAACCATGGCGTTGTGTTCCTATGGCAACCAAGGGGTAGTGTTTCGATGGCAACCATGGGGTTGTGTTGCCATGGTAACCATGGCGTTGTGTTGCCATGGGAACCATGGGGTGGTGTTGCCATGGCAACCATGGGGTTGGGTTGCCATTGCATCCATCGGGTGGTGGTGCCATGGCAACCATAATTTTCTGTTGCCATGGTAACCATGCGGTTGTTTTGCCATGGTTACCATGGGATGTGTTGCCATGGCAACCATGGGGTGGTGTTGCCATGCTAACCATGGGGTTTGGTTTCCATGGCAACCACGGGGTTTTGTTGACGTGGCAACCATGGGGTTGGGTTGCCATGGTACCCATGGGGTTGGGTTGCCATGGCAAACATGCGGTTGTGTTGCCATGGTAACAATGGGTTTGTTATGGCATGGCAACCATGGGGTTGTGTTGCCATGGCAACCATGTTTTTGTGTTGCCATGGCAATTATTGGGTTGTGTTGCCATGGCAACCGTGGGGTGTTGCCATGGGGTGGTGACACTGTAGCGCCATAGGGAACACAAGGCCATGTTACAATAGGAAGTGTAGGATTGCTGCCATGGCAACCATGGTGTTGCATTGCCATGGCAACCATGGGGCTGTGTTTCCATGGTAACCATGGGGTTGTGTTGCCATGGCAACCATGGGGTGTAGCCAAGGGGTGGTGACACCGTAGTACCATAGGCAACACAAGGCCATGTTACTATAGGAAGTTTAGGATTGTTGCCATGGCAACCATGGGGTAGTGTTGCCATGGTAACCATGGATTTGTGTTGCCATGGCAACCATTTGGGTTTTGTTGCCATGGCAACCATGTGGTTGTGTTGCCACGGTAACCATGTGGGTTGTGTTGCCATGGCAACCATGGGGTTGTGTTTCCATGGTAACCATGAGGTTGGGTTGCCATGGTAACCATTTGGTTGTGTTGCCATGGCAACCATGGGGTGTTGCAATGGGGTGGTGACACAGTAGTGCCATAGGCAACACAAGGCCATGTTACTATAGGAAGTGTAGGATTGTTTCCATGGAAACCATGGGGTTGTTTTGCCATGGCAATTATTGGGTTGTGTTGCCATGGCAACCGTGGGGTGTTGCCATGGGGTGGTGACACCGTAGTGCCATAGGTAACACAAGGCAATGTTAGTATAGGAAGTGTAGGATTGTATGCCATGGTAACCATTGGGTTGTGTTGCCACGGCAACCATGGAGTTGTGAGCCATGGCAACAATGGTGTTATGCAGCCATGGTAACCATGTTTATGTGTTGCCATGGCAACCATTGAGTTGTGAGCCATGTCAACCATGGTGTGGTACTGCCATGGTAACTATGGGGTTGTGTTGCCATGGCAACCATGGGGTTGTGTTGCCTTGGCAACCATGGGGTTGTGTTGCCATGGCAACCATGGGGTTGTGTTGCCATGGTAACCATGAGGTTGGGTTGCAATGGCAACCATGGGGTTGTGTTTCCATGGTAACCATGAGGTTCTGTTGCCATGGAAACCATGGGCTTGAGTTGCCATGGTAATCATTTGGTTGTGTTGCCATTGCAAGCATGGAGTTGGGTTGCCATGGTAACCATGTGGTTGTGTTGCCATGGCAATGATGGGATTGTGTTGCCATGGCAACCATGGGGTTGTGTTGCCATGGCAACAATGGGGTTCAGTTGCCATGGTAACCATGGGGTTGTGTTGCCATGGAAACAATAGGGTTCTGTTGCCATGGTAACCATTTAGTTGTGTTGCCATGGCAACCATGTTGTTGTGTTGCCATGGTAACGATGGAGTTGTGTTGCCATTGTAACCATTTGGTTGTGTTTCCATGGTAACCATGGGGTTGTGTTGCCATGGCAACAATAGGGTTCTGTTGCCATGGTAAACATGGGGTTGGGTTGAAATGGTAACCATGCGGTTGTGTTGCCATGGCAACCATGGGGTTGTGTTTCCATGGCAACCATGGGGTGGTGTTGCCATGTCAACCGGGGAGTTGAGTTCCCATGGTAAACATGCGGTTTTGTTTCCATGGTTACCATGCGGTTGGGTTGCCATGGTAACCATTTGGTTGTGTTGCCATGGGAACCATGGGGTAGGGTTGCCATGACAACCATGGGGTTTTGTTGCCATGGGTACCATGGGGTTGTGTTTCCGTGGTAACCATGGGGTTGTGTTGCCATGGCCACCATCGGGTGGTGTTGCCCTAGCAACCATGGTTTTCTGTTGCCATAATAACCATGGGGTTGTATTGCCATGGTAACCATGGTGTAGGTTTTCATGGCAACCATTGGGATATTTTGCCATGGAAACCATGCGGTTGGGTTGCCATGGTAACAATTTGGTTGTGTTGCCATGGCAACCATGGGGTTGTGTTGCCATGGTAAACATGGGGTTGTGTGTCCATGGCAACCATGGGGTTGGGTTTCCATGGTAACCTTGGCGTTGTGTTGCCATGGTAACCATTTCGTTGTGTTACCATGGTAACCATGGGGTTTTGTTGCTATGGCAAAAATGGGTATTGGTTGCCATGGCAACCATGGGGTTTTGTTGCCATGGTAACCATGGGGTTTTGTTGCCATTGTAACCATGGGGTTGTGTTGCCATGGCAACCATGGAGTTGTATTGCCATGGTAACCATGGGGATGGGTTGCCATGGTAACCATGGGGTTTTGTTGCCATGGTAACCATGGGGTTGTGTTGCCATGGTAACCATGGTTGATGGGTTGCTATGGCAACCATGGGTTTTTTTTCCCATGGCAACGAATGTGTTGTGTTTCCATGGTAACCATGGGGTTGTGTTGCCATGGTAACCATGGTTTTTTTTTGCAATGGTAAGCATGGTATTGTGTTGCCATGGCAACCATGTGGCGGTGTTGCCATGGTAACAATGGGTTTGGGTTGCCAAGGCAACCATAGGGTTGTGTTGCTATGGGAACCATGAAGTTGGGTTGACATGGTAACCATTGTGTTGGTTTTTCATGGCAACCGTGGTGATTTTTTGCCATGGAAAACCATGGGGTTGTGTTGCCATGGTAACCATGGGGTTGTGTTGCCATAGCAACCATGGTGTGGTGTTGCCATGGTAACCATGGTGTTGGGTTGCCATGGTAAATATTTGGTTGCGTTGCCATGGCAATCATGGGGTTGGGTTGCCATTGCATCCATCGGGTGGTGTCGCCATGGCAACCATAATTTTCTGTTGCCATGTTAACCATGCGGTTGTTTTGCCATGGCAAACATGGGGTGGTGTTGCCATGCTAACCATGGGGTTTGGTTTCCATAGCAACCATGTTTTTTTTTTACCGTGGCAATCATGGGGTTGGGTTGCCATGGTACCCATGAGGTTGCGTTGCCATGGTAACCATTTGGTTGTGTTCCCATGGTAACCATGGAGTTGGGTTTCCATGGCAACCATGGGGTTTTGTTGCCATGGCAACTATGGGGATGTGTTGCCATGGCAACCATGGTGTTTTCTTGCCATGGGAACCATGGTGTTGTTTTGCCATGGCAACCATGTGGTTGGGTTGCCATGGTAACCATTTGGTTGTGTTGCCATGGGAACCATGGAGTTGGGTTGCCATGGCAACCATCGGGTGGTGTTCCCATGGCAACCATGGTTTTCTGTTGCCATGCTAACCATGGGGTTGGGTTGCCATGGCAACCGTGGGGTTGTGTTGCCATGGTAACCATGCAGTTGTGTAGCCATGGTAACCATTTGGTTTTGTTGCCATTGCAACCATCGAGTTGGTTGGCCATGGTAACCATGGGGTTGTGTTGCCATGGCAACCATGGGGTTTTGTTCCCATGGCAACCATGGGGTTGTGTTCCCATGGGAAACATGCAATTGTGTTGCCATGGAAACCATGGGGTTGTGTTCCTATGGTAACCATGGAGAATGGTTGAAATGTCAACCCAGGGGATTTTGTTGCCATGGCAACCATGGGGTTTTGTTGCCATGGTAACCATGGGGTTGTGTTGCCATGGCAAATATGGGGTTGTGTTGCCATGGCACCCATGGGGTTGTGTTCCCATGGGAAACATTGGGTTGTGTGCCCATGGTAACCATGGGGTTTTGTTGCCATGATAACCATGGGGTTGGGTTGCAATGGCAACCATGTGTTTTTTTTTTCCCATGGGAACCATGGGGTTGTGTTGCCATGGCAACCATGGCGTTGTGTTACCATGGCAACCAAGAGGCAATGTTTCGATGGCAACCATGGTGTTGTGTTGCCATGGTAACCACGGGGTTGTGTTGCCAGGGTAACCAGGGGGTTCTGTTGCCATGTGAACCATGGGTTTATGTTGCCATGGTAACTATGCGGTTGTGTTCCCATGGTAACCATAGTTTTGGGATGCCATGGTAAACATTTGGTTGTGTTGCCACGACAACCATGGGGTTCTGTTGCCATGGTAACCATGGGGTTTTGTTGACATAGCAAAAATGGTGATTGGTTGCCATGGCAACCATGGGGTTTTGTTGCCATGGTAACCATGGGGTTCTGTTGCCATTGTAACTATGGTGTTGTATTGCCATGGCAACCATGGCGTTGTGTTTCCATGGTAACGATGGAGTTGTGTTGCCATGGTAACCATGGGATTGTGTTGCCATGACAACCATGGGGTTGTGTTGCCATGGCAACCATGGGGTTGTGTTGCCATGGCAACAATGGGGTTCTGCTGCCATGGTAACCATTTGGTTTTCCATGGCAACCATGGGGGTTTGTTGCCATGGTAACCATGGTATTGTGTTGCCATGTTAACCATGTTTTTTTTTTTGCATTGTTAACCATGGTATTGTGTTGCCATGTTAACCATGTTTTTTTTTTTGCATTGTTAGCCATGGCAACCATGGGGTTGTTTTCCCACGGGAACCATCGGGTGGTGTTGCCATGGCAACCATAATTTTCTTTTGCCATGATAACCATGCGGTAGTGTGTCCATGGAAACCATGGGGTTGTGTTGCCATGGCAGCCATGGGGTGGTGTTGCCATGGTAACCATCGGGTGGTGTTGCCATGGCAACCATGGTTTTCTGTTGCCATGGTAACCATGGGGTTCTGTTGCCATGGTAACCATTTGGTTGTGTTGCCATGGTAACCATGGTGTTGTGTTGCCATGGCAACCATGGGGTTTTGTTGCCATGGTATCCATGGGGTTGTGTTGCCATTGTAACCATGGGGTTGTATTGCCATGGCAACCATGGCGTTGTGTTTCCATGGTAACCATGTGTTTTTTTTTTGCCATGGGAACCATGGAGTTGGGTTGCCATGGTGTTGTGGGTTTACGTGGCAAGGTTTTGGTATCAGGGAGCCTTAGGGGTGGTTTCTGTGAGAAAGATCTAGAAGCTGCCCCATGTTTGGAATGGGCCCCATTGTTTTCCAGATCTGAGCCAATAAGCGATGTTGTTTGCGCCTCTGTGAGAGCATATATAAGACAGGGAAAAAAACGCTGCGTCAGACAGCAGCCAGGAGAGTCAAGGGAGTGAGAAAACAGCCTTGCAGGTGCCAAGGTCAGTGTAGAGGGAGGGGGAGAGGTGCTCCAGGCGCCGGAGCAGAAGTCCCCTGCAGCCTGTGGTGAGGACCATGGTGAGGCAGGATGTCCCCCTGCAGCCCATGGAGTAACACGGTGGAGCAGGGTTCCACGCTGCAGCCCGTGGAGGAGACCACGGTGGAGCAGGTGGCCCTGCACCGACGGAGGCTGCAGCCTGTGGAAGACCCCTGCCGGAGCAGATTCCGGGCCGGACCTGTAGCCCGTGGAGAGGAGCCCACGCAGGAGCAGGTGACCCGGCAGGAGCTGCTGCCCGTAGGGGAGCCAGGTTGGAGCAGTTTTCTCCTGAGGGATGGACCCCGTGGTACGGACCCATATCTGGAGCAGTTCTGAAAGAGCTGCTGCCTGTGGGAAGCCCACGCCGGATCAGTTCATCAAGGACTGCATCCCGTGGGTGGGACCCCACAGCACAGGGGACGAGAGTGACCGAGAAGGAGCGGCAGAGAAGAAGTGCTGTAGACTGACCATAACCCCCATTCCCCCGTTCCCCTGCGCCGCTCGGGGGGAGGAGTTGGAAGAGGGTGGATGGGGGAAAGGTGCTTCTGTTTTTTTTTTTCCTTTGTTTTCTTACTTCTCTCGCTTGTTAGTTGTAGGCAATAAATCTTACTATCTCATTATGCCGAGTGTGTTTTGCCCGTTACAATAATTATTGCGTGATTTTCTCGTCCTTATCTCAACCCTTGAGCCCTTTTCACATATTTTCTCCCCATTCCTCTTTGAGGAGGGGGAGTGAAAGAGCGGCTGTGGTGGAGCTCGGCTACCCACTCGAGCGGAACCACGACACATGGTAACCATGGTGATGGTTTTTCATGGCAACCATGGGGATTTTTTGCCATGGAAAACCATGGGGTAGTGTTGCCATGGTAACCATGGGGTTGTGTAGCCATGGTAAACATGGGGTTGTGTTGCCATAGTAACCATGGGGTTCGGTTTCCATGGTAACCATAGGTTTTTGTTGCCATGGCAACCATGGGGTTGTGTTGCCATGGTAACCATGGTATTGTGTTCCCATGGCAACCATGGGGTGGTGTTGCCATGGTAACCATGGGGTTGTGTTACCATGGTAAATATTTGGTTGTGTTGCCATGGCAACCATGGGGTTGGGTTGCCATTGCATCCATCGGGTGGTAGTGCCATGGCAACCATGGTTTTCTGTTGCCATGGCAACCATGGGGTGGTGTTGCCATGCTAACCATGGGGTTGGGTTGCCATGGACGCCATGTGTTTTTTTTTCCCATGGAACCATGGGGTTCTGTTGCCATGGTAACCATGGCGTTGTGTTCCTATGGCAACCAAGGGGTAGTGTTTCGATGGCAACCATGGGGTTGTGTTGCTATGGTAACCATGGCGTTGTGTTGCCATGGGAACCATGGGGTGGTGTTGCCATGGTAACCATGGGGTTGTGTTACCATGGTAAATATTTGGTTGTGTTGCCATGCTAACCATGGGGTTGGGTTGCCATGGACGCCATGTGTTTTTTTTTCCCATGGAACCATGGGGTTCTGTTGCCATGGTAACCATGGCGTTGTGTTCCTATGGCAACCAAGGGGTAGTGTTTCGATGGCAACCATGGGGTTGTGTTGCCATGGTAACCATGGCGTTGTGTTGCCATGGGAACCATGGGGTGGTGTTGCCATGGCAACCATGGGGTTGGGTTGCCATTGCATCCATCGGGTGGTGGTGCCATGGCAACCATAATTTTCTGTTGCCATGGTAACCATGCGGTTGTTTTGCCATGGTTACCATGGGATGTGTTGCCATGGCAACCATGGGGTGGTGTTGCCATGCTAACCATGGGGTTTGGTTTCCATGGCAACCACGGGGTTTTGTTGACGTGGCAACCATGGGGTTGGGTTGCCATGGTACCCATGGGGTTGGGTTGCCATGGCAAACATGCGGTTGTGTTGCCATGGTAACAATGGGTTTGTTATGGCATGGCAACCATGGGGTTGTGTTGCCATGGCAACCATGTTTTTGTGTTGCCATGGCAATTATTGGGTTGTGTTGCCATGGCAACCGTGGGGTGTTGCCATGGGGTGGTGACACTGTAGCGCCATAGGGAACACAAGGCCATGTTACAATAGGAAGTGTAGGATTGCTGCCATGGCAACCATGGTGTTGCATTGCCATGGCAACCATGGGGCTGTGTTTCCATGGTAACCATGGGGTTGTGTTGCCATGGCAACCATGGGGTGTAGCCAAGGGGTGGTGACACCGTAGTACCATAGGCAACACAAGGCCATGTTACTATAGGAAGTTTAGGATTGTTGCCATGGCAACCATGGGGTAGTGTTGCCATGGTAACCATGGATTTGTGTTGCCATGGCAACCATTTGGGTTTTGTTGCCATGGCAACCATGTGGTTGTGTTGCCACGGTAACCATGTGGGTTGTGTTGCCATGGCAACCATGGGGTTGTGTTTCCATGGTAACCATGAGGTTGGGTTGCCATGGTAACCATTTGGTTGTGTTGCCATGGCAACCATGGGGTGTTGCAATGGGGTGGTGACACAGTAGTGCCATAGGCAACACAAGGCCATGTTACTATAGGAAGTGTAGGATTGTTTCCATGGAAACCATGGGGTTGTTTTGCCATGGCAATTATTGGGTTGTGTTGCCATGGCAACCGTGGGGTGTTGCCATGGGGTGGTGACACCGTAGTGCCATAGGTAACACAAGGCAATGTTAGTATAGGAAGTGTAGGATTGTATGCCATGGTAACCATTGGGTTGTGTTGCCACGGCAACCATGGAGTTGTGAGCCATGGCAACAATGGTGTTATGCAGCCATGGTAACCATGTTTATGTGTTGCCATGGCAACCATTGAGTTGTGAGCCATGTCAACCATGGTGTGGTACTGCCATGGTAACTATGGGGTTGTGTTGCCATGGCAACCATGGGGTTGTGTTGCCTTGGCAACCATGGGGTTGTGTTGCCATGGCAACCATGGGGTTGTGTTGCCATGGTAACCATGAGGTTGGGTTGCAATGGCAACCATGGGGTTGTGTTTCCATGGTAACCATGAGGTTCCGTTGCCATGGAAACCATGGGCTTGAGTTGCCATGGTAATCATTTGGTTGTGTTGCCATTGCAAGCATGGAGTTGGGTTGCCATGGTAACCATGTGGTTGTGTTGCCATGGCAATGATGGGATTGTGTTGCCATGGCAACCATGGGGTTGTGTTGCCATGGCAACAATGGGGTTCAGTTGCCATGGTAACCATGGGGTTGTGTTGCCATGGAAACAATAGGGTTCTGTTGCCATGGTAACCATTTAGTTGTGTTGCCATGGCAACCATGTTGTTGTGTTGCCATGGTAACGATGGAGTTGTGTTGCCATTGTAACCATTTGGTTGTGTTTCCATGGTAACCATGGGGTTGTGTTGCCATGGCAACAATAGGGTTCTGTTGCCATGGTAAACATGGGGTTGGGTTGAAATGGTAACCATGCGGTTGTGTTGCCATGGCAACCATGGGGTTGTGTTTCCATGGCAACCATGGGGTGGTGTTGCCATGTCAACCGGGGAGTTGAGTTCCCATGGTAAACATGCGGTTTTGTTTCCATGGTTACCATGCGGTTGGGTTGCCATGGTAACCATTTGGTTGTGTTGCCATGGGAACCATGGGGTAGGGTTGCCATGACAACCATGGGGTTTTGTTGCCATGGGTACCATGGGGTTGTGTTTCCGTGGTAACCATGGGGTTGTGTTGCCATGGCCACCATCGGGTGGTGTTGCCCTAGCAACCATGGTTTTCTGTTGCCATAAGAACCATGGGGTTGTATTGCCATGGTAACCATGGTGTAGGTTTTCATGGCAACCATTGGGATATTTTGCCATGGAAACCATGCGGTTGGGTTGCCATGGTAACAATTTGGTTGTGTTGCCATGGCAACCATGGGGTTGTGTTGCCATGGTAAACATGGGGTTGTGTGTCCATGGCAACCATGGGGTTGGGTTTCCATGGTAACCTTGGCGTTGTGTTGCCATGGTAACCATTTCGTTGTGTTACCATGGTAACCATGGGTTTTTGTTGCTATGGCAAAAATGGGTATTGGTTGCCATGGCAACCATGGGGTTTTGTTGCCATGGTAACCATGGGGTTTTGTTGCCATTGTAACCATGGGGTTGTGTTGCCATGGCAACCATGGAGTTGTATTGCCATGGTAACCATGGGGATGGGTTGCCATGGTAACCATGGGGTTTTGTTGCCATGGTAACCATGGGGTTGTGTTGCCATGGTAACCATGGTTGATGGGTTGCTATGGCAACCATGGGTTTTTTTTCCCATGGCAACGAATGTGTTGTGTTTCCATGGTAACCATGGGGTTGTGTTGCCATGGTAACCATGGTTTTTTTTTGCAATGGTAAGCATGGTATTGTGTTGCCATGGCAACCATGTGGCGGTGTTGCCATGGTAACAATGGGTTTGGGTTGCCAAGGCAACCATAGGGTTGTGTTGCTATGGGAACCATGAAGTTGGGTTGACATGGTAACCATTGTGTTGGTTTTTCATGGCAACCGTGGTGATTTTTTGCCATGGAAAACCATGGGGTTGTGTTGCCATGGTAACCATGGGGTTGTGTTGCCATAGCAACCATGGTGTGGTGTTGCCATGGTAACCATGGTGTTGGGTTGCCATGGTAAATATTTGGTTGCGTTGCCATGGCAATCATGGGGTTGGGTTGCCATTGCATCCATCGGGTGGTGTCGCCATGGCAACCATAATTTTCTGTTGCCATGTTAACCATGCGGTTGTTTTGCCATGGCAAACATGGGGTGGTGTTGCCATGCTAACCATGGGGTTTGGTTTCCATAGCAACCATGTTTTTTTTTTACCGTGGCAATCATGGGGTTGGGTTGCCATGGTACCCATGAGGTTGCGTTGCCATGGTAACCATTTGGTTGTGTTCCCATGGTAACCATGGAGTTGGGTTTCCATGGCAACCATGGGGTTTTGTTGCCATGGCAACTATGGGGATGTGTTGCCATGGCAACCATGGTGTTTTCTTGCCATGGGAACCATGGTGTTGTTTTGCCATGGCAACCATGTGGTTGGGTTGCCATGGTAACCATTTGGTTGTGTTGCCATGGGAACCATGGAGTTGGGTTGCCATGGCAACCATCGGGTGGTGTTCCCATGGCAACCATGGTTTTCTGTTGCCATGCTAACCATGGGGTTGGGTTGCCATGGCAACCGTGGGGTTGTGTTGCCATGGTAACCATGCAGTTGTGTAGCCATGGTAACCATTTGGTTTTGTTGCCATTGCAACCATCGAGTTGGTTGGCCATGGTAACCATGGGGTTGTGTTGCCATGGCAACCATGGGGTTTTGTTCCCATGGCAACCATGGGGTTGTGTTCCCATGGGAAACATGCAATTGTGTTGCCATGGAAACCATGGGGTTGTGTTCCTATGGTAACCATGGAGAATGGTTGAAATGTCAACCCAGGGGATTTTGTTGCCATGGCAACCATGGGGTTTTGTTGCCATGGTAACCATGGGGTTGTGTTGCCATGGCAAATATGGGGTTGTGTTGCCATGGCACCCATGGGGTTGTGTTCCCATGGGAAACATTGGGTTGTGTGCCCATGGTAACCATGGGGTTTTGTTGCCATGATAACCATGGGGTTGGGTTGCAATGGCAACCATGTGTTTTTTTTTTCCCATGGGAACCATGGGGTTGTGTTGCCATGGCAACCATGGCGTTGTGTTACCATGGCAACCAAGAGGCAATGTTTCGATGGCAACCATGGTGTTGTGTTGCCATGGTAACCACGGGGTTGTGTTGCCAGGGTAACCAGGGGGTTCTGTTGCCATGTGAACCATGGGTTTATGTTGCCATGGTAACTATGCGGTTGTGTTCCCATGGTAACCATAGTTTTGGGATGCCATGGTAAACATTTGGTTGTGTTGCCACGACAACCATGGGGTTCTGTTGCCATGGTAACCATGGGGTTTTGTTGACATAGCAAAAATGGTGATTGGTTGCCATGGCAACCATGGGGTTTTGTTGCCATGGTAACCATGGGGTTCTGTTGCCATTGTAACTATGGTGTTGTATTGCCATGGCAACCATGGCGTTGTGTTTCCATGGTAACGATGGAGTTGTGTTGCCATGGTAACCATGGGATTGTGTTGCCATGACAACCATGGGGTTGTGTTGCCATGGCAACAATGGGGTTCTGCTGCCATGGTAACCATTTGGTTTTCCATGGCAACCATGGGGGTTTGTTGCCATGGTAACCATGGTATTGTGTTGCCATGTTAACCATGGTTTTTTTTTTGCATTGTTAACCATGGTATTGTGTTGCCATGTTAACCATGGTTTTTTTTTTTGCATTGTTAGCCATGGCAACCATGGGGTTGTTTTCCCACGGGAACCATCGGGTGGTGTTGCCATGGCAACCATAATTTTCTTTTGCCATGATAACCATGCGGTAGTGTGTCCATGGAAACCATGGGGTTGTGTTGCCATGGCAGCCATGGGGTGGTGTTGCCATGGTAACCATCGGGTGGTGTTGCCATGGCAACCATGGTTTTCTGTTGCCATGGTAACCATGGGGTTCTGTTGCCATGGTAACCATTTGGTTGTGTTGCCATGGTAACCATGGTGTTGTGTTGCCATGGCAACCATGGGGTTTTGTTGCCATGGTATCCATGGGGTTGTGTTGCCATTGTAACCATGGGGTTGTATTGCCATGGCAACCATGGCGTTGTGTTTCCATGGTAACCATGTGTTTTTTTTTTGCCATGGGAACCATGGAGTTGGGTTGCCATGGTGTTGTGGGTTTACGTGGCAAGGTTTTGGTATCAGGGAGCCTTAGGGGTGGTTTCTGTGAGAAAGATCTAGAAGCTGCCCCATGTTTGGAATGGGCCCCATTGTTTTCCAGATCTGAGCCAATAAGCGATGTTGTTTGCGCCTCTGTGAGAGCATATATAAGACAGGGAAAAAAACGCTGCGTCAGACAGCAGCCAGGAGAGTCAAGGGAGTGAGAAAACAGCCTTGCAGGTGCCAAGGTCAGTGTAGAGGGAGGGGGAGAGGTGCTCCAGGCGCCGGAGCAGAAGTCCCCTGCAGCCTGTGGTGAGGACCATGGTGAGGCAGGATGTCCCCCTGCAGCCCATGGAGTAACACGGTGGAGCAGGGTTCCACGCTGCAGCCCGTGGAGGAGACCACGGTGGAGCAGGTGGCCCTGCACCGACGGAGGCTGCAGCCTGTGGAAGACCCCTGCCGGAGCAGATTCCGGGCCGGACCTGTAGCCCGTGGAGAGGAGCCCACGCAGGAGCAGGTGACCCGGCAGGAGCTGCTGCCCATAGGGGAGCCAGGTTGGAGCAGTTTTCTCCTGAGGGATGGACCCCGTGGTACGGACCCATATCTGGAGCAGTTCTGAAAGAGCTGCTGCCTGTGGGAAGCCCACGCCGGATCAGTTCATCAAGGACTGCATCCCGTGGGTGGGACCCCACAGCACAGGGGACGAGAGTGACCGAGAAGGAGCGGCAGAGAAGAAGTGCTGTAGACTGACCATAACCCCCATTCCCCCGTTCCCCTGCGCCGCTCGGGGGGAGGAGTTGGAAGAGGGTGGATGGGGGAAAGGTACTTCTGTTTTTTTTTTCCTTTGTTTTCTTACTTCTCTCGCTTGTTAGTTGTAGGCAATAAATCTTACTATCTCATTATGCCGAGTGTGTTTTGCCCGTTACAATAATTATTGCGTGATTTTCTCGTCCTTATCTCAACCCTTGAGCCCTTTTCACATATTTTCTCCCCATTCCTCTTTGAGGAGGGGGAGTGAAAGAGCGGCTGTGGTGGAGCTCGGCTACCCACTCGAGCGGAACCACGACACATGGTAACCATGGTGATGGTTTTTCATGGCAACCATGGGGATTTTTTGCCATGGAAAACCATGGGGTAGTGTTGCCATGGTAACCATGGGGTTGTGTAGCCATGGTAAACATGGGGTTGTGTTGCCATAGTAACCATGGGGTTCGGTTTCCATGGTAACCATAGGTTTTTGTTGCCATGGCAACCATGGGGTTGTGTTGCCATGGTAACCATGGTATTGTGTTCCCATGGCAACCATGGGGTGGTGTTGCCATGGTAACCATGGGGTTGTGTTACCATGGTAAATATTGGTTGTGTTGCCATGGCAACCATGGGGTTGGGTTGCCATTGCATCCATCGGGTGGTAGTGCCATGGCAACCATGGTTTTCTGTTGCCATGGCAACCATGGGGTGGTGTTGCCATGCTAACCATGGGGTTGGGTTGCCATGGACGCCATGTGTTTTTTTTTCCCATGGAACCATGGGGTTCTGTTGCCATGGTAACCATGGCGTTGTGTTCCTATGGCAACCAAGGGGTAGTGTTTCGATGGCAACCATGGGGTTGTGTTGCTATGGTAACCATGGCGTTGTGTTGCCATGGGAACCATGGGGTGGTGTTGCCATGGTAACCATGGGGTTGTGTTACCATGGTAAATATTTGGTTGTGTTGCCATGCTAACCATGGGGTTGGGTTGCCATGGACGCCATGTGTTTTTTTTTCCCATGGAACCATGGGGTTCTGTTGCCATGGTAACCATGGCGTTGTGTTCCTATGGCAACCAAGGGGTAGTGTTTCGATGGCAACCATGGGGTTGTGTTGCCATGGTAACCATGGCGTTGTGTTGCCATGGGAACCATGGGGTGGTGTTGCCATGGCAACCATGGGGTTGGGTTGCCATTGCATCCATCGGGTGGTGGTGCCATGGCAACCATAATTTTCTGTTGCCATGGTAACCATGCGGTTGTTTTGCCATGGTTACCATGGGATGTGTTGCCATGGCAACCATGGGGTGGTGTTGCCATGCTAACCATGGGGTTTGGTTTCCATGGCAACCACGGGGTTTTGTTGACGTGGCAACCATGGGGTTGGGTTGCCATGGTACCCATGGGGTTGGGTTGCCATGGCAAACATGCGGTTGTGTTGCCATGGTAACAATGGGTTTGTTATGGCATGGCAACCATGGGGTTGTGTTGCCATGGCAACCATGTTTTTGTGTTGCCATGGCAATTATTGGGTTGTGTTGCCATGGCAACCGTGGGGTGTTGCCATGGGGTGGTGACACTGTAGCGCCATAGGGAACACAAGGCCATGTTACAATAGGAAGTGTAGGATTGCTGCCATGGCAACCATGGTGTTGCATTGCCATGGCAACCATGGGGCTGTGTTTCCATGGTAACCATGGGGTTTTGTTGACATAGCAAAAATGGTGATTGGTTGCCATGGCAACCATGGGGTTTTGTTGCCATGGTAACCATGGGGTTCTGTTGCCATTGTAACTATGGTGTTGTATTGCCATGGCAACCATGGCGTTGTGTTTCCATGGTAACGATGGAGTTGTGTTGCCATGGTAACCATGGGATTGTGTTGCCATGACAACCATGGGGTTGTGTTGCCATGGCAACAATGGGGTTCTGCTGCCATGGTAACCATTTGGTTTTCCATGGCAACCATGGGGGTTTGTTGCCATGGTAACCATGGTATTGTGTTGCCATGTTAACCATGGTTTTTTTTTTGCATTGTTAACCATGGTATTGTGTTGCCATGTTAACCATGGTTTTTTTTTTTGCATTGTTAGCCATGGCAACCATGGGGTTGTTTTCCCACGGGAACCATCGGGTGGTGTTGCCATGGCAACCATAATTTTCTTTTGCCATGATAACCATGCGGTAGTGTGTCCATGGAAACCATGGGGTTGTGTTGCCATGGCAGCCATGGGGTGGTGTTGCCATGGTAACCATCGGGTGGTGTTGCCATGGCAACCATGGTTTTCTGTTGCCATGGTAACCATGGGGTTCTGTTGCCATGGTAACCATTTGGTTGTGTTGCCATGGTAACCATGGTGTTGTGTTGCCATGGCAACCATGGGGTTTTGTTGCCATGGTATCCATGGGGTTGTGTTGCCATTGTAACCATGGGGTTGTATTGCCATGGCAACCATGGCGTTGTGTTTCCATGGTAACCATGTGTTTTTTTTTTGCCATGGGAACCATGGAGTTGGGTTGCCATGGTGTTGTGGGTTTACGTGGCAAGGTTTTGGTATCAGGGAGCCTTAGGGGTGGTTTCTGTGAGAAAGATCTAGAAGCTGCCCCATGTTTGGAATGGGCCCCATTGTTTTCCAGATCTGAGCCAATAAGCGATGTTGTTTGCGCCTCTGTGAGAGCATATATAAGACAGGGAAAAAAACGCTGCGTCAGACAGCAGCCAGGAGAGTCAAGGGAGTGAGAAAACAGCCTTGCAGGTGCCAAGGTCAGTGTAGAGGGAGGGGGAGAGGTGCTCCAGGCGCCGGAGCAGAAGTCCCCTGCAGCCTGTGGTGAGGACCATGGTGAGGCAGGATGTCCCCCTGCAGCCCATGGAGTAACACGGTGGAGCAGGGTTCCACGCTGCAGCCCGTGGAGGAGACCACGGTGGAGCAGGTGGCCCTGCACCGACGGAGGCTGCAGCCTGTGGAAGACCCCTGCCGGAGCAGATTCCGGGCCGGACCTGTAGCCCGTGGAGAGGAGCCCACGCAGGAGCAGGTGACCCGGCAGGAGCTGCTGCCCATAGGGGAGCCAGGTTGGAGCAGTTTTCTCCTGAGGGATGGACCCCGTGGTACGGACCCATATCTGGAGCAGTTCTGAAAGAGCTGCTGCCTGTGGGAAGCCCACGCCGGATCAGTTCATCAAGGACTGCATCCCGTGGGTGGGACCCCACAGCACAGGGGACGAGAGTGACCGAGAAGGAGCGGCAGAGAAGAAGTGCTGTAGACTGACCATAACCCCCATTCCCCCGTTCCCCTGCGCCGCTCGGGGGGAGGAGTTGGAAGAGGGTGGATGGGGGAAAGGTACTTCTGTTTTTTTTTTCCTTTGTTTTCTTACTTCTCTCGCTTGTTAGTTGTAGGCAATAAATCTTACTATCTCATTATGCCGAGTGTGTTTTGCCCGTTACAATAATTATTGCGTGATTTTCTCGTCCTTATCTCAACCCTTGAGCCCTTTTCACATATTTTCTCCCCATTCCTCTTTGAGGAGGGGGAGTGAAAGAGCGGCTGTGGTGGAGCTCGGCTACCCACTCGAGCGGAACCACGACACATGGTAACCATGGTGATGGTTTTTCATGGCAACCATGGGGATTTTTTGCCATGGAAAACCATGGGGTAGTGTTGCCATGGTAACCATGGGGTTGTGTAGCCATGGTAAACATGGGGTTGTGTTGCCATAGTAACCATGGGGTTCGGTTTCCATGGTAACCATAGGTTTTTGTTGCCATGGCAACCATGGGGTTGTGTTGCCATGGTAACCATGGTATTGTGTTCCCATGGCAACCATGGGGTGGTGTTGCCATGGTAACCATGGGGTTGTGTTACCATGGTAAATATTGGTTGTGTTGCCATGGCAACCATGGGGTTGGGTTGCCATTGCATCCATCGGGTGGTAGTGCCATGGCAACCATGGTTTTCTGTTGCCATGGCAACCATGGGGTGGTGTTGCCATGCTAACCATGGGGTTGGGTTGCCATGGACGCCATGTGTTTTTTTTTCCCATGGAACCATGGGGTTCTGTTGCCATGGTAACCATGGCGTTGTGTTCCTATGGCAACCAAGGGGTAGTGTTTCGATGGCAACCATGGGGTTGTGTTGCTATGGTAACCATGGCGTTGTGTTGCCATGGGAACCATGGGGTGGTGTTGCCATGGCAACCATGGGGTTGTGTTACCATGGTAAATATTTGGTTGTGTTGCCATGCTAACCATGGGGTTGGGTTGCCATGGACGCCATGTGTTTTTTTTTCCCATGGAACCATGGGGTTCTGTTGCCATGGTAACCATGGCGTTGTGTTCCTATGGCAACCAAGGGGTAGTGTTTCGATGGCAACCATGGGGTTGTGTTGCCATGGCAACAATAGGGTTCTGTTGCCATGGTAAACATGGGGTTGGGTTGAAATGGTAACCATGCGGTTGTGTTGCCATGGCAGCCATGGGGTTGTGTTTCCATGGCAACCATGGGGTGGTGTTGCCATGTCAACCGGGGAGTTGAGTTCCCATGGTAAACATGCGGTTTTGTTTCCATGGTTACCATGCGGTTGGGTTGCCATGGTAACCATTTGGTTGTGTTGCCATGGGAACCATGGGGTAGGGTTGCCATGACAACCATGGGGTTTTGTTGCCATGGGTACCATGGGGTTGTGTTTCCGTGGTAACCATGGGGTTGTGTTGCCATGGCCACCATCGGGTGGTGTTGCCCTAGCAACCATGGTTTTCTGTTGCCATAAGAACCATGGGGTTGTATTGCCATGGTAACCATGGTGTAGGTTTTCATGGCAACCATTGGGATATTTTGCCATGGAAACCATGCGGTTGGGTTGCCATGGTAACAATTTGGTTGTGTTGCCATGGCAACCATGGGGTTGTGTTGCCATGGTAAACATGGGGTTGTGTGTCCATGGCAACCATGGGGTTGGGTTTCCATGGTAACCTTGGCGTTGTGTTGCCATGGTAACCATTTCGTTGTGTTACCATGGTAACCATGGGTTTTTGTTGCTATGGAAAAATGGGTATTGGTTGCCATGGCAACCATGGGGTTTTGTTGCCATGGTAACCATGGGGTTTTGTTGCCATTGTAACCATGGGGTTGTGTTGCCATGGCAACCATGGAGTTGTATTGCCATGGTAACCATGGGGATGGGTTGCCATGGTAACCATGGGGTTTTGTTGCCATGGTAACCATGGGGTTGTGTTGCCATGGTAACCATGGTTGATGGGTTGCTATGGCAACCATGGGTTTTTTTTCCCATGGCAACGAATGTGTTGTGTTTCCATGGTAACCATGGGGTTGTGTTGCCATGGTAACCATGGTTTTTTTTTGCAATGGTAAGCATGGTATTGTGTTGCCATGGCAACCATGTGGCGGTGTTGCCATGGTAACAATGGGTTTGGGTTGCCAAGGCAACCATAGGGTTGTGTTGCTATGGGAACCATGAAGTCGGGTTGACATGGTAACCATTGTGTTGGTTTTTCATGGCAACCGTGGTGATTTTTTGCCATGGAAAACCATGGGGTTGTGTTGCCATGGTAACCATGGGGTTGTGTTGCCATAGCAACCATGGTGTGGTGTTGCCATGGTAACCATGGTGTTGGGTTGCCATGGTAAATATTTGGTTGCGTTGCCATGGCAATCATGGGGTTGGGTTGCCATTGCATCCATCGGGTGGTGTCGCCATGGCAACCATAATTTTCTGTTGCCATGTTAACCATGCGGTTGTTTTGCCATGGCAAACATGGGGTGGTGTTGCCATGCTAACCATGGGGTTTGGTTTCCATAGCAACCATGTTTTTTTTTTACCGTGGCAATCATGGGGTTGGGTTGCCATGGTACCCATGAGGTTGCGTTGCCATGGTAACCATTTGGTTGTGTTCCCATGGTAACCATGGAGTTGGGTTTCCATGGCAACCATGGGGTTTTGTTGCCATGGCAACTATGGGGATGTGTTGCCATGGCAACCATGGTGTTTTCTTGCCATGGGAACCATGGTGTTGTTTTGCCATGGCAACCATGTGGTTGGGTTGCCATGGTAACCATTTGGTTGTGTTGCCATGGGAACCATGGAGTTGGGTTGCCATGGCAACCATCGGGTGGTGTTCCCATGGCAACCATGGTTTTCTGTTGCCATGCTAACCATGGGGTTGGGTTGCCATGGCAACCGTGGGGTTGTGTTGCCATGGTAACCATGCAGTTGTGTAGCCATGGTAACCATTTGGTTTTGTTGCCATTGCAACCATCGAGTTGGTTGGCCATGGTAACCATGGGGTTGTGTTGCCATGGCAACCATGGGGTTTTGTTCCCATGGCAACCATGGGGTTGTGTTCCCATGGGAAACATGCAATTGTGTTGCCATGGAAACCATGGGGTTGTGTTCCTATGGTAACCATGGAGAATGGTTGAAATGTCAACCCAGGGGATTTTGTTGCCATGGCAACCATGGGGTTTTGTTGCCATGGTAACCATGGGGTTGTGTTGCCATGGCAAATATGGGGTTGTGTTGCCATGGCACCCATGGGGTTGTGTTCCCATGGGAAACATTGGGTTGTGTGCCCATGGTAACCATGGGGTTTTGTTGCCATGATAACCATGGGGTTGGGTTGCAATGGCAACCATGTGTTTTTTTTTTCCCATGGGAACCATGGGGTTGTGTTGCCATGGCAACCATGGCGTTGTGTTACCATGGCAACCAAGAGGCAATGTTTCGATGGCAACCATGGTGTTGTGTTGCCATGGTAACCACGGGGTTGTGTTGCCAGGGTAACCAGGGGGTTCTGTTGCCATGTGAACCATGGGTTTATGTTGCCATGGTAACTATGCGGTTGTGTTCCCATGGTAACCATAGTTTTGGGATGCCATGGTAAACATTTGGTTGTGTTGCCACGACAACCATGGGGTTCTGTTGCCATGGTAACCATGGGGTTTTGTTGACATAGCAAAAATGGTGATTGGTTGCCATGGCAACCATGGGGTTTTGTTGCCATGGTAACCATGGGGTTCTGTTGCCATTGTAACTATGGTGTTGTATTGCCATGGCAACCATGGCGTTGTGTTTCCATGGTAACGATGGAGTTGTGTTGCCATGGTAACCATGGGATTGTGTTGCCATGACAACCATGGGGTTGTGTTGCCATGGCAACCATGGGGTTGTGTTGCCATGGCAACAATGGGGTTCTGCTGCCATGGTAACCATTTGGTTTTCCATGGCAACCATGGGGGTTTGTTGCCATGGTAACCATGGTATTGTGTTGCCATGTTAACCATGGTTTTTTTTTTGCATTGTTAACCATGGTATTGTGTTGCCATGTTAACCATGTTTTTTTTTTTTGCATTGTTAGCCATGGCAACCATGGGGTTGTTTTCCCACGGGAACCATCGGGTGGTGTTGCCATGGCAACCATAATTTTCTTTTGCCATGATAACCATGCGGTAGTGTGTCCATGGAAACCATGGGGTTGTGTTGCCATGGCAGCCATGGGGTGGTGTTGCCATGGTAACCATCGGGTGGTGTTGCCATGGCAACCATGGTTTTCTGTTGCCATGGTAACCATGGGGTTCTGTTGCCATGGTAACCATTTGGTTGTGTTGCCATGGTAACCATGGTGTTGTGTTGCCATGGCAACCATGGGGTTTTGTTGCCATGGTATCCATGGGGTTGTGTTGCCATTGTAACCATGGGGTTGTATTGCCATGGCAACCATGGCGTTGTGTTTCCATGGTAACCATGTGTTTTTTTTTTGCCATGGGAACCATGGAGTTGGGTTGCCATGGTGTTGTGGGTTTACGTGGCAAGGTTTTGGTATCAGGGAGCCTTAGGGGTGGTTTCTGTGAGAAAGATCTAGAAGCTGCCCCATGTTTGGAATGGGCCCCATTGTTTTCCAGATCTGAGCCAATAAGCGATGTTGTTTGCGCCTCTGTGAGAGCATATATAAGACAGGGAAAAAAACGCTGCGTCAGACAGCAGCCAGGAGAGTCAAGGGAGTGAGAAAACAGCCTTGCAGGTGCCAAGGTCAGTGTAGAGGGAGGGGGAGAGGTGCTCCAGGCGCCGGAGCAGAAGTCCCCTGCAGCCTGTGGTGAGGACCATGGTGAGGCAGGATGTCCCCCTGCAGCCCATGGAGTAACACGGTGGAGCAGGGTTCCACGCTGCAGCCCGTGGAGGAGACCACGGTGGAGCAGGTGGCCCTGCACCGACGGAGGCTGCAGCCTGTGGAAGACCCCTGCCGGAGCAGATTCCGGGCCGGACCTGTAGCCCGTGGAGAGGAGCCCACGCAGGAGCAGGTGACCCGGCAGGAGCTGCTGCCCGTAGGGGAGCCAGGTTGGAGCAGTTTTCTCCTGAGGGATGGACCCCGTGGTACGGACCCATATCTGGAGCAGTTCTGAAAGAGCTGCTGCCTGTGGGAAGCCCACGCCGGATCAGTTCATCAAGGACTGCATCCCGTGGGTGGGACCCCACAGCACAGGGGACGAGAGTGACCGAGAAGGAGCGGCAGAGAAGAAGTGCTGTAGACTGACCATAACCCCCATTCCCCCGTTCCCCTGCGCCGCTCGGGGGGAGGAGTTGGAAGAGGGTGGATGGGGGAAAGGTGCTTCTGTTTTTTTTTTCCTTTGTTTTCTTACTTCTCTCGCTTGTTAGTTGTAGGCAATAAATCTTACTATCTCATTATGCCGAGTGTGTTTTGCCCGTTACAATAATTATTGCGTGATTTTCTCGTCCTTATCTCAACCCTTGAGCCCTTTTCACATATTTTCTCCCCATTCCTCTTTGAGGAGGGGGAGTGAAAGAGCGGCTGTGGTGGAGCTCGGCTACCCACTCGAGCGGAACCACGACACATGGTAACCATGGTGATGGTTTTTCATGGCAACCATGGGGATTTTTTGCCATGGAAAACCATGGGGTAGTGTTGCCATGGTAACCATGGGGTTGTGTAGCCATGGCAACCATGGGGTTGTGTTGCCATGGTAACCATGGTATTGTGTTCCCATGGCTACCATGGGGTGGTGTTGCCATGGTAACCATGGGGTTGTGTTACCATGGTAAATATTGGTTGTGTTGCCATGGCAACCATGGGGTTGGGTTGCCATTGCATCCATCGGGTGGTAGTGCCATGGCAACCATGGTTTTCTGTTGCCATGGCAACCATGGGGTGGTGTTGCCATGCTAACCATGGGGTTGGGTTGCCATGGACGCCATGTGTTTTTTTTTCCCATGGAACCATGGGGTTCTGTTGCCATGGTAACCATGGCGTTGTGTTCCTATGGCAACCAAGGGGTAGTGTTTCGATGGCAACCATGGGGTTGTGTTGCTATGGTAACCATGGCGTTGTGTTGCCATGGGAACCATGGGGTGGTGTTGCCATGGTAACCATGGGGTTGTGTTACCATGGTAAATATTTGGTTGTGTTGCCATGCTAACCATGGGGTTGGGTTGCCATGGACGCCATGTGTTTTTTTTTCCCATGGAACCATGGGGTTCTGTTGCCATGGTAACCATGGCGTTGTGTTCCTATGGCAACCAAGGGGTAGTGTTTCGATGGCAACCATGGGGTTGTGTTGCCATGGCAACAATAGGGTTCTGTTGCCATGGTAAACATGGGGTTGGGTTGAAATGGTAACCATGCGGTTGTGTTGCCATGGCAACCATGGGGTTGTGTTTCCATGGCAACCATGGGGTGGTGTTGCCATGTCAACCGGGGAGTTGAGTTCCCATGGTAAACATGCGGTTTTGTTTCCATGGTTACCATGCGGTTGGGTTGCCATGGTAACCATTTGGTTGTGTTGCCATGGGAACCATGGGGTAGGGTTGCCATGACAACCATGGGGTTTTGTTGCCATGGGTACCATGGGGTTGTGTTTCCGTGGTAACCATGGGGTTGTGTTGCCATGGCCACCATCGGGTGGTGTTGCCCTAGCAACCATGGTTTTCTGTTGCCATAAGAACCATGGGGTTGTATTGCCATGGTAACCATGGTGTAGGTTTTCATGGCAACCATTGGGATATTTTGCCATGGAAACCATGCGGTTGGGTTGCCATGGTAACAATTTGGTTGTGTTGCCATGGCAACCATGGGGTTGTGTTGCCATGGTAAACATGGGGTTGTGTGTCCATGGCAACCATGGGGTTGGGTTTCCATGGTAACCTTGGCGTTGTGTTGCCATGGTAACCATTTCGTTGTGTTACCATGGTAACCATGGGTTTTTGTTGCTATGGCAAAAATGGGTATTGGTTGCCATGGCAACCATGGGGTTTTGTTGCCATGGTAACCATGGGGTTTTGTTGCCATTGTAACCATGGGGTTGTGTTGCCATGGCAACCATGGAGTTGTATTGCCATGGTAACCATGGGGATGGGTTGCCATGGTAACCATGGGGTTTTGTTGCCATGGTAACCATGGGGTTGTGTTGCCATGGTAACCATGGTTGATGGGTTGCTATGGCAACCATGGGTTTTTTTTCCCATGGCAACGAATGTGTTGTGTTTCCATGGTAACCATGGGGTTGTGTTGCCATGGTAACCATGGTTTTTTTTTGCAATGGTAAGCATGGTATTGTGTTGCCATGGCAACCATGTGGCGGTGTTGCCATGGTAACAATGGGTTTGGGTTGCCAAGGCAACCATAGGGTTGTGTTGCTATGGGAACCATGAAGTCGGGTTGACATGGTAACCATTGTGTTGGTTTTTCATGGCAACCGTGGTGATTTTTTGCCATGGAAAACCATGGGGTTGTGTTGCCATGGTAACCATGGGGTTGTGTTGCCATAGCAACCATGGTGTGGTGTTGCCATGGTAACCATGGTGTTGGGTTGCCATGGTAAATATTTGGTTGCGTTGCCATGGCAATCATGGGGTTGGGTTGCCATTGCATCCATCGGGTGGTGTCGCCATGGCAACCATAATTTTCTGTTGCCATGTTAACCATGCGGTTGTTTTGCCATGGCAAACATGGGGTGGTGTTGCCATGCTAACCATGGGGTTTGGTTTCCATAGCAACCATGTTTTTTTTTTACCGTGGCAATCATGGGGTTGGGTTGCCATGGTACCCATGAGGTTGCGTTGCCATGGTAACCATTTGGTTGTGTTCCCATGGTAACCATGGAGTTGGGTTTCCATGGCAACCATGGGGTTTTGTTGCCATGGCAACTATGGGGATGTGTTGCCATGGCAACCATGGTGTTTTCTTGCCATGGGAACCATGGTGTTGTTTTGCCATGGCAACCATGTGGTTGGGTTGCCATGGTAACCATTTGGTTGTGTTGCCATGGGAACCATGGAGTTGGGTTGCCATGGCAACCATCGGGTGGTGTTCCCATGGCAACCATGGTTTTCTGTTGCCATGCTAACCATGGGGTTGGGTTGCCATGGCAACCGTGGGGTTGTGTTGCCATGGTAACCATGCAGTTGTGTAGCCATGGTAACCATTTGGTTTTGTTGCCATTGCAACCATCGAGTTGGTTGGCCATGGTAACCATGGGGTTGTGTTGCCATGGCAACCATGGGGTTTTGTTCCCATGGCAACCATGGGGTTGTGTTCCCATGGGAAACATGCAATTGTGTTGCCATGGAAACCATGGGGTTGTGTTCCTATGGTAACCATGGAGAATGGTTGAAATGTCAACCCAGGGGATTTTGTTGCCATGGCAACCATGGGGTTTTGTTGCCATGGTAACCATGGGGTTGTGTTGCCATGGCAAATATGGGGTTGTGTTGCCATGGCACCCATGGGGTTGTGTTCCCATGGGAAACATTGGGTTGTGTGCCCATGGTAACCATGGGGTTTTGTTGCCATGATAACCATGGGGTTGGGTTGCAATGGCAACCATGTGTTTTTTTTTTCCCATGGGAACCATGGGGTTGTGTTGCCATGGCAACCATGGCGTTGTGTTACCATGGCAACCAAGAGGCAATGTTTCGATGGCAACCATGGTGTTGTGTTGCCATGGTAACCACGGGGTTGTGTTGCCAGGGTAACCAGGGGGTTCTGTTGCCATGTGAACCATGGGTTTATGTTGCCATGGTAACTATGCGGTTGTGTTCCCATGGTAACCATAGTTTTGGGATGCCATGGTAAACATTTGGTTGTGTTGCCACGACAACCATGGGGTTCTGTTGCCATGGTAACCATGGGGTTTTGTTGACATAGCAAAAATGGTGATTGGTTGCCATGGCAACCATGGGGTTTTGTTGCCATGGTAACCATGGGGTTCTGTTGCCATTGTAACTATGGTGTTGTATTGCCATGGCAACCATGGCGTTGTGTTTCCATGGTAACGATGGAGTTGTGTTGCCATGGTAACCATGGGATTGTGTTGCCATGACAACCATGGGGTTGTGTTGCCATGGCAACCATGGGGTTGTGTTGCCATGGCAACAATGGGGTTCTGCTGCCATGGTAACCATTTGGTTTTCCATGGCAACCATGGGGGTTTGTTGCCATGGTAACCATGGTATTGTGTTGCCATGTTAACCATGGTTTTTTTTTTGCATTGTTAACCATGGTATTGTGTTGCCATGTTAACCATGTTTTTTTTTTTTGCATTGTTAGCCATGGCAACCATGGGGTTGTTTTCCCACGGGAACCATCGGGTGGTGTTGCCATGGCAACCATAATTTTCTTTTGCCATGATAACCATGCGGTAGTGTGTCCATGGAAACCATGGGGTTGTGTTGCCATGGCAGCCATGGGGTGGTGTTGCCATGGTAACCATCGGGTGGTGTTGCCATGGCAACCATGGTTTTCTGTTGCCATGGTAACCATTTGGTTCTGTTGCCACGGTAACCATTTGGTTGTGTTGCCATGGTAACCATGGTGTTGTGTTGCCATGGCAACCATGGGGTTTTGTTGCCATGGTATCCATGGGGTTGTGTTGCCATTGTAACCATGGGGTTGTATTGCCATGGCAACCATGGCGTTGTGTTTCCATGGTAACCATGTGTTTTTTTTTTGCCATGGGAACCATGGAGTTGGGTTGCCATGGTGTTGTGGGTTTACGTGGCAAGGTTTTGGTATCAGGGAGCCTTAGGGGTGGTTTCTGTGAGAAAGATCTAGAAGCTGCCCCATGTTTGGAATGGGCCCCATTGTTTTCCAGATCTGAGCCAATAAGCGATGTTGTTTGCGCCTCTGTGAGAGCATATATAAGACAGGGAAAAAAACGCTGCGTCAGACAGCAGCCAGGAGAGTCAAGGGAGTGAGAAAACAGCCTTGCAGGTGCCAAGGTCAGTGTAGAGGGAGGGGGAGAGGTGCTCCAGGCGCCGGAGCAGAAGTCCCCTGCAGCCTGTGGTGAGGACCATGGTGAGGCAGGATGTCCCCCTGCAGCCCATGGAGTAACACGGTGGAGCAGGGTTCCACGCTGCAGCCCGTGGAGGAGACCACGGTGGAGCAGGTGGCCCTGCACCGACGGAGGCTGCAGCCTGTGGAAGACCCCTGCCGGAGCAGATTCCGGGCCGGACCTGTAGCCCGTGGAGAGGAGCCCACGCAGGAGCAGGTGACCCGGCAGGAGCTGCTGCCCGTAGGGGAGCCAGGTTGGAGCAGTTTTCTCCTGAGGGATGGACCCCGTGGTACGGACCCATATCTGGAGCAGTTCTGAAAGAGCTGCTGCCTGTGGGAAGCCCACGCCGGATCAGTTCATCAAGGACTGCATCCCGTGGGTGGGACCCCACAGCACAGGGGACGAGAGTGACCGAGAAGGAGCGGCAGAGAAGAAGTGCTGTAGACTGACCATAACCCCCATTCCCCCGTTCCCCTGCGCCGCTCGGGGGGAGGAGTTGGAAGAGGGTGGATGGGGGAAAGGTGCTTCTGTTTTTTTTTTCCTTTGTTTTCTTACTTCTCTCGCTTGTTAGTTGTAGGCAATAAATCTTACTATCTCATTATGCCGAGTGTGTTTTGCCCGTTACAATAATTATTGCGTGATTTTCTCGTCCTTATCTCAACCCTTGAGCCCTTTTCACATATTTTCTCCCCATTCCTCTTTGAGGAGGGGGAGTGAAAGAGCGGCTGTGGTGGAGCTCGGCTACCCACTCGAGCGGAACCACGACACATGGTAACCATGGTGATGGTTTTTCATGGCAACCATGGGGATTTTTTGCCATGGAAAACCATGGGGTAGTGTTGCCATGGTAACCATGGGGTTGTGTAGCCATGGTAAACATGGGGTTGTGTTGCCATAGTAACCATGGGGTTCGGTTTCCATGGTAACCATAGGTTTTTGTTGCCATGGCAACCATGGGGTTGTGTTACCATGGTAACCATGGTATTGTGTTCCCATGGCAACCATGGGGTGGTGTTGCCATGGTAACCATGGGGTTGTGTTACCATGGTAAATATTTGGTTGTGTTGCCATGGCAACCATGGGGTTGGGTTGCCATTGCATCCATCGGGTGGTAGTGCCATGGCAACCATGGTTTTCTGTTGCCATGGCAACCATGGGGCGGTGTTGCCATGCTAACCATGGGGTTGGGTTGCCATGGACGCCATGTGTTTTTTTTTCCCATGGAACCATGGGGTTCTGTTGCCATGGTAACCATGGCGTTGTGTTCCTATGGCAACCAAGGGGTAGTGTTTCGATGGCAACCATGGGGTTGTGTTGCTATGGTAACCATGGCGTTGTGTTGCCATGGGAACCATGGGGTGGTGTTGCCATGGTAACCATGGGGTTGTGTTACCATGGTAAATATTTGGTTGTGTTGCCATGCTAACCATGGGGTTGGGTTGCCATGGACGCCATGTGTTTTTTTTTCCCATGGAACCATGGGGTTCTGTTGCCATGGTAACCATGGCGTTGTGTTCCTATGGCAACCAAGGGGTAGTGTTTCGATGGCAACCATGGGGTTGTGTTGCCATGGTAACCATGGCGTTGTGTTGCCATGGGAACCATGGGGTGGTGTTGCCATGGCAACCATGGGGTTGGGTTGCCATTGCATCCATCGGGTGGTGGTGCCATGGCAACCATAATTTTCTGTTGCCATGGTAACCATGCGGTTGTTTTGCCATGGTTACCATGGGATGTGTTGCCATGGCAACCATGGGGTGGTGTTGCCATGCTAACCATGGGGTTTGGTTTCCATGGCAACCACGGGGTTTTGTTGACGTGGCAACCATGGGGTTGGGTTGCCATGGTACCCATGGGGTTGGGTTGCCATGGCAAACATGCGGTTGTGTTGCCATGGTAAGAATGGGTTTGTTATGGCATGGCAACAATGGGGTTGTGTTGCCATGGCAACCATGTTTTTGTGTTGCCATGGCAATTATTGGGTTGTGTTGCCATGGCAACCGTGGGGTGTTGCCATGGGGTGGTGACACTGTAGCGCCATAGGGAACACAAGGCCATGTTACAATAGGAAGTGTAGGATTGCTGCCATGGCAACCATGGTGTTGCATTGCCATGGCAACCATGGGGCTGTGTTTCCATGGTAACCATGGGGTTGTGTTGCCATGGCAACCATGGGGTGTAGCCAAGGGGTGGTGACACCGTAGTACCATAGGCAACACAAGGCCATGTTACTATAGGAAGTTTAGGATTGTTGCCATGGCAACCATGGGGTAGTGTTGCCATGGTAACCATGGATTTGTGTTGCCATGGCAACCATTTGGGTTTTGTTGCCATGGCAACCATGTGGTTGTGTTGCCACGGTAACCATGTGGGTTGTGTTGCCATGGCAACCATGGGGTTGTGTTTCCATGGTAACCATGAGGTTGGGTTGCCATGGTAACCATTTGGTTGTGTTGCCATGGCAACCATGGGGTGTTGCAATGGGGTGGTGACACAGTAGTGCCATAGGCAACACAAGGCCATGTTACTATAGGAAGTGTAGGATTGTTTCCATGGAAACCATGGGGTTGTTTTGCCATGGCAATTATTGGGTTGTGTTGCCATGGCAACCGTGGGGTGTTGCCATGGGGTGGTGACACCGTAGTGCCATAGGTAACACAAGGCAATGTTAGTATAGGAAGTGTAGGATTGTATGCCATGGTAACCATTGGGTTGTGTTGCCACGGCAACCATGGAGTTGTGAGCCATGGCAACAATGGTGTTATGCAGCCATGGTAACCATGTTTATGTGTTGCCATGGCAACCATTGAGTTGTGAGCCATGTCAACCATGGTGTGGTACTGCCATGGTAACTATGGGGTTGTGTTGCCATGGCAACCATGGGGTTGTGTTGCCTTGGCAACCATGGGGTTGTGTTGCCATGGCAACCATGGGGTTGTGTTGCCATGGTAACCATGAGGTTGGGTTGCAATGGCAACCATGGGGTTGTGTTTCCATGGTAACCATGAGGTTCTGTTGCCATGGAAACCATGGGCTTGAGTTGCCATGGTAATCATTTGGTTGTGTTGCCATTGCAAGCATGGAGTTGGGTTGCCATGGTAACCATGTGGTTGTGTTGCCATGGCAATGATGGGATTGTGTTGCCATGGCAACCATGGGGTTGTGTTGCCATGGCAACAATGGGGTTCAGTTGCCATGGTAACCATGGGGTTGTGTTGCCATGGAAACAATAGGGTTCTGTTGCCATGGTAACCATTTAGTTGTGTTGCCATGGCAACCATGTTGTTGTGTTGCCATGGTAACGATGGAGTTGTGTTGCCATTGTAACCATTTGGTTGTGTTTCCATGGTAACCATGGGGTTGTGTTGCCATGGCAACAATAGGGTTCTGTTGCCATGGTAAACATGGGGTTGGGTTGAAATGGTAACCATGCGGTTGTGTTGCCATGGCAACCATGGGGTTGTGTTTCCATGGCAACCATGGGGTGGTGTTGCCATGTCAACCGGGGAGTTGAGTTCCCATGGTAAACATGCGGTTTTGTTTCCATGGTTACCATGCGGTTGGGTTGCCATGGTAACCATGAGGTTGGGTTGCAATGGCAACCATGGGGTTTTGTTTCCATGGTAACCATGAGGTTCTGTTGCCATGGAAACCATGGGCTTGAGTTGCCATGGTAACCATTTGGTTGTTTTGCCATTGCAAGCATGGAGTTGGGTTGCCATGGTAACCATGTGGTTGTGTTGCCATGGCAATGATGGGATTGTGTTGCCATGGCAACCATGGGGTTGTGTTGCCATGGCAACAATGGGGTTCAGTTGCCATGGTAACCATGGGGTTGTGTTGCCATGGAAACAATAGGGTTCTGTTGCCATGGTAACCATTTAGTTGTGTTGCCATGGCAACCATGTTGTTGTGTTGCCATGGTAACGATGGAGTTGTGTTGCCATTGTAACCATTTGGTTGTGTTTCCATGGTAACCATGGGGTTGTGTTGCCATGGTGTGTTGGGTCTGTCTGAGCTGGAGTCACCTTTTGCCTGCAGCAGCCCACACAGTGCTGTACTCTGCACTCGTAGCTGGAACAGCACTGATATCACTCCTGTGTTGTGTCTATTGCTGCATAGTGCTGGCACAGCATCAGGACTCCTTCCAAGCCCCCAAGAGCCAGCAGACTGGGGGTGGGCAAGTGATGGGGAGGGGACATTGCTGGGGCAGCTGACCTAAACCAACCAAAGGGATATTCCATAACACCTGATGTCACACTCAGCAATAAAAGGGGGGGCTGTCATGGGGGAGGGGGCTGTTCCTCCTGAACAACCACTACGCGTTTGGGGCCCTGCTTCCCAGGACGTGGCCGAACACCGCTCGCTGATGGGAAGTAGAGAATAATTTTTCCTCTCTCTGTGCTTCCGCGCGGACTGATTGCTTCTTTTGTCTCTGTTTTTTTCCTCCCATTCCCTTTCCCTTTAATTAAACCTTTCTTATCTCAAACCTCGAGTTCTCTGTGTTGTATTTTCTCCCCCTTCCTCTTTGAGGAGAGGGGGAGTGAGAGAGCGGTTGTGGTGGAGCTCGGCTGCCCACCTGAGTAAAACCACCACACATGGCAACAATAGGGTTCTGTTGCCATGGTAAACATGGGGTTGGGTTGAAATGGTAACCATGCGGTTGTGTTGCCATGGCAACCATGGGGTTGTGTTTCCATGGCAACCATGGGGTGGTGTTGCCATGTCAACCGGGGAGTTGAGTTCCCATGGTAAACATGCGGTTTTGTTTCCATGGTTACCATGCGGTTGGGTTGCCATGGTAACCATTTGGTTGTGTTGCCATGGGAACCATGGGGTAGGGTTGCCATGACAACCATGGGGTTTTGTTGCCATGGGTACCATGGGGTTGTGTTTCCGTGGTAACCATGGGGTTGTGTTGCCATGGCCACCATCGGGTGGTGTTGCCCTAGCAACCATGGTTTTCTGTTGCCATAAGAACCATGGGGTTGTATTGCCATGGTAACCATGGTGTAGGTTTTCATGGCAACCATTGGGATATTTTGCCATGGAAACCATGCGGTTGGGTTGCCATGGTAACAATTTGGTTGTGTTGCCATGGCAACCATGGGGTTGTGTTGCCATGGTAAACATGGGGTTGTGTGTCCATGGCAACCATGGGGTTGGGTTTCCATGGTAACCTTGGCGTTGTGTTGCCATGGTAACCATTTCGTTGTGTTACCATGGTAACCATGGGTTTTTGTTGCTATGGCAAAAATGGGTATTGGTTGCCATGGCAACCATGGGGTTTTGTTGCCATGGTAACCATGGGGTTTTGTTGCCATTGTAACCATGGGGTTGTGTTGCCATGGCAACCATGGAGTTGTATTGCCATGGTAACCATGGGGTTGTGTTGCCATGGCAACCATGGGGTTCTGTTGCCATGGAAACCATGGGCTTGAGTTGCCATGGCAACCATGGCGTTGTGTTGCCATCGTAACCATAGGGTTGTGCTGCCATGGCAACCATGGGGTAGTGTTGCCATGATAACCATGGGGTTGTGTTGCCATGGCAACCATTGGGTTGTAATGCCATGGTAACCATGGGTGATGGGTTGCCATGGCTACCATGGGGTTGTGTTTCCATGGTAACCTGGGGTTCTGTTGCCATGGCAACATTGGGCTTGAGTTGCCATGGCAACCATTAGGTTGTGTTCCCATGGTAACCATGGGGATGGGTTTCCATGGCAACCATGGGTTTTTGTTGCCATGGTAACCATGGGTGTGTTGCCATGGTAACCAAGGATTTGTGTTGCCATGGCAACCATGGCGTTGTGTTGCCATGGTAACCATGGGGTTGTGTTGCCATGGCAACCATGTTTTTGTGTTGCCATGGCAATTATTGGGTTGTGTTGCCATGGCAACCGTGGGGTGTTGCCATGGGGTGGTGACACTGTAGCGCCATAGGGAACACAAGGCCATGTTACAATAGGAAGTGTAGGATTGCTGCCATGGCAACCATGGTGTTGCATTGCCATGGCAACCATGGGGCTGTGTTTCCATGGTAACCATGGGGTTGTGTTGCCATGGCAACCATGGGGTGTAGCCAAGGAGTGGTGACACCGTAGTACCATAGGCAACACAAGGCCATGTTACTATAGGAAGTTTAGGATTGTTGCCATGGCAACCATGGGGTAGTGTTGCCATGGTAACCATGGATTTGTGTTGCCATGGCAACCATTTGGGTTTTGTTGCCATGGCAACCATGTGGTTGTGTTGCCACGGTAACCATGTGGGTTGTGTTGCCATGGCAACCATGGGGTTGTGTTTCCATGGTAACCATGAGGTTGGGTTGCCATGGTAACCATTTGGTTGTGTTGCCATGGCAACCATGGGGTGTTGCAATGGGGTGGTGACACAGTAGTGCCATAGGCAACACAAGGCCATGTTACTATAGGAAGTGTAGGATTGTTTCCATGGAAACCATGGGGTTGTTTTGCCATGGCAATTATTGGGTTGTGTTGCCATGGCAACCGTGGGGTGTTGCCATGGGGTGGTGACACCGTAGTGCCATAGGTAACACAAGGCAATATTAGTATAGGAAGTGTAGGATTGTATGCCATGGTAACCATTGGGTTGTGTTGCCACGGCAACCATGGAGTTGTGAGCCATGGCAACAATGGTGTTATGCAGCCATGGTAACCATGTTTATGTGTTGCCATGGCAACCATTGAGTTGTGAGCCATGTCAACCATGGTGTGGTACTGCCATGGTAACTATGGGGTTGTGTTGCCATGGCAACCATGGGGTTGTGTTGCCTTGGCAACCATGGGGTTGTGTTGCCATGGCAACCATGGGGTTGTGTTGCCATGGTAACCATGAGGTTGGGTTGCAATGGCAACCATGGGGTTGTGTTTCCATGGTAACCATGAGGTTCTGTTGCCATGGAAACCATGGGCTTGAGTTGCCATGGTAATCATTTGGTTGTGTTGCCATTGCAAGCATGGAGTTGGGTTGCCATGGTAACCATGTGGTTGTGTTGCCATGGCAATGATGGGATTGTGTTGCCATGGCAACCATGGGGTTGTGTTGCCATGGCAACAATGGGGTTCAGTTGCCATGGTAACCATGGGGTTGTGTTGCCATGGAAACAATAGGGTTCTGTTGCCATGGTAACCATTTAGTTGTGTTGCCATGGCAACCATGTTGTTGTGTTGCCATGGTAACGATGGAGTTGTGTTGCCATTGTAACCATTTGGTTGTGTTTCCATGGTAACCATGGGGTTGTGTTGCCATGGCAACAATAGGGTTCTGTTGCCATGGTAAACATGGGGTTGGGTTGAAATGGTAACCATGCGGTTGTGTTGCCATGGCAACCATGGGGTTGTGTTTCCATGGCAACCATGGGGTGGTGTTGCCATGTCAACCGGGGAGTTGAGTTCCCATGGTAAACATGCGGTTTTGTTTCCATGGTTACCATGCGGTTGGGTTGCCATGGTAACCATTTGGTTGTGTTGCCATGGGAACCATGGGGTAGGGTTGCCATGACAACCATGGGGTTTTGTTGCCATGGGTACCATGGGGTTGTGTTTCCGTGGTAACCATGGGGTTGTGTTGCCATGGCCACCATCGGGTGGTGTTGCCCTAGCAACCATGGTTTTCTGTTGCCATAAGAACCATGGGGTTGTATTGCCATGGTAACCATGGTGTAGGTTTTCATGGCAACCATTGGGATATTTTGCCATGGAAACCATGCGGTTGGGTTGCCATGGTAACAATTTGGTTGTGTTGCCATGGCAACCATGGGGTTGTGTTGCCATGGTAAACATGGGGTTGTGTGTCCATGGCAACCATGGGGTTGGGTTTCCATGGTAACCTTGGCGTTGTGTTGCCATGGTAACCATTTCGTTGTGTTACCATGGTAACCATGGGTTTTTGTTGCTATGGCAAAAATGGGTATTGGTTGCCATGGCAACCATGGGGTTTTGTTGCCATGGTAACCATGGGGTTTTGTTGCCATTGTAACCATGGGGTTGTGTTGCCATGGCAACCATGGAGTTGTATTGCCATGGTAACCATGGGGTTGTGTTGCCATGGCAACCATTGGGTTGTAATGCCATGGTAACCATGGGTGATGGGTTGCCATGGCTACCATGGGGTTGTGTTTCCATGGTAACCTGGGGTTCTGTTGCCATGGCAACATTGGGCTTGAGTTGCCATGGCAACCATTAGGTTGTGTTCCCATGGTAACCATGGGGATGGGTTTCCATGGCAACCATGGGTTTTTGTTGCCATGGTAACCATGGGTGTGTTGCCATGGTAACCAAGGATTTGTGTTGCCATGGCAACCATGGCGTTGTGTTGCCATGGTAACCATGGGGTTGTGTTGCCATGGCAACCATGTTTTTGTGTTGCCATGGCAATTATTGGGTTGTGTTGCCATGGCAACCGTGGGGTGTTGCCATGGGGTGGTGACACTGTAGCGCCATAGGGAACACAAGGCCATGTTACAATAGGAAGTGTAGGATTGCTGCCATGGCAACCATGGTGTTGCATTGCCATGGCAACCATGGGGCTGTGTTTCCATGGTAACCATGGGGTTGTGTTGCCATGGCAACCATGGGGTGTAGCCAAGGAGTGGTGACACCGTAGTACCATAGGCAACACAAGGCCATGTTACTATAGGAAGTTTAGGATTGTTGCCATGGCAACCATGGGGTAGTGTTGCCATGGTAACCATGGATTTGTGTTGCCATGGCAACCATTTGGGTTTTGTTGCCATGGCAACCATGTGGTTGTGTTGCCACGGTAACCATGTGGGTTGTGTTGCCATGGCAACCATGGGGTTGTGTTTCCATGGTAACCATGAGGTTGGGTTGCCATGGTAACCATTTGGTTGTGTTGCCATGGCAACCATGGGGTGTTGCAATGGGGTGGTGACACAGTAGTGCCATAGGCAACACAAGGCCATGTTACTATAGGAAGTGTAGGATTGTTTCCATGGAAACCATGGGGTTGTTTTGCCATGGCAATTATTGGGTTGTGTTGCCATGGCAACCGTGGGGTGTTGCCATGGGGTGGTGACACCGTAGTGCCATAGGTAACACAAGGCAATATTAGTATAGGAAGTGTAGGATTGTATGCCATGGTAACCATTGGGTTGTGTTGCCACGGCAACCATGGAGTTGTGAGCCATGGCAACAATGGTGTTATGCAGCCATGGTAACCATGTTTATGTGTTGCCATGGCAACCATTGAGTTGTGAGCCATGTCAACCATGGTGTGGTACTGCCATGGTAACTATGGGGTTGTGTTGCCATGGCAACCATGGGCTTGAGTTGCCTTGGCAACCATGGGGTTGTGTTGCCATGGCAACCATGGGGTTGTGTTGCCATGGTAACCATGAGGTTGGGTTGCAATGGCAACCATGGGGTTGTGTTTCCATGGTAACCATGAGGTTCTGTTGCCATGGAAACCATGGGCTTGAGTTGCCATGGTAATCATTTGGTTGTGTTGCCATTGCAAGCATGGAGTTGGGTTGCCATGGTAACCATGTGGTTGTGTTGCCATGGCAATGATGGGATTGTGTTGCCATGGCAACCATGGGGTTGTGTTGCCATGGCAACAATGGGGTTCAGTTGCCATGGTAACCATGGGGTTGTGTTGCCATGGAAACAATAGGGTTCTGTTGCCATGGTAACCATTTAGTTGTGTTGCCATGGCAACCATGTTGTTGTGTTGCCATGGTAACGATGGAGTTGTGTTGCCATTGTAACCATTTGGTTGTGTTTCCATGGTAACCATGGGGTTGTGTTGCCATGGCAACAATAGGGTTCTGTTGCCATGGTAAACATGGGGTTGGGTTGAAATGGTAACCATGCGGTTGTGTTGCCATGGCAACCATGGGGTTGTGTTTCCATGGCAACCATGGGGTGGTGTTGCCATGTCAACCGGGGAGTTGAGTTCCCATGGTAAACATGCGGTTTTGTTTCCATGGTTACCATGCGGTTGGGTTGCCATGGTAACCATTTGGTTGTGTTGCCATGGGAACCATGGGGTAGGGTTGCCATGACAACCATGGGGTTTTGTTGCCATGGGTACCATGGGGTTGTGTTTCCGTGGTAACCATGGGGTTGTGTTGCCATGGCCACCATCGGGTGGTGTTGCCCTAGCAACCATGGTTTTCTGTTGCCATAAGAACCATGGGGTTGTATTGCCATGGTAACCATGGTGTAGGTTTTCATGGCAACCATTGGGATATTTTGCCATGGAAACCATGCGGTTGGGTTGCCATGGTAACAATTTGGTTGTGTTGCCATGGCAACCATGGGGTTGTGTTGCCATGGTAAACATGGGGTTGTGTGTCCATGGCAACCATGGGGTTGGGTTTCCATGGTAACCTTGGCGTTGTGTTGCCATGGTAACCATTTCGTTGTGTTACCATGGTAACCATGGGTTTTTGTTGCTATGGCAAAAATGGGTATTGGTTGCCATGGCAACCATGGGGTTTTGTTGCCATGGTAACCATGGGGTTTTGTTGCCATTGTAACCATGGGGTTGTGTTGCCATGGCAACCATGGAGTTGTATTGCCATGGTAACCATGGGGTTGTGTTGCCATGGCAACCATGGGGTTCTGTTGCCATGGAAACCATGGGCTTGAGTTGCCATGGCAACCATGGCGTTGTGTTGCCATCGTAACCATAGGGTTGTGCTGCCATGGCAACCATGGCGTTGTGTTGCCATCGTAACCATAGGGTTGTGCTGTCATGGCAACCATGGGGTAGTGTTGCCATGGTAACCATGGGGTTGTGTTGCCATGGCAACCATTGGGTTGTAATGCCATGGTAACCATGGGTGATGGGTTGCCATGGCTACCATGGGGTTGTGTTTCCATGGTAACCTGGGGTTCTGTTGCCATGGCAACATTGGGTTTGAGTTGCCATGGCAACCATTAGGTTGTGTTCCCGTGGTAACCATGGGGATGGGTTTCCATGGCAACCATGGGTTTTTGTTGCCATGGTAACCATGGGTGTGTTGCCATGGTAACCAAGGATTTGTGTTGCCATGGCAACCATGGCGTTGTGTTGCCATGGTAACCATGGGGTTGTGTTGCCATGGCAACCATGTTTTTGTGTTGCCATGGCAATTATTGGGTTGTATTGCCATGGCAACCGTGGGGTGTTGCCATGGGGTGGTGACACCGTAGCGCCATAGGGAACACAAGGCCATGTTACAATAGGAAGTGTAGGATTGTTGCCATGGCAACCATGGTGTTGCATTGCCATGGCAACCATGGGGCTGTGTTTCCATGGTAACCATGGGGTTGTGTTGCCATGGCAACCATGGGGTTGTGTTTCCCTGGTAACCATGGGGTTGTGTTGCCATGGCAACCATGGGGTGTTGCCATGGGGTGGTGACACCGTAGCGCCATAGGGAACAGAAGGCCATGTTACAATAGGAAGTGTAGGATTGTTGCCATGGCAACCATGGGGTAGTGTTGCCATGGAACCACGGATTTGTGTTGCCATGGCAACCATGGGGTTCTGTTCCCATGGTAACGTTTTGGTTCTGTTGCTATAGCAACCATGATTTTGTGTTGCCATTTTAACCATGGGGTTTTGTTGCCATGGCAACCATGGGGTGTTGCCATGGTGTGGTGACACCGTGGTGTTGTAGGCAATACAGGGCCACATTTCTATAGGGACCATTACAGTGTTGCCCTGGTGTCACTTTAAGGGGTGTAGCTGATTAACCGTTACGGGCCCGGTTGGATTCAGAGTACTGAACCAGTCGGACATTCACCAAAAACGCGTTAACCGTCTGAGGGTCTGGTTGGATTCAGAACACTGAACTATCACGGATAACCACCCTCACCCTAGTTGCACTTAATGAGAGCTATCAAAATGCAATCAAGTATGGCTTTTTACAGCAACAGATAATCAGGTTCTTTTGGATTGCCGGCAATAGTGACTGTCTACAAAAGCAAGCTAGTATGCATAAAATACACAGGTGTTTTAGGTGTTACAGATGTTACAGGTGTTACAGATGTTATATATGTTACAGGTATTTGTCGTGGTTTAACCCGGCTGGCAGCTAAACACCACGCAGCCGTTCGCTCACCCTCCCCCCTCCCTCTCTGGGACGGGGGAGAGAAATGGAAAGTGAAGCCCGTGAGTTGAGATAAAGACAGTTTAATAAGACAGGAAAATAATAATAACAAAATAATAATAACAATAATGTTACAATGGTGATAATAGGAAAGTAATAATAATATGTACAAACAAGTGATGCACAATGCAATTGCTCACCACCCGCTGACCAATGCCCAGCCTAACCCCGAGCAGTCCGGCCCCCTCCCCCCGGCTAGCCACCCCTATATATTGTTTAGCATGACGTCAGATGGTATGGAATACCCCTTTGGCTAGTTTGGGTCACCTGTCCTGGGTCTGTCCCCTCCCAGCTCTTACTGCACCCCCAGCCTGCCTGTTGGCAGGACAGAGCAAAAGGCTGAGATGTCCTTGGCTTGGTATAAGCACTGCTCTGCAACAATTAAAACATCGGGGTGTTATCAGCACTCTTCTCATCCTAAGCCAAAACACAGCATTCCACCAGCTACTAGGAAGAAAATTAATTCTGTTCTAACTGAAACCAGGACATCTATCCACCCCTTATTCCATACCATTTATGTCATGCTCAGGTTACACTTTTTTCCATACATTCTAATTAGTCACCTACAGTAGTCATAGTAGTGATAATATACAGTATTATATAGTAATTAACATGGTACAATTCAGTTCATGGGCTATTCTCACCCAGTATTAAATCTCTTTGAGGTACACACCGGACCTCTCCGTTCTTTTGCATCACCCACCAAGTGTATCCAGGTCCCTGAGCGAAAACAATTCCACGAATAGGTTTGCCTTTTCCTGAGGCAGGAGTAGCCCAGACTGTTTTACCCAGCATATTTCTTACATGCACTACAGGAACTTTATCCCCATCTACAGTACGTAACAGGTTTGATTGGGCAGGTCCAGCTCGGTTGGCAGATCCCCTAGTATTGACTAACCAGGTGGCCTTTGCCAAATGCGTATCCCAGTTTTTGAATGTTCCAGCGCCCATTGCTTTCAATGTAGTCTTTAACAGTCCGTTGTATCGTTCAACTTTCCCGGAGGCTGGTGCATGATAGGGGATGTGATACACCCACTCAATACCATGTTCTTTGGCCCAAGTGTCTATAAGGTTGTTTCGGAAATGAGTTCCATTGTCTGACTCTATTCTTTCTGGGGTACCATGTCGCCATAGGACTTGTTTTTCAAGGCCCAGGATAGTGTTCCGGGCGGTGGCATGAGGCACAGGGTATGTTTCCAGCCATCCGGTGGTTGCTTCCACCATTGTAAGTATGTGGCACTTGCCATTGCGAGTTTGAGGGAGTGTGATGTAATCAATCTGCCAGGCCTCTCCATATTTATATTTCAGCCATCGTCCTCCATACCAAAGAGGCTTTGACCGTTTGGCTTGCTTGATTGCAGCACATGTTTCACAGTCATGAATAACCTGTGCTATAGCGTCCATGGTCAGGTCCACCCCTCGATCACGAGCCCATCTGTATGTTGCATCTCTACCTTGATGGCCTGAGGTGTCATGGGCCCATCGGGCTATAAATAATTCACCTTTATGCTGCCAATCCAGGTCCACCTGAGCTACTTCAATCTTAGCAGCCTGATCCACCTGCTGGTTGTTTTGATGTTCTTCAGTAGCCCGATTCTTGGGCACATGAGCATCTACGTGACGTACTTTCACAGCCAGGTTCTCTACCCGAGCAGCAATGTCTTGCCACAAAGCAGCAGCCCAGATGGGTTTGCCCCTACGCTGCCAGTTGTTTTGCTTCCATTGCTGTAACCATCCCCACAGGGCATTTGCTACCATCCATGAATCGGTGTAGAGATAGAGAACTGGCCATTTTTCTCGTTCAGCAATGTCTAAAGCCAGCTGAATGGCTTTCACTTCTGCAAACTGACTCGATTCACCTTCTCCCTCAGCAGCTTCTGCAACTCGTCGTGTAGGGCTCCATACAGCAGCCTTCCATCTCCGATGCTTCCCCACAATACGACAGGACCCATCAGTGAACAGGGCATATTTCTTTTCATTCTCTGGTAACTGGTTGTACAGTGGGGCTTCTTCAGCACGACCCACCTCCTCCTCGGATGATATCCCAAAGTATTTGCCTTCTGGCCAGTCCATAATCACTTCCAATATTCCTGGGCGACTGGGGTTTCCTATTCGAGCCCGCTGAGTAATCAGTGCAACCCACTTGCTCCACGTAGCATCAGTTGCATGATGCGTAGAAGAGACCCTTCCCTTGAACATCCAGCCTAGTACTGGCAATCGGGGTGCTAGGAGGAGCTGCGCTTCAGTACCGACCACCTCCGAAGCAGATCGAACTCCTTCATATGCTGCCAATATCTCCTTTTCAGTTGGAGTATAGCGGGCCTCAGATCCTCTGTATCCCCGACTCCAAAACCCCAGGGGCCGACCTCGAGTTTCCCCAGGTTCTTTCTGCCAGAGGCTCCAGGTGGGGCCATTCTCCCCGGCTGCAGTGTAGAGCACATTCTTTACATCTGGTCCTGTTCGAACTGGCCCAAGGGCTACTGCATGGACTATTTCCTGCTTGATTTGTTCAAACGCTTGTCGTTGTTCAGGGCCCCATTCAAACTCATTCTTCTTACGGGTTACTTGGTAGAGCGGGTTTACAATCAGACTGTAATTTGGGATGTGCATTCTCCAAAACCCCACAACACCTAGGAAAGTCTGTGTTTCTTTTTTGTTAGTTGGTGGAGACATAGCTGTTATTTTGTTGATCACATCCATTGGGATTTGACGACGTCCATCTTGCCATTTTATTCCTAAAAACTGGATCTCTCGTGCAGGTCCTTTGACTTTATTTTGTTTTATGGCAAAACCGGCTTTCAGAAGGATTTGGACTATTTTCTTCCCTTTCTCAAAAACTTCCTCTGCTGTGTCACCCCACACAATAATGTCATCGATGTACTGCAGGTGTTCAGGAGCTTCCCCCTGCTCTAGTGCAGACTGGATCAGCCCATGGCAAATGGTAGGGCTGTGTTTCCACCCCTGGGGCAGCCGATTCCAAGTATATTGGACTCCCCTCCAAGTGAAGGCAAATTGTGGCCTGCATTCTGCTGCTAGAGGGATGGAGAAAAATGCATTAGCGATATCAATTGTGGCGTACCACTTGGCTGCCTTCGATTCAAGTTCGTACTGGAGTTCCAGCATGTCCGGCACTGCAGCACTCAGTGGTGGCGTCACTTCGTTCAGGCCACGATAGTCCACTGTTAGTCTCCACTCGCCATTAGACTTTCGCACTGGCCATATGGGACTATTGAAAGGTGAATGAGTCTTGCTGATCACTCCTTGGCTCTCCAATTGACGAATTAGTTTATGGATGGGAATCAGGGAGTCTCGGTTAGTGCGATATTGCCGCCGGTGCACAGTTGTGGTAGCGATTGGCACTTGCTGTTCTTCGACCCTCAGCAACCCCACAACAGAGGGGTCCTCTGAGAGACCAGGCAAGGTAGATAATTGTTTAATGCCTTCTGTCTCTAAGGCAGCTATACCAAAAGCCCACCGGAACCCTTTTGGGTCCTTGCAATATCCTCTTCTAAGATAGTCTATGCCAAGGATACATGGAGCATCCGGGCCAGTCACAATGCGGTGCTTTTCCCACTCATTCCCAGTCAGACTCACTTCAGCCTCCAATACAGTCAACTGCTGAGATCCGCCTGTCACTCCACAAATATAGATGGGCTCTGGTCCTTTATAGCTCGATGGCATTATAGTACATTGTGCACCGGTGTCTACTAAAGCCTTATACTTCTGTGCGTCTGACGTGCCAGGCCATCGAATCCACACAGTCCAATAAACTCGATTGTCCCTTTCCTCCCCCTGGCTGGAGGCAGGGCTCCCCTAATCCTGGTCAGAATCTTCTTCATTTCTGTGTTTGAAGGACTGTCTGCTGGAAGTTGGAGCAGCAAACTTTTCAGAGAATCCCTTTTTCTTGATTGTTTTCTTTTGCAACTCACGTACCCGTGCCTCTAGGGTCGCAGTAGATTTTCCATCCCATTTTCTCATGTCCTCTCCATGGTCTCGTAAGTAAAACCACAGGGTGGCACGGGGTGAGTACCCACCATATCGTCTTCCTTGTGTGGATGAACGCCTACCCCTGATAGCTGAGACACTGCTCTGTACAGGTACGGAGGAGAATAATCTCTCTTCAAGTTGGTGAACCTTTTCAGAAAGGTTCTCCACAGTGTTCTCTTTTGGTCGGTGGACACTGGTTGGTTCAGGTGGGGATGAAGATAGATTCTCTTTAAGTTGGTGGAACTCTTCAGAAAGTTTCTCCACAGCTGAGACGCAGGCCTGTAAGGAAGAGGAGAGACTTTCTTCGTACTGCCGGAGTTGTTTAGCCACTTCATCCACTGTGGGTTCCTCATCCTCTTTCCAGGCCATTATTGCCAATGAGCTGGCATATGATGATGGTGCACTCCGTACAAACTTCCGCCACATGGGTCGTGTACACCTGACTTCATCTGGATCTTTGGATGTTTGTCTGAGGTCTGGATCCTCATAAATCACTTCCCGTACGGCTAATTCCCTCAGGTACTGGATTCCCTTCTCCATAGTGGTCCACTTGCCTGGTAGACATAAAAGTTCTTCCTTGAAGGGATACCTTTCCCTCACAGCTGAGAGGAGACGCCTCCAGAGGCTGTGAGATTGTGCTCCATCTGCAATTGCTTTGTCAATGCCTGCGTCTCTAGCAAGGGATCCCAGTTGCTTGGCTTCCCTGCCGTCTAATTCCACACAATTGGCTCCAGAGTCCCAGCATCGGAGCAGCCAGGTGACAAGCTGCTCACCTATACAGCGACCAAAATCTTTTCGCACATCTCGTAACTCACGCTCGTTTAGGCTCCGGGTAGTTACTGTTGATTTTTCGGCATCCTCATCTTCCTCCTCCTGAACCCTTGATGGCCCAGCGTCGTCGTCGTCTCCATCGTCTCTATACCTAGATTTGGCAGAAGACTCTCTGCGTTCTAAACGACCTGAATCTCTATACCATTTTTTCACCTTCTCTACAGGGGCAGCTTGCACTGCTACTGCTCGTTTCTCTGACCTTGTTACAAGGTCTGCCACAGAGGTTGGAATACCCTCTGCAGGGTCAACTTGCACTGCTACAGCTCGTTTCTCTGACCCCGTTACAGGGTCTGCCACAGGGGTTGGAATACCCTCTGCAGGGTCAACTTGCACTGCTACAGCTCTTTTCTCTGACCCAGCCACAGGAGCTGGAGCGGCTGCAGGAGCTGGAGCAGCTGCAGGAACCGGAGCTGGAGTGGCTGCAGGAACTGGAGTTGGAGCAGTTGCAGGAGCTGGGACTGGAGTAGCAGCAGGAGCTGGAACTGGAGCGGCTGCAGGAGCTGGAACTGGAGCGGCTGCAGGAGCTGGGACTGGAGTGGCTGCAGGAGCTGGAACTGGAGCGGCTGCAGGAGCTGGAACTGGAGCGGCTGCAGGAGCTGGAACTGGAGCGGCTGCAGGAGCTGGAACTGGAGCATCTGCCAGAACTGGGACTGGAGCGGCTGCAGGAGCTGGGACTGAAGTGGCTGCAGGAGCTGGAACTGGAGTGGCTGCAGGAGCTGGAACTGGAGTGGCTGCAGGAGCTGGAACTGGAGCAGCTGCAGGAGCTGGAACTGGAGCAGCTGCAGGAGCTGGAACTGGAGCAGCTGCAGGAACTGGGACTGGAGCAGCTGCAGGAACTGGGACTGGAGCGGCTGCAGGAGCTGGAACTGGAGCGGCTGCAGGAGCTGGAACTGGAGCGGCTGCAGGAGCTGGAACTGGAGCATCTGCAGGAGCTGGAACTGGAGCATCTGCAGGAGCTGGAACTGGAGCATCTGCAGGAGCTGGAACTGGAGCAGCTGCAGGAGCTGGAACTGGAGCATCTGCAGGAGCTGGAACTGGAGCATCTGCAGGAGCTGGAACTGGAGCAGCTGCAGGAGCTGGAACTGGAGCATCTGCAGGAACTGGGACTGGAGCGGCTGCAGAGTCCACCGTAGGGGTCACAGTGGCCGTTGAATCTGTCACAGGGCTTGGAGTGGCCGCAGGGTCTGTCACTAAGTTGATAGCAGTATCAATGGCAGCTCGATAGGCATGAGCCAGGCCCCAGCATGTTACAATGATTTGTGTTACTTTGGAACTGCCAGAATCATGACACCTTTTTCTCAAGCATTCTGCCAATTTTTGAGGATTTTGCAGTTGTTCAGGGGTGAATTTCCAAAACACTGGGGGTGCCAACTGCTCTAGATGCCTGCCCATATCCTCCCATATTCCCTGCCACCCACAACTATACTGCCTCCGGGCAGATCTCCGGATGAGCTTCCTAAGTAGTTGTTTAACTTTAAGCAGAACCTGAAGTGCATTCAGGAGGCAGAACAACAAGACTATGCTGGTCTGAGTATCCCAAGGATATTCAATATCTTGGAGAGCTATTGTAGCAAGCTCAGAGGGTAAGAGGGTGGTGAAGGAGGAAGGCATAGTGATCCAGGAGGATACAGGGGTGGTGAAGGAGAAAGGGAGAGTAATCAAGTAAGAAAAAATATCTTCCCCTTTCCCCTCCACAGATTGACTCCCTAATGGAAAAAAACAATAGGTATAATTGCTAATAGTTTCCAAGATACAGTTTCCAAAATACAGAGTCGACGATGTTACTGAGTACAAATACCAAGTTAGAGTCATGACCAGATATCTCATCGTCTCATAAGCCATTGCTACAACACTCAGTACCATAATGATCTGAAACCAGGGCCCGGAGAGGATAAACAACATGACAGAGAGCAAATACGGAAAATAATGTACTATAATACTCAATTTGGAAAACAGGCGCAGCAGAGTTGAGATTAAAGCAATCAGCATTATGACAAGTGACTATTAAGCAGGTCTAATACTTACACCAATTTTAGTTTAACACACTGTGGTCAGATCTGCCGTTATCTCAACCTTTCGGGCCCCACGTTGGGCGCCAAAAAGACTGTCGTGGTTTAACCCGGCTGGCAGCTAAACACCACGCAGCCGTTCGCTCACCCTCCCCCCTCCCTCTCTGGGACGGGGGAGAGAAATGGAAAGTGAAGCCCGTGAGTTGAGATAAAGACAGTTTAATAAGACAGGAAAATAATAATAACAAAATAATAATAACAATAATAACAATAATGTTACAATGGTGATAATAGGAAAGTAATAATAATATGTACAAACAAGTGATGCACAATGCAATTGCTCACCACCCGCTGACCGATGCCCAGCCTAACCCCGAGCAGTCCGGCCCCCTCCCCCCGGCTAGCCACCCCTATATATTGTTTAGCATGACGTCAGATGGTATGGAATACCCCTTTGGCTAGTTTGGGTCACCTGTCCTGGGTCTGTCCCCTCCCAGCTCTTACTGCACCCCCAGCCTGCCTGTTGGCAGGACAGAGCAAAAGGCTGAGATGTCCTTGGCTTGGTATAAGCACTGCTCTGCAACAATTAAAACATCGGGGTGTTATCAGCACTCTTCTCATCCTAAGCCAAAACACAGCATTCCACCAGCTACTAGGAAGAAAATTAATTCTGTTCTAACTGAAACCAGGACAGGTGTGCAGCCTAGAAATAAACACGTTAAAAGGATCAAAGACTCTATAGAGATTTATAAGCAAGTATTCAGATCTCACCCAAAGGCGTCCCAATGGGGGGGGAAGAGAGGTTCAGCCTGTCGACTGATCCCAGGAGTCAGGAGGTCCTAAGGATGTTGTATTTCCTCGGGATGGTATTTCCCCTGACGGTGGTATCTTCCCTAACATCCCCTTTCTCTTGGGCCAATTTATATTATTTTCTATCTTTTAGGTGGAGCTTGAGTGGCTCTAGTCAAGCATATCTTAGTTATGATTGGTGTAAAGTTTTCCCGTCTCCGTTTAAAGTAATAGGCTCCGAGAAATTCAGGGCGCATGCCCTGGTGGTCGCACCTTGGAGGCGGGTAGCTTTTGGGATGGAGGTGTGTTTTGGTATTATAATGATATTATAACGAGCAAAAAGTACACTAGGGTACAGCATTTGTCAAAACATGACAGCTCTTTGGCTCGGGGTGGCAAAAAGTGCAGCTTTGTGCACAAGAACAATCGAGGCCCCACCTGATTACAGAGCCTAGGCGTGGTGTCTCCACTCCACTCTATGCTCCGTGCTGTTCCTTAGGGCTAGCACACCAAGTTTCCCCAGCGCGATAGCATCTAAGGTTGGGAGCCTAGGGAACGCTCAGGTAATGCAGTTATGCCCTACCCTGAAAGCCTCTTCAATGCTGTACCTTTTCCTTAAAACTGTGAATGTTAGTTTTATTTTCCTAGTTACTTCAGTCATTTACACCACATAATCCACCCCGTGACTATAGTCACTCAAGCTTCACGATGGTTGGAATATGTCGGGGATCTCACATACATTCTCGGGATAAGGTTTATCGAGTGTATGTACATTGTATAGGGATGCTAAACGTTTCATCATAAACCAGAGTTTAACATACAAACTACTTGTCAGTATGAAACATAACACAGTATTAGCAGAACGATAACAGGGTGAAGCATCTTGTTGAAGATTGCCTTGGCGACCATCCAAACAAAGTGTCCCACCAACGGTGTCTCTCATCTCTCTTTACTCTTTCCATCACTCGATGTATTTCTTGTGCATCATGATGGACAGTAATCAGAGTCTTTTGTCCATTTTCTCGGACTTGTGTCATCAGCTGCTTCAGGTCCTCATGTACCAGCAATTTCTTCACCAAGGTGAGGTTCATTCCAATAGGAGTAGGCAGCAGTTCATGAAGCAGAATATAATTAGATGCAATAAGTTGATAAGAAGTGACAGGAACTGAGTATTTAAAATCACATCCTAGAATTTTGGTAAAATTGCAAACACAACATTAGAGTGATTACTGGTATCTACCACTGCATTATCTACGACTATAGAATCACAATGAGTTCTCATGCAAACACAACCTTTCCCAATATATACAAGTACAGTTTCAAGGGTTTCATTAGGATGTATCTCAAAGTGGCAAATATTTTGCTCAGTGTCAAGACAAATGTCTTGAGATTCCAGCGTGTTACTTTCACAGATGAAACCTTTTTGTTCATGCACAATGCATGCATTTACATTAATTGTTTGCCACTTTCCTCCCTTTTGATGGGCCCATACTTTATGCTCTTTAGGATAAAGTATAGTTCCATTATGATTGAGTCCTAATGCAATGATCGGATATACATTGTATACGGTGACATTACTTATAGTAAGTATAAAGGCAACAATTAGATCATTTTCTGCATAATGGATGAAGTTGACTAATTGCCACCATGCTTGAAATTCTTTTTCAAATTCTGAAGCATTATCCCAAATCAATTTTTGAATTTCAGTGGGCAAAGTTCCTCCTTCTCCCTCTCTAATAATAGCTGCTGCTACAGACTGTATCCATAATTGCGCTTGGATACAGCTCAAGGCAAGGGAGGTATTGCCTTGGCTTTTTCCAAGGGCATGTACAATTAATTGATGATATAGAAGCCATTGATTTGCTCCTAAAGACAATAATGATGATTTTTATTGGTTGTTCCAGCTTCTGTAGTCAGAAACTAAACCTAACCCTAACCCTCAGACCCTAACCCTAACCGAAACCCGAACCCGAAACCTTACCCTAACCCGAACCCTAACCCTAACCCTAACGGCTGCCCGCAGATCTAACCCTAACCCTCTAACCCTAACCCTAACGGCTGCCCGCGGATCTAAACCTAACCCTCTAACCCTAACCCTAACCTAACCCTAACGGCTGCCCGCAGATCTAACCTTAACCCTCTATCTAACCCTAACCCGAACCCTAACCCTACCCCTAACCCAACCTTAACCCTAACCCTAACTCTAACCTAACCCTAATTCGAAACCTAACCCTAACCCAAACCTAACCCTACCACATATTTAACCCTAAACCTAACCTTAACCCTAACCCTACCGCCTGCCTGCGGATCTAACCCTAACCCTCTAACCCTACCCCCGACCCTACCCCCGACCCTACCCCCGACCCTACCCCCGACCCTACCCCCGACCCTACCCCCGACCCTACCCCCGACCCTACCCCCGACCCTACCCCCGACCCTACCCCCGACCCTAACCCGAAACCTAACCCTAACCCAACCTTAACCATAACCCTAACCCGAAACCCCTAACCCAACCTTAACCCTAACACTAACCCTAACCCTAACCCTAACCTAAACCCTAATCCTAACCTAACCCTTACCCTAACCCCAACCCCAACCTAACCCTAACCCAAACCCTAACCCCAACCCTAACCTAACCCAAACCCAACCTTAACCATAACCCTAACCTAACCCTAAACCTAACCCAACCCTAACCCTAACCCAGCCTTAATCCTAACCTTAACCCAACCTTAACCCTAACCCTAACCCAACCTTAACCCTAACCTAACTCTAACCCTAACCCTAACACATATTTAACCCTAACCCTAACCTTAACCCTAACCCTAACGGCTGCCCGCAGATCTAACCCTAACCCTCTAACCCTAACCCGAACCCTAACCCTAAACCTAACCCTAACCCGAACCCAACCCTAACCCTAACCCAACCTTAATCCGAACCCTAACCCTAACCTAACCCTTACCCTAACACTAACCCTAACCCAAACCCAACCTTAACCCTAACCTAACCCTAACCCATCTTTAACCCTAAACCTAACGGCTGCCTGCGGATCTAACTCTAACCCTCACCCGAACCCTAACCTAGCCCCAACCCAAACCCAACCTTAACCCTAACCCTAAAACTAACCCTAACCCAACCCTAACCCTAACCCAAAACCAAACCCTAACTCTAAGCCTAACGGCTGCCCGCGGATCTAACCCTAACACTAACCCTAACCCAAACCTAACCGTAACCCAACCTTAACCCTAACCCAACCCTAACCCAAACCCATCCTTAACCCTAACCCGAACCCTAACCCTAACGGCTACCCGCGGATTTAACCCTAACCCTAACCTAACCCGAACCCTAAACCTAAGACCCTAACCCTCAACCTTAACCCGAACCCTAACCCTAACCCTATCCTTAACCCTAACCCTTAGCCTAACAGCTGCCCGCGGATCGAACCCTATCCCTCTAACCCTAACGTAACCCTAACCCAACCTTAACCCTAACCCTTAACCTAATGCTAACCCGAACCCATACCCGAACCCTAACCTAACCCTAACGGCGCGCACCCTAACCCTACCGGACCTAACATTACCCCTAACCCTAACCCCAACCCCAACCCTCTAACCCTAACCCTCTAACCCCAACCCTCTAACCCTTACTCAACCCCAAACCCTAACCCCTACCCCAAACTCTAACCCTAACCCTAACCACTAACACTAACCCTAACCCTACTTCCCAAGAACTACATTTCCCGGTATGTTCTTGGCATTCAACATGGCCTCCCGGAAGTTCAGAGTCCAAGAACTACATTTCCCGTATGATCTGGGCACCCAACATGGCCTCCCGGAAGTCCAGAGTCCAAGAACTACATCTCCCGGTATGCTCTGGGCAACAAACATGGCGTCCCGGAAGCCCGGTGCCGGGAAACTACGCCCACCAGCATTCCCCTGGCAGCTGGCTTGACCAATCACAGGCCGAGTGTTCGAGAAATACATTTACCAGCACTCACTGTAACCCCAGCACTTTACGCCCTTTCAAAAAAGGCTCAAGCCCTAACACTAAAAAATTTTGAAACTCCTACAGGCCTAACCCAAACTACTTACCACACTAAACCCCTGAAGTCCTATGCCTAAAAGCCCTAACCCAAACACTTAAGACGCTCAAAACCCAAACCCAAAACATTAGGATTCTCAAAGCCCTAAACAACAAAATTAGAACACTTGAAGCCCTAACCCCAAAATTAAGATGCTCAAAACCCAAAGCCAACCCAAAACAGTAGGATGCTCAAAACCCTAACTCAAAACATTAGGACGCTCAAAACACAAACCAAAACCCAAAACTTTAGGACGCTCTAAGCATAAACTTAAAAAAAAATTAAGACACACAAAACTCTAACCCAAAAATTAGGATGATTAAAACCCAAAGCCCTAACACAAAACATTAGGACGCTCAACACCATAACCCAAAAAATTAGGACGCTCAAAACCCTATCCCTGGAGAACCTAAACTGAAAAAAAAAAAATAAATAAAAAATCTTAAAACACTAACCCTAAGTAACCGACCAAAAATAAAACCCTAGGACCCTAACCCTAAAAAACATAGCAACACTCCATCCAAAAAAAAAAAAAAAAAAAAAAAAAACCTCTAAAACCCTAACACGCTAACCCTGAAACCCTTAAAACCCTGTTAAAACTCCAACCCAGTTATACACCAGTTACCTCCCTTAAGGGATATAGAGGAGCTCTCTCAGATACGGCAGTCCTACTTCTCGTGCATGCAGCCAGAGGTCGGTCTCATTCTGGTGCTGATGGTATTGAAAGCAGGGGCAACGGTGGTACTGGTGGCGATACCACAGCCACCGGAGGTGGATTGTTAGGATATGGAGATAGTAGGTTATCCAACGGCTCCCATTTATTGCCTTTTTCTTTTTCCCGTTCTTCTTCTTCTTCAAATTTCTTATCTGCTTTTAGTGTAAATATTGAGGCTGGAAAAGGACATGAAGTCCTCCTGATCCATAATCCTGCATAATCACTTTCTTCCTGGCAAAAAGGTTCCTTCGAATTAACATGTGTATTTAAGGCCTGACAAATACAGTCTTCAAAGGATCCAAAAGCAGGCTGAAAGACATGTGGTCTTAAAGGCTCCTTTGGCCATTCTATCACACAATACTGGACCATTTTTTATTTACTTTTTCCTCTTCTGGGGTCCCTATCATTCCAATTTCTAATCGTTATTCCTAATGGACTTTCTGGTGGTATGTCTGGTAATTTGCTCCCTTTCTTCTGGTCCCTGGTCTTCGATTTTGTCTGACCCATCTAGGAATGTTACTGTGGCAATTCTCACAGCCCTTGGTTACCTTAATAAGAGTGTCTTACAGAGGATTTAAGATCTATCACCCACCCACAAATCCTATAGGAATCCCTTCAGTCCTTCACCAGCCAAGTCCCTCGCGGGAGATTGGAACCGCGGTTAGAAGACCTCCACAATCGCTTTGGAACTAAGTTCCATCTCAGTCACACTCTTACACACACAGGCAACCGAAACCCACCCAACAGAACAGTATACGCTTTAAACGCTTACGACTCCGTTGTCTTCATTCAGATCTTCACACGCAGAATTACAGGCAAAATATAGTGCTGCAGCCAGCAAGGGAGCTGAAAAAAAAAAAATCAAAACCTTTGCTTACCTTTATTCAGGTTCAAGATGCCATTAGTCCCGACCTGACTTGAACAGCAGCCAACAAATGGTGGGGCGCCTCTCCTAGATCAAATAAGAATTCAGGAACCAAAGCCCTCCCGGACAAAACCCCAGTTGTCATACATGACTGGGTCCCAAATTGGATTGCAATTAAATTTTACAATTTATTAAATGAATAGAGGTAAACAAGCAGTTGTGCGCAAACAGATATACTGTGACAGCTGCCCTTCAGCACGTGCCCAGAGGCAGACCGGATGTCTTTGCCAAAACAGTCCGGACAGTGTATTAGTACACCCATGCACTGCCACATTAGCTATCATCACTAACTGCCAGGCAGGACAGCTCCAGACTAAACACATACACACACAGGCACGCCACAAACACTACAAACAAAACACACAACACAAGGCGCAAGAAAAAGTGACCCCCAGAAGGAAGCCCTATGGCAACAGCAAGTCAGAACAGGTGCTCTGCAGCAGACCCTAAGAGAGACTCAAATGTCACGACACATGACTGGAAGCAACTGCCAGAACTGGGATGATGGAGGCCTACAAAGCCTGCATTCAAGACAAGAGACCAGAAGGATGAGGACTGAAAACCCTGTAAGAAGACACTTAGGAATTCAGTTCCCAAGCAAGAGCTCCTGATGCAACCCAGATGACTTCTGCAAGAGTGAGGATGGAAACAAATGCGATCTCAAACAGAATATGATGCACAAGACCTGAAACAGACCTGCTCTTTAAGCAGCGACTGCAAGACAAGTGCTCATATCAGAGTCATGATAACAAAACAAGCATTGAGGCCCTTCTGCACAGCTACCAAGTCGCCTGTCTAGTCAGTCCAGTCTAAAAAGCTAGGAGGATATCAAGACCCGAGAAGCACAGAACAGACACTGCAGAAGCAACACTACAAGACAGACGAACAGAAGGAAACTGTCCTGCCTGGCGCACGCACTCAAGCTACAAAATAATCCCGCTTCTTCTATTAGCCTGGTGACCCAGCCACAAGCAGCCTGAACGTGACCCAGCCTGAACCACCCTCACAGTGGCACCAAGTCTATTCAGCCAGCTGGCTCCATGCTGCTCTGGCTCCCAACTCCCATTAGCCACCCCAGATATGCAAAGACCAGGTGCCCCCCAACTTAGCTCTCAGGTTGCTGCATGGTAAATTCCCTCCACCTCAAGAAATACACAGGCACTGATTGTCATCTTAGTCAATTGCCAGGGTCATCATCAGCTGCAAAAACAGAGTACCAGCATTCACTAGGACGCCAGCCATGATGCCCACCTGCTCCACAATGCTGACTAGTACTAATGCAACATACAATTGTGCTCACCTGTTCCTCTCCGAATCCAAGCTCCAACAATGCAGCCAGTATCATCCACACCACCTGGGAAAACAAAGGGATTAAATGATCGTTGCATTCACAACAAATCACCCAATGGTGTTTTTTTGTTGTTGTTGTTTGTGTGTGTGTTTCTTGTTTCTTTTTTCTTTTTTTTTGAAATCTGCTTTAGCTCAAAAGCATGCAGACTGCAAACAAGAGAACTGGGGTGTTTCTAGAAGGAACAATCCCCATGCTTTTGCTGCAGCTTTGAATATTAATAAGACAATACAGCCCAGCAAGTAACTGGAAATTGCTTAACTGGAAATAGCTCAAACATTTTTTTTTACGTAGAAAGAAAAATCTAGGTGCAGAACAGATTATACGCCAAAACAATCAAACACCAAACAATCTTCCCTTCGCTTCAGATAAGGGATGACCAGGCTGACAACACAAACCTTCACTCAGAACTTCGTGACATAAGAATTTCCCTTCCCTGTCCACGACTGCACAGAGCACCTACAAAGACAGGAGAAAAGCACACTCTGAGGCACCTCACAGCCACAGCGTACCTGCTTGTGGTGGTTTTACGATGCTGGGCAGTTAAACCCCACAACCGCTCTCTCACTCCCCCTCTTTTAGATGAGGAGGGAGAGAAGTAAAGCAAAGAACAACTCACAGGTTAAGATAAGGATAACTGAATTAAAGGGAAATAATAATAATAATTAAATAAAGATTATTACGAACTAAACAATTTAACTAAAGAGAAATAAAAAGGGAAAGGGGACAAGGGAGGGGGACAGGGAAGGAATAAAAAGAAGGGAGAAAAACAAACAAATAAAATAAATGAAGGCTATACGGAAGTGCAGAGGAAAGAAATTACTCTCTGCTTCCCACAAATGAGTGATGATTGATCACGTCCTTGAAGCAGGGCCTCAACGCACGTAGCCGGTGTTCGAGAGGACCGACGTTTTCCCAACAAGAGCCCACCCCTCCCCTCTTTTTCCTGTCTCCACTTTTATTGCTGAGTCTGACATCACATGGTATGGAATATCCCTTTGATTGGTTTAGGTCAGCTGCCCTAGCGATGTTTCTCTCCTCACTTTTTGCCCACCCCTAGGAGGGTTAGAGAAGGGTTAAAGGCCCGATGCTGTGCCACTGCTGCTCAGCAGTAGACACAACACTGGTGTGATAACACTACTGTTCCAGCTACAACTGCAGAGTACAGCACTGTATGGGCTGCTGCCAGGAAAGTTAACATTCCAGCCAGACTCAGTACACTGCTACAATACCTCTCTCTTCCCAGCTCCTTTACTTCTGCTGCTCTCCAGCTCTAACTGAGATTCTTTGCTCACAGCGCCACAGCAAACTCTGCCTGGGCCACACAACACACACTACACAAGCTACATTGCTTAACACACACAAGCTGGAACATTCCCACCCAACAATCAGTCGCATTGCACAAGAAGGATGCTGCATATTCCTAGAAACCAAACCTACCAGTCCTGAGCAGCTCCCCACCTCCTCCTGCCAACCACGCTCAGCACACACACTATTTGCCCCTCAAACAAAAACAAAACAAAACAAAAAAAAAAAACAACTGAGCTCCACAAATGCCAAAAAGACGTGCATGCACAGCAGCCCCGGCAGGGGTAATCACAGACTTACCCTTTGCAGATGAAAAAGGTGACTCTGATACAACACGGCTCAGTCCCTTGGTAATGCTGCACCTACATGGTCAAGCATCTTGTAGCATGTAATCAAGCTGGTTTTAGTCCTCTGGAGAGTTACACAAGTGGGTTGATTCATCTAGAGATTGAAATACAGATCAAAAACAGAAGAGTATCCCAACCATCCCCAAAAAAAAGTGAGTAAGCAGCCTCTACTAAATTAAGTGAATTCCAAGCACTTAAAATCCAGAAATCCATAGACTCCAGCCTGCCTAGAGAACCCTGCAACTGACTGAAGGAAAAACAAAACACTTACCCCAAAGAGCAGCCCAGGCAGAAGGAGCTCTCTAATGCCATGCCTGGGGCTCATATATCATTTGGCCTCGCCCAAATACCCAAACCCAATCACCTGGAAAAGGGGAGGGACAAAGCACAAGGAAGTAGGAGCAGAACAAGAGCAGCAGCAGCTAGTTTCCTTTTTTTTTTTTTTTTTTTTTTTTTTTTAAATCTGCTTTACCTGAACAACATGCAGAGGACAGACAAGAGACCTGGGGTGTTTCTAGAAGTAACAATCCCCATGCTTTTGCTACAGCTTTTAATATCGAAAGGACAACACGACCAGTCAAGTAACTGGAACTTTTTCAAATGGAATTACATCAAACATGTTCATCATCACTTGCAAAAACAGAGAACCAGCATTCACTAGCATGCCAGCCCTGATACCCACCTCCTGCACAACGCTCGCTGCTTCTGATACAACATACAGTTGTACAGTTGTGCAATACCTCTCTGTTCCCACCTCTTTTATCTCACCTGCTCAGTAGCTCCACCTAAGAAATGTGCCCGGGCGGCGCCGCGCCGCGCTGCGCTTAAATGTGCCCGGGCGGCGCCGCGCCGCGCTTAAATGTGCCCGAACAGACTTATTCTTTAGAGATCAAGAAGGTGACCCTGCTCACTCTCTAGGCACTACTGCACTTATGCGGTCAAGAAACTGTACCCTACTTTTTCCCAAAAACAACGTACCTGGCAACCCCTTAAAAACGTACTTCTAATATGTGAATTCCAAGCACTTTAAGCCTAGAGGGCTGCAAGGTCTAACGACTTGACAGACAGCAAAAACCACAGGCAAAAGCTCCAAAAATATAACAAACTGTTCCTAAACCTGAAACAGACTACCCCTTACGTGCCCACTGCTGCCATTTTCAGATACACGCTCACACAGGGAGCTTCAATGATACATTTCTCCTAAACCCTGCTCTATCACTTTGCCACCAAGGTTGTGACTTTGATAATATTTGACACAGAGGCAAAGACTCAAAAAAAGCCCCATAATCCTGCAAAAATCGTAAGGGACCCAGAACCACAAAGCAAACACACAAGGTAACATCACTATACTATCTGTAAACATGCTATAATAACTACTATACTACTATAATAACTACCTGAGGAAGAGCTGCGTGCAATACAGGCACCTACTACTAGATTGCTTTACAATGACAGATCCTACTAGTTACCACCTCAAAAAGATAGGTGTACCGGTTTCTACTTGAAAATGCATCAGTCCATAGACTCTGACCCACCTAAAGAACCCTGCAAACAACTGAAGGAAAAACAAAGCACTTACCCAAGAGTGCAGCTCAGGCAGAAGGAGCTCTCTGATGGGATACCTGCAACTCAGTTACCATTAGGTCCCACCTGGAACCTGAAGCCAATCACCTGGGAAAGTGCAGGGGGAAAGCACAAAAAAAAAAAAAAAAAAAAGCAGAAAGAGGAGGAGCAGCAGCTGTGGTCTTATTAACTTCTTTATATGGCTTAGCTCAACAGCATGCAGAGTGCAGACAGGAGAACTGGGGTGTTTCTAGAAGCAACAATCTCCATGCTTTCACTGCAGCTTTGAATATTGAAAGGACAATACAACCAAGCAAGTAACTGATTATTTTTTTTTCCAGCTGGAATTAGCTCAAACTTTTATTTACATTGAAAGAAAAATCTAGGAGCAGAACAGATTATACACCAACAAAATAAATTCCATTCCACTCACAGGAAAAATCACTTACTTCACTTTCTGAAAACCAAAAGGCTATGCTGATGGGTCAAAACACACTACAGAACACTGGGTCCAGGCCCTCCACTGCACCCCCTTAAAACCCATCGCTACACTCACCAAGGTGCAACCCCAACCCAAACACAGACGCAGCATTTCAGCTTCAACACAGTTTTGGGAACTGCTAGAAAGCAGGCTTCATCCTCAGCAAGGTGTGCTCAGGCTACACAGGACAGGGCTTCGGGCACCTCTTTGCCTACCAAAGAAGACCGCCATCAGGAACTGCCACGCCAGACAACCTTTTTCCTACACAACACCTTTCTCAGGAACCACGCAGCATTCAAGCTACCTGCTTTCCTCCTATTCTAAAGGCTATCTCAGCCCACCTTGTCTGTGGCACCTGATAAACAGGAGAGAAAGCAACCGCAGCAGCAAAAGCCACAGCACACTTAGGACAATTACTCTCATGCCCTCCTGTACCGCAGCCACTTGCCTGCCCCCCATGTGAAAAAGAGAAAGCCACCGCAGCGCTTGGAAACCATCCCTGCACGTGCCGCTCCTTGTTGCTCTCTTGCCCTATCTGAAATCCTCAGCCACTTCTGTGGAGAGCCTGCCATGGCACCCACAAAGCAAGACGGACACCTTTCATAGTCACCTTGTGCTACTTGGTCGTTCTGCTCCAACCCAGCTCACGACCAGCCCCTATTCTTACACAGCTCTTCAGAGTGCAGTTTGCTCCTTTGAGCCTGGAGACACCTGTGAAAGAAAAAGAAAAGCATAGGCCGAGGCAGCATCCAAAGCCACAGCACAGCTAGAACAGTTACTTTCATCTGCTCCCTTACCTCCGCCCATTTACCTGCCCCTGAGGCAGATTTTTGCATCTACCCTCTTCAAACAGCTACACCACCTCTAAAAGACAAAGAGGGGATGCTTAGAGTAACAGTGAGACCTGCAACTCAACAACTGCTATATCTGTTCCTCACTCACCTTGCCAAAGGCAGCTCTGGCTGTGACGTCCCAGGTTGTACACTGTGTTTCAGCTTTATCAAATGAAAACAGTCACAGGATAGTCATTCAGCTGCCAGCATTAGTACCTATCCCTCAACAACACAAGGGACCCCGTATACAACATTATCATTTCAAAACAGTGGACAACTTGCCTCAGCACCTTAGAAATAGACCAAATACACCTGTGAAGTAGATCAAACCAGTTACTAAGTTGCCGAACAAGAACTTGATGGTTTCAGAAAGCTGTTTCCTTTGACCAGTTCCTCCTAATGTTTACCTACTGCTGGAAAAAAAGCAAAAAGACTCTGTGCCAGCTGCCCTCGAGTACTCGCCCAGAGCTCGAGTATTCGCCCACAGACAGACCAGATGTCTTTTCCAAACCAGTCAGGACAATGTATTATTGCACTGATGGAACACCACTTTAGCTACCACCACAAATTGCCAGGCAGGACAGCTCCAGGCCAAACATACACATAGAGAGGCACGCTACAAACATCATGAATGAAACATGGGAAAAGAATTACTTATGCTATAAGAATTACTCACCTGAAGAAGAGCTGCATGCAATAAAAGCACCTACTACTATATAGATTAGTTTACTTTAAATGATCCTACTAGATGTCACCTTAAATAGATGTACTTATCTCTTTTAACTTGGAAACACATCAACCCGTAGACTTTGACCCACCACCAGGCAGGGACTAGGAATACTAAGTAGAGGAGAAAACGAGTGTTGTGAGCCTGAAGGGTGTACAACCATAGTAAAGACGGCTCCTGAGAGGATGGGGAAACAAAGGGAAAGCTGCTTACCTCTGAGAAGTCGTCCTTGATCTTTGTGCCACGGACATTTGTCTTGAATGCTCGGCGCACGAGTTTAGGGGTCCCCGTCCACTAAAGGCTTACCTCAGGGAAGTCCTACATTGCTCCACCTGCATTACTGATTTTTTCTGCCAGCAGGCAGTGGCAGAAAATCCTGAGAAATGGCAGACACATCTTCCCAAACCATTTTCTCAATAACGGAAGCAGTGCGAACCGTGCTGAAAACCGCAACTCAAAACAGCAGAAAAACACACCCCACTTTGTCTCAGGTAGGAAATAACTGCCCTGAGCAACATGCCCTTCCCAGGGTGAACCCAGTGTACCCAAGGCCTTAGGGGGAAGGCAGAAAAGGAACCCAAGACTCTTAGTACGTCTCCTGAGAATCGTAATTTCCATTTACTCCATGTCTTCTGGTCTCACAGGATGAGGCAGAGATATAACTAATTCCTTCTCCATCTCTCTGCAAAGAGCTTTTCTCATATCTGTGACAAAGAAGAAAAATGTTATGATCGTGGGAGTCATTCCACAAAGCCACACGCGGTGAATTCACTATTACAGATAAGATCATTTTTACTCAAAAACACCTCAGCCGCAACATTACCACTGCAAACATAGCACTGCACAAAAATTCAACTCAAGATATAGGAAAAGGCGAGCTAAGAAGACGAATGAAGTTGACCAAAAGCATCTGCAACAACCATCTGGTAGATGGTTGTCCACAGCCATCGGATTTCATGGTCGTCTTTCCTGACGAATGAATCCTGGAAGAACAGAAAAGATACACAACATGTCCACAACAACTTCTGAGGAGACTACTGAACAGAAAAAAAAAAAAAAATAGAAACAGCAAGCAGATAGTACGTCAGTTTTGTTAACAGAGTAACATTAACGTACTAGAAATTTCCATGTTCTATGTAGCCCCAAGGCGGTGCTGGGTACATCCACTGATATTAATGGGGTGGCACAATGTCAGAGATAGTTAATAGACAAGGTACACCCAAGGTGCACCCAGTTTGGATCAGCTAGGTGCGTGTGTCGATCTGCTTGAGGGTAGGAAAGCTCTGCAGGAGGATCTGGATAGGCTGGACCGATGGGCTGAGGTCAACTGCATGAAGTTTAACAAGGCCAAGTGCCGGGTCCTGCACCTGGGGCGCAATAACCCCAAGCAGAGCTACAGGCTGGGAGAGGAATGGTTGGAAAGCTGCCAGGCAGAGAAGGACCTGGGAGTGATGGTGGACAGTCGGCTGAATATGAGCCAGCAGTGTGCTCAGGTGGCCAAGAAGGCCAACGGCATCCTGGCTTGTATTAGGAACAGCGTGACCAGCAGGGCTAGGGAGGTGATCGTCCCCCTGTACTCAGCTCTGGTGAGGCCGCACCTCGAGTACTGTGTTCAGTTTTGGGCCCCTCGCTACAAGAAGGACATCGAGGTGCTTGAGCGGGTGCAGAGAAGGGCAACGAAGCTGGTGAGGGGCCTGGAGAACAAGTCCTACGAGGAGCGGCTGAGGGAGCTGGGCTTGTTCAGCCTGGAGAAGAGGAGGCTCAGGGGTGACCTTATTGCTCTTTACAGATACCTTAAAGGAGGCTGTAGAGAGGTGGGGGTTGGCCTGTTCTCCCACGTGCCTGGTGACAGGACGAGGGGGAATGGGCTTAAGTTGAGCCAGGGGAGTTTTAGGTTAGATGTTAGGAAGAACTTCTTTACAGAAAGGGTTGTGAGGCATTGGAACAGGCTGCCCAGGGAAGTGGTGGAGTCACCATCCCTGGAAGTCTTCAAAAGACGCTTAGATGTAGAGCTTAGGGATATGGTTTAGTGGAGGGCTGTTAGCGTTAGGTCAGAGGTTGGACTCGATGACCTTGAGGTCTCTTCCAACCTAGAAAATTCTGTGATTCTGTGATTCTGTGAGTCTGCTGATACATCAGTACTGTTCTTCCAGAAGAAGACAGTTATTCATTCCTCGGTGGAGCTGAGGCTCTGTAAGGCTTTGCTTTTTTTCCTTCCCTCACTCCCCCTCTATTTCCAAGCTTAAACTTACACCCAGCAGCAACCTGCACCTCCCGGCGCGCGCAGCCCAGCCCCAGCCTGGGGAAGGACCAGCCGCGCAGCCCGGAGCCCGCATGGCTGCCTGGTACCGCAGAACTACAGCTCCCAGCATGCCTCAGGGCAGAGCAGTCCACCCAACCCAGAGGGGCGTTTGCCAAGTGCACACAACCGCACCTCCTCCTGCTGCCCTCTGCCCCCCACACCTCCCGCCGCCGCCGCCTCCCTCTCCCCCAGCTCCCCGAAGCCCCGCGCAGTGCAGACCCCGCTGCACGCCCAGTCCGATCCAACACCACCCCAACCGAGCACAAGGGCCATTTCAGCAGAAGCCGCTGACCGCGTGGCGCCCCGGCGCCCGCCACCTCATCTCCTCCCAGCCTGCTCCACTCGGGGACAGCACCAACCACCAACCCTGTTGTGGCACAGCAAATCAGTGGTGCGGGCTGGGCCGAGCCGAACCCAGCAGCTTCCGCCCATAGTGCCGGCAAGCCCTGCATGTCACTTCAGCCCTGGGCTCCTCTGAGCCAATCACAGAGCGGCTTCCCACTGGGAAGGCCTGAGGACCACAACTCCCAGCATGCTGCGGGGCAAGACACTCCCAGCCACCCGCCACTGCGGACACCCCGGAGCCAGCCCGGCAGCACCATCGCGCGGTCCCCGCCACCCCAGCCTGTGCTTGCCTTGCCCCGGCCTCCCCAACGCCCTCCCCTGCCCTGGGGGTCCAGCCGGTAACCCCCAGTCCGCCCACACACTTGCGCCACCACAAGCAGCCCCGGCCACACTCGCCCACTACTGCGCTCCGCCTGCACAGAGTAGCCCCCCCCGGGCCCGGGGAGCAAAGACAGCACAGGGCTGCCCCCCCGGTCCTACAACAGGCAGCCCCCCACCCCACCCGGCAGGGCTGCCCCCGCACTCTGAGGGGCCAGCAGCCGACAGACATGGGGACGACCCTCCCCCCAGCCCCTACCCCTTTGCACCCACCCAGCTGCGGAACCTAGACCCATGGACACACAGCAACTCCCCTTCCCCTGGCAGGCAATGCATCAAGTGGCGTCCTTCTGTCCGTCCATCAGTCCCTGCTTGGGAAATGGATGACAGAAGTGGACTTCTTACTATCGCTGCTGCTTTGGGTAGTCGTGCAGTAATTGCCTTAACCGTTTCCTCATTAATGGAAATGATTAACCCAACCAAAGTTAGAACAAACGATGGGGACTCTCCCCTCTGAAGACAGGCCAAGAGAGCTGGACTTGTTCACCATGGAGAAGAAAAAGCTCCAGGGAGAGCCGATTGCTGCCTTTCAGTGCCTAAAGGCAAGTTATAAAAAAAGTTGGAGAGCAACTTTTTGCTCAGACAGATAATGACAGGGCAAGGGAGTTTTTAAACTAAAAGAGGGGAGTTAGATTAGATGTCACGAGAACAGGGGAAAGGATAGAGGAAGACAGACACAGAGAAGGGCAGAGGAATCAAAAAAGATCGAGACGAGTGGGACAGAGGAAGGAATAACAGCAGTAGCTGGACAGAAGAATCGCAGGGAATGCTAGTGCAGGCGTACAAACCTGGGTGCAGTGCTTTTGTCATTGATGGGCAGTACCAGTTGTGGTTGCACTGCTGTGCAGGTTCAGCGCAAGCAGTTGTCACAAAGTCTCAGGAGAGCATCGAAGCACAAGAGGAGTGTGGGGCACAATGGGTTTCTCAGGGTTCCAGAGTAGAGTACAATGGTCCGAAATGGGTGAGTGGGGGTTACATGGCTACCCAGCAGACAACCAGATGCCCAGACAAGCCCTGCGTGCCACTATGTCAGTTCCTGAGGACCACACACATGCCAGCAGTCAACAAAGCGTGCAGAGGCAAGTTAGCAGCAAGAAATGGATGCACAGGAGAGGATGTCCCTGTGCAGCCTGCACCCATCCCTCTCCCTGCTCTGCCAGCATTTGCAGCGTGGCACCATTCCACTCCCTCCCCATCCACCTTGACACTCCAACCACCTTAACCTATGGAGGGCTGCACTGAGCCCCCGGCTGCAGCATGCACATGTGAGTTCATTTCTTCCAGTACGCAAAAGAAAGCATTTATTCAGGGCTTATTTTAAACTTCAAAGTAGAGGGATTACATTTCATATAAAACCCACGAGAAATAAATGTCTGGTAGACATAGGTAACAAACTTCACACTGTACGCAGTTGCGCTATTTATCTACAGTTGTCAAAAATACAGAGAATTTAGATAAAAAGGTTGCTTGGTCAAAACATTAATGAAATACGCGTTCCAAATGCATAGGAATCGCAGAGTGATCAAACAAAGACAGTAAGTGTCTTAAAGCTTTAGAGCTTTCAAGAGCTGCCATGATCACATGACCAAAGAAAAGCTACTAAGTTTGTTCACCAAGACAGATGTTCAAAGACAGGGAAAAAAACTTACACTCTACCACCAGGCATCTTTGCTGGCGGGGAGCAAGGGGAGGAAAAGAATGCAGCAGATGTTTAAATTTCTCCTTATGGTATCCGTACGTTTTGAAGAAACCCCTCTGGCAAAAGCAAGGTCAGTTTGCAGATACTATCTAAGGAAACAGCAACAGACAGCAGCATGATCATGCAGGCCAATAGGCACAGCCTCATACCCTGAACAGATACAATAGCAGAACTTTCACCTGCAACATTATCAGACAGCATTTAACAGCCTGGATTAAAACATGTTCACGCACACCTTCTTCAGAGTACATTTATGTGGTGGTTTTACCGTGCTGGGCAGCTAAACCCCACAACCGCTCTCTCACTCCCCCTCCTTTAGATGAGGAGGGGGAGAAGTAAAGCAAAGAACAACTCACGGGTTGAGATAAGAATAATTTAATTAAAGGGAAATAATTATAATAATTAAATAAAGACTACCATGAACTAAACAATTTAACTAAGGGGAAGTAAAAGGGAAAAGGGGAAAAAGGGAGGAAAACAAACAAACAAAATAAATGAAAGCTATATGGAAGTGCAGAGGAAAGAAATTACTCTCTACTTCCCACAAATGAGCGATGATTGACCACGTCCTTGAAGCAAGGCCTCAACGCACGCAGCCGGTGTTCGAGAGGAGGACCGACATCTTCTCAACGAGAGCCCACCCCTCCCCTCTTCTTCCTGTTTCCACCTTTTATTGCTGAGTGTGACACCACATGGTATGGAATATCCCTTTGATTGGTTTAGGTCAGCTGCCCTAGTGATGTTTCTCTCCTCACTTTTTGCCCACCCCCTAGGAGGGTTAGAGAAAGGCCCAATGCTGTGCCACTGCTGCTCAGCAGTAGACACAACACTGGTGTGATAACACTGCTGTTCCAGCTACAACTGCAGAGTACAGCACTGTATGGGCTGCTGCCAGGAAAGTTAACATTCCAGACAGACCCAGTACAATTTAGCACATAGACACAGCTGTAAATATTACAAGGAGCTTGCAAAGACAAGAAGAAAGTGAAAAGATGTCTAATTCTTACTACAGTCTAGACCTCGCGAACAGGGATAGTCGTATGACTGGGGAGAAGTGACAGCAGCCCCAAGCTACAGAAGCTCACAGCACCAAAGGAGCAAGAAACTGGGAACTGAGATACACGCAGCTTTTATGCTACAGATGTGGAACTGGGAAATAAAGGACTGGGAGAGATGGGGAAATACTATTGTGGTCCTTGTTTGCAGGACTTAAAAGTGACATGGGATGACAAAGCGTATATAGTCTGATCTTTCCCACAACCCATATTTCCTCTATAGAAGCTCACCTCTTCCTCCTTCAGAGGCCTAAAGACATCTCCAGGACTCAGGAGACGTCTCTGCAAAACTGTCTGATGTGGTAAATCTGCACAACACAAGAACACAAAGCAGTCTGCCTGACAAGCGCATGTGTTGACTTGCCGTTGGCCATGGCTCAAACACAGGCTTTCACCTCCTGGAATAAGGGCACACAACATGTTTTCCTTCAATTAAACACAACTATAGATAGATGTATCTCCTAGGGTTCCAGTTGATTATGCTTACTATGGAACCAAGATAAGAGAAACTACTGCAATGCAAGTCATTATGCTAATAACAAGATCCCACAGTGAAACCAAAGCAGAAGCTTAAGGGAACAGATTGGTCACAAACCATTCTCTGTGACGGTAACGTCCATGTGAGAACTTCCGTACTTGTGGATATGTTCAACAGCCTCTTGTACACTGTCCGCAACCTCAATGCAGCACTCCAGATCCCCATATTCAGCGCGGAGAGATTTCACTTCTGAGGGGCTGAACGTCGAATAAGCGGCAAACTTTGGGCCAGCATGAATCTTCACCTGCAATACCAAAAGTATTTTCTGCTGTAGATTTTACTGATGCTTAACTAACAGGCGAAAAGTGCAGCTTGTTGTTCTGGGTATAGCTAGGACGGAGTTTCTTTCTTTCATAGCAGTCCCTATACTGCCACCCTTTGGATTTGTGCCTTAAACAAACCACTGCTTTGGCCGTTGCTAAACAGTTTTCACACAGTTTCAAGGCTTTCTCTTTTTTTTTTTTTTCCCACAGTGAGAAGGCCGAGGGTCTGCTAAAAGTTAGGAGAGGACATAATCAAAACTGATTCAAACTTAACCAAAGGGATAGTCTATGCCATAAAAAAATATAGCCTCAGTTTTCAGAGACAGCAGATCGGTGAACTAGCAATAAGGCACAATAGCTGAAATACTACGTTGGCTATCTATCATGACATGCTCCTAGTTCAGGGTTCATTTTAAATTATTTAAAGCAATTATGTCATTTCAAGAAAGACATCTGGTTAGGAAACAGTACAATACTAGTAGCGGGAAAACAGCTACGCACTGCACCTAGCCCTCATACCTATGTTTTTAGAAAGTATGTGGTCTGTAAACAGTTGTAGCAAGCAACTTATTTCCGGGTTTGCACGTCTCCCCTGCAGAAGACTTTACCTGTTTTTACTCTTTTGTTTTGTAACCTGACACCAGCCAAAGCGTACATGTATGTTTCAGACACAAAAGAGTTACTGGGCCCAAAGCAAGGCAAGGACTCACAGTTATTCTACAATCCTGATAAAGAAGATCTAAGGCACCATCAATTTCTGAGTTTGATCGTAGCAGCTGAAACACCTAAACAATGAGAGGGAGGAGAGGAGGGGCAGGTGCAGATCTCTTCTCTCAGGTGACAGTGACAGGACCTGAGGGAATGGCATAGAGCTGTGACAGGGGAGGGTCAGGCTGGATATTAGCGAAAGGTACTGCACCAAGAGGTGGCTGGGCACTGGAACAGGCTCCCGGGACAGCGGTCACAGCACTGAGCCTGCTGGAGTTCAAGGAGTGTTTGGGCAACGTTCCAAGATGTACGGTCTGATTTCTGGGTGGTCCTGTGTGGAGCAAGGGGTTGAATTTAGTAATCCTCGTGGGTCCCTTGCAACTCAGGGTAATCTATACTTCAGACTTGCTGATTAGAATCCCTACCTTTGAAGGCTTTCAGGAAAGGTGCCTGTAAGATGGCATTTTCTTCTGCAACTATACATTTTGTTGATAATGAAACCCTGACCAGTATTTGCGTGTTTCCTGTTCTCAAGTCAGATTAGACAGCAGTAACATCAAGTCCTCCCCACTGTATTAAGAGGCAGGAGCTGGTGGGTGTTTGTCAAGTCCAGCAGTTCTCACACAAAAACCATAAATTTACCCTCCGCCTCCCTCCCCCCCCAAAAAAAAAGAAAACACAAACAAGTGAGAACTTGCTCCTGATTAGCTATCTGGGCCAGCTTCTCTTAATAGGACTTCTTTAACGTCATCAAAACATGATGTGTCTATTTCACCATGTCTTCCTACTCAACTCTTTCTAACTCAAGGATGTTTACCCAACACCCCCTCCTGCTATCTGCTTGCTAAATCCTCCCCCTTATCAAGGCCATTAAATTTTACAACCTTTTCTCCCCAGCAGATTCTCCAAATTCCTCAAAGACAATGAACAAACCCCCACTAATTTATCACAATCCCCCCTTTTTCTTTTTCTAACATATTTTGTTCATTGAATTTTTGCAGTATTTGCTTGCTGAGCATCAAAGTTTCTGCGTCGTCTTTCTCCTGCTCAAGAGATTCATACTTAGCACGCACGAGCATAAGATGAGCTGCTTCTAATCAGCTTTTCACAATTGTGATTACTCGATTGAATATACATGGTCCAAAAGTCAGTGCTAATGTAAGTAACAACAAGAGCCCTGCTATGGTTGATAGCAGGGTAGTAAGCCAAGGTGAGTAATTAAACCAGGATTCATACCAATTCTGACGAGACTCATTTTCCCTTTTGCGTTTTTCTAATCCTTCCCGCAATTTAGTCATTGTATCTCTTACCACCCCAGTATGATCTGCATATACACAACATTCTTCACGCAGGGCTGCACACAGTCCTCCTTGTTGTAAGAAAATCAAATCCAACCCTCTACGGTTTTGGAGTACCACTTCGGATAATGACCTAACCGATTTTTCCAGAGCTGTTATTGATTGCTTTATACGGGCCAGATCCTCATCTACGGCAACGCGTAGAGAAGTAAATTCCTGGCTTTGTTTTATCAGGGAAGCAATTCCAGTTCCTGCACCTGCAGCCCTTAGAGCCATTAGTGTAGCTAAGGTGACAGCCGTAATAGGTTCCCTTCTTTGTAAATGATATTCTGCTATAGTATGTTGGGTGTACATATACTCTTCAGTGTGGTATAGAATCCTTGGTATAATGACCACCTGTACACAAAAATCATGAGATGTGCTAAACAATTTTAAAGATAGGCAAGGAGTGACTCCCAACGATGAACACACCCACCTAGTGTTATTTGCAGGAATTAACCATTTGTGTGTTTGGTCCATTTTTTTCAGTGGCATGGCACAGATCATTTTTATCTCTTGAAACTGTGCCAATACATCTACCTTTTCCCGTAACTTGAGACAAAGTTATCCCAATTTCCTGACCCCAACTGCAATTGGAAGGATTTGACTCATTTGAATATTCAGACCTCCCCATATCTCCTATAGCTTCATAATACAGGGGCTTAACACTTACACATAGCCAGCACCCTTCAGTTATCTCAGGATTAGTTTGATTTAGTACCTGGGAACTAGCATTTATAACTTTCCACATACTAATCTCAGGTACAACCCCTTTCTTTTCTCACAATGCTTGGAAGCAGTGTGGGAAAGGATAACTGTCAACTTATTAGAAAACACTGTAGTAGGTTGGGCAGTCCCAGGTATCTTTACAGTCTGGACAACCAAACCTTCCCCTAGTAACTCTTTATTGGGCCCGACTAGCTTGGAAGTCTCGGGTTTTTCCTTCTTTATTAGTATGAGTCCTCCCCTATCTGTTCCGTGTTCGTAAAATCTGACATTTTTCCTAGTACCCAGCTAGTATTGTCTGAGTTTGTTATATTTATATATAGAACCTTGCAAATTTCTTTATTTCCGTGGAAGGTTCCTGTATACCCTATACCATGCCCTCGCCACCTGTAACGGAGATCCAATTGTTGGTTACAACCTTGCAGCCCATATCCCACTTGTAAGAATTTATCCCGACCAGCCCCGAGTGTCCAGTCTGTAGCAATGGTGTAACGCCCCCGGTATGCACAATAATACACGTTCAGGCATTTACAGTACCCCCTTCCCAGGTTAGAACTTGGGCAGAAATAAAATCCCATATATTCCCAGCATCGGGGCCTCAAGATCAGCTGACATAGTGTAGAAGTAAAGCTTGCCCCCCCCGATGTTATCTGGGTTGCAATAACCTGTTGATCTTCGAATCGACTTAAAGTCCATTAAAAAGGTTGGTGGGGGTGGTGTTGAGTCGCTATGCAGGATGAAATTACTGCAAGAACCCCCAAATACCGATAGGAATGGCTGAGGCCCATTTCTTTCCCCACTTATTCACTCCTCTGCCTCACTTGTCAGTTGGGTTGCAGCCAAATACGAGGTTTTAGTTCTTCTCGGCAGCAGTAGTGTTCTTCAGGGGAGAGCCTCTACCTTAACCCACGGTACCTATCGAGTTTGTCACAATGTGAGCTTCAGGTCTTTGTTTCCTGGAACGATCTCCCACTTCTTGTCACAGATGGGTCCTTTAACATGGCTGGCATGTGTCCATCCTTTCTCCGCAGTCCGGACGGCTGTTTCTGTAGTAAGCAAAACAACATAGGGGCCTTCCCCATCGTGGTGTTAAAAAAGTCTCTTTCCAAGTCTTAATTAGAATTGAGGGTGATCAAGTGGCAATTCTAAGTCATAGGGCATACCATATAGCATTTCAAAAGGAGAAATTCCTACATCAGTTCTAGGCTGCGTCCATATGTTTAACAGTGCAAGGGGTAAGCATTTTACCCAAGAAGCCTTAATTTCCAGCATAAGTTTTGTTAGTTGTTTCTTAATTTCACCATTCATTCGCTCTACCTTTCCAGAAGAGGAGGGGTGCCAGGGGCTGTGAAAATCCCACTCAATCTCTAAGGTGATATAGTATAAACTCACTTTAGGATAGAATAAAGCTTGTGGTTTGATATTGTATAAACTTACTTTAGGATAGAATAAAACTTGTGGAATGATATTGTATAAACTTACTTTAGGATAGAATAGAACTTGTGATTAAAAGTTAGCAAGGACAAAGTAAACAACATCTTGTTATCTGTAGACCTTCTGTTACGTTTAAGCATTTTGTTATTTGAAAACACCCGTTAACATCCGTTAACAGTCAGGCTGAGACTTGAGATAACTTGAGTCAACTGTCTGTTATGTCTTGTTAACTGAGACATCCTGTTATCTGCCGACCCTCAGTTAAACCGAAAGACAACTCAGCATTTTTACAGCCTGGAAAACAACTGATTAAGAAAGTGCATTATGAGGAAGACCTATGGCCTTCCTCCCAAAGACCACTGCCCACATCCTGGAGACCCTGGCCCACAATTCTTGGAAGGCTTTGCGCAAGCACAAGGACTGATAAGCTAATTAGCATATGAAGCGAGGGTAGGCGGGGTTAGGTAATGAATATGTATAGGTGCTAATTGAATTTTCATTGTTTTGCTGTATAAATACGAGATAGTTTGTCACTTCGAACATGCACAATAGGCAGAAGGATCCCTTGTGCATCCAGCGCTGCAATAAAGAATATACCACTTAAGGAAATTCGGCTTTGATCTTTAAATCAAAGGCCTGCTTTAATCCTTGCAGTAAAGCTTTACAACCATTCAGTCACGCGGTCAATTAGGACAAACAAGTAACTCAGTAAAGTCTACCTGTATACTTTGGAAAGGTCAAAGCCCTGGCTCCCGTCCCCCTCTAGATAGGTTACAGAAGACCATTTTATTTACCCTTTGACATATAGTACATCCTCTGCATCTGTGCTTCCCTAAAGTATATATTCCTACACAGACATGCTTTCTTAGAACAACATCACACATTGCTTGCACCTCCCAATGACTCTTCTGATGTAAAACAGTTAATATTTGCCTCATTATCACTTTATTCAACATTTCTCTCCCATCAGGGAGTATCGATTTTCCTTAAAATGATCCACATATTTATAACATTAATACCTCCTTGGGAGGTTGTAATTACTCCAAAATCTTTTTAGAATTTACCCAAATAGATAGGTGGCCCTGTAAACCCCTGAGGTAAAATTGTCCACCTATATTGTTGCTTCTGCCCCCATTTCAGGGTCTTTCCAGTCAGAGGTGAATATACATGTATGTTTGCTCTCAGGGCCAGAGAGCACTCCATTAATAACACTGTTATTCCAGTCTAACAATTTACTATTTGAATGCCCAATTTAATCATCAAATCCCTTCCCAACAAGTTAGTCTCTGCCTTGGATACATACAATAATTGCCCCGTGATCATTTTATCCCCTAGTCTCAGCTTGGTATCCCCCAAAAGTGGCACTATTATCCCAGTCCCTTCTACCCCCATCACATTTAGGGTTTCATTAGTTAATTTAATCCCTGATACTTTACAAGTCAGTAATGACTTAGCTGCCCCAGTGTATTGGGTTTGATGGCAAGGTTCGGGGGGTGTGAGGGGTGTGGGGGTGCGAAACTGCAGTGGCAGCCCCCGTGAAAAAAAAACAAAACAAAGCAAAACAAAACAAAAACAGAAACCTCCCCGTGGCAGATAAGGGACAATTTCATCTGGCCCTAAAGGGGCCCACTGCTGCCCAGAGCCAAGCCATAGCAACACAGTCCGTGCCTCTGTGAGAGCACATCCACGAAAACAAACAAACAAACAAAGAAACAAACAAAAACCTGCTGCTCAACAGCGGCTAGGAGAGCGAGAAACCCCCCCGCAGACACCAAAGTCAGTGCAGAAGGAGGGGGAGGAGGCGCTCCAGGCGCTGGAGCCGAAGCCCCCCTGCGGCCGCTGGAGAGGCCCCTGGTGGAGCAGGCTGTTCCCCCCTCCCCGATGCTTGGGAAACTGAACAAACACCACAGCAAATATGCAAATATACCAAAACTTCTAGACTGTTACTTAGATAATGCCTACATCACCTTTCCCTGCTCATTCAACTTCGAATACCTTTACCACTTTCAACAAACCTTTTAACACTTCCTTTATCTTTCTCTAGCCTTTACTTTTCTAATGCCGACATCAAAGGCTCAGTCAGGGGCCAACTTAATTCCATACCTTTTCCCTCCAAGATGCTGAAACAACATCATTATACAACATTTCATCCTGTTTTCCTTCTCTCCACAAAAACATTGACTGTAATATGGTGTTATAATTAGTAGTTCCATTTAGGGGCCACTCCGCTCCATCCTCTAGTTTATAAAGTGGCCACCACTGATTACAATATTTGATAAGAGTTCTTTTACTTTCTGTACCCTCTCACCCCACTATATCCCTCCAATGTGTTAGTATACATCCTAGGAGGCTTTTCCTCGGGATTTCTTTGCTTTGAACTTTTCCTATTGTAATCTACAGTGGTTAATATTCCACCGTTTTCCTAGAAGCTCTTTACTAGTCAATCCCAATCCCTCCAAAATCCACAATATACAGATACACAAGTAAAAACAGACCACTGTAAATTAACTGCCTGTAGACAATTACACTGGGGACATTTAAACCTGATGAGCCGATAATATGCCTGGGCAAATTTTGTTCCCTTAGACATACACCTCAATGGCAGTTCTTATATTTACATATTAACATATTAACATATGTATAAAAGAACACTTTAACAAAAATGCCTGGGCTTTTATATATACAATATACAATGTACAGTTATTATTCCAGTTAGAATTATTCCTCAGCAGCTGCAAACATTATGCCAGTTGCCATTAAAGATCGCTTACCCTCCTCCTGTCTCTTTCTTAAAATCTCAGATGTCCCCGGAGTTAATGGGGACTGCCACATATTCCTAGTCACTGGTCCCTGAGTGCTTGAATCAGAGTTGCTATCAGAGTCTCCCCGGGGTTGCAGATTAGGAAGCCCGGGAGTCGGAGGGGCTGCAGGTGGGGGTGGTGGAATATAGGGAGGCAGTGGGGCTGGAATCTCTAATTCTCGGTTTATCTTGTGCCTCCCATCCCCTCCTTTTTCTTTTAGAGGATATAAATTGGCTCGAGTTTCCGAGCTGATCCACAAATGTGCATATTCACTTTCTTCCAAACTAAAAGGTTCTTTTGAGTTTACATAAATATTTAGGGCCTGGCAAACCCAATCTTCAAAGGACCCAAATACAGGCCAGTAAAGGTGGTCTCCTCAAATCTGTTTACCACCCCAAACTTCAACACAATAATGTATCATTTTTACTTTATTCCTTCCCCGCCTAAAAGGGGAATCCTGCCAATTTTTAATCATTAATCCCGGGGTAACCTAACATCAGACGTTACCCCACCCATGGGACCAGAAGGCTTACTCTTCTTCTGTCCCATCTTCCGGAGCGCCTTCACACACACACGCACGAATCGCTTCCCCCTTTTCGTGGCCCAGTCCCTCGCGGGATGTGGGAACCGCACTGCTGAGGGGTCCACACTCGCTTCGTCCGCAATTGGACGTCTCACAGCGACACGCTCCAGGATACCCAACCCCAACCGAACGGATCACCGGCCTATATTTACTCACTCCTGAGTCTTCGTTCAGTCTTCGTGCACAAAGATTACTAGGGGTTGCCGGCTTTATTTGCTTGCTGCCGAATTTAGGGTTCGTCGGTGAAGGATTTGAATGAAAGCAGTCCTAGCGAAGGCCGCTGAAATCAGCGGGGCGCCCCCTCCGAAGGTCTTTCAATCAGATTGCCTTCATACGAGTCACGGCACCAAATTTCTTATAAGTTGCCCCCTTAATTAATTTTCAGAGAGCATTGCATTAATAATAGAAAGGAATTTATTGAGTAAGCAACAGCAAGCAAAACAGCGCTGGGCGGCCGGGGAGTCTCGGCTCCGCCAACGGCGCGCACCTCACCCCCGCCAGGGTCCCTTTTTATATCTTGGTAATTCTGGGATTACGCAGCACATCCTGGTATATTCTGCGACTGCGCGCACTGTTGCTAGGGGGTCGTCTCTGTCCCTCTGGTGGTCGTGAAGATGAAGGCCGTAGTCTTCCTCCGCGTTGTGGCTCAACTTCTTTCTTTATTTGGTCATGTTGGCCCAGCGTGAGACAGGAAGGCAAGATGTTGATACACTAGTTTAACAACTTATCAGGAGATGGTTACATGAACTTTGCAGCAGTGGTTTTTTAACAAAAGAGGCTACTGAGATGCAGAAGGAGAGAAGGGGAGGGGGTTCTCTATTTTGTTACATTAAGCAAAAGAATTTTCATAGTGTCTAGCAAAGCATTATACAGCTCCTTACTTCAGCAGGGAGTTTTCACAACTCCCGTTCCTCAAACAGAACTCCTTGTTTTTATAATACAAAAGACAATGAACAAACATTTATTGTGTATTACAGTAAGGACTATAAATCTCGAAACTGGACATTGGATTTCATTATAAAGATACAACAAACGGGAGAATTAGCAACAACCAGCTCTTGCAATTAAGAAACATGCCAATTCAGCAGATTCCTGACCAAAGGTGAAAAGTACACTGTGAGGAAGACTCGGGGTCTTCCTCCCAAAGACCCCTGCCCACGTCCCAAAGACCCCTGCCCACAATTCTTGGAAGGCTCTGCGCAGGCGCAAGGTGCCAAAAGGCTAGTTAGCATGAGAAGCGAGGGAAGGCGGGGATAGGTAATGCATATGTATAGGTGCTTGTAGAATATTGATAGATTGATTGTATAAATTCAAGACTGCTTTCTGCTTTGGGTATGCACGATAGGTGGAGAGATCCCCCGTGCATCCAGCGCTGCAATAAAGAATATACCACTTCAAGGAATTTCGGCTTCGATCTTTGAATCAATTTGGCGACCCAGACGAGACAACCTCTCTGCCGGACCGCAGGACCCGCTGGGAACAGGACTCCCTAGGGTACCCCCGGGATTTCCCAGAGGGACTCCTCGACTCACCGGATCACTGCGGAGGCAGACAAGGACCCCATCATTGTAAGTGAGTATATTCTTTATTCTGGTTTGGTTTTCTGGTAGACCGGTCATCTGGAACTGTCTGTAAGTCAGAAGGTGATCTTCTGCGAGGCAGTGTTTGGTATATACTTTGTGGTTAGCACCATAAGTATATGTTTGGGGACCTTAAGGAAGGAGCTCGCTTTAAGGTCCATCTGGAATTGTGTTGTCTATTTCGGTTTTCTGACTCATGGAGTATGGTATTTAACTCTGGTTATTGTTACTGCGATTTTGGCTATTTTCCTGGTGGTAATAGTAGGTTCGTGGCATTGTTATAAGAAAGATATCGTTACGGTGTTACACAGTTTGGTTTTCTGACTTATCGCATGTGGAATTTGACTCTGACTATTGTTACTGTGATTTTGGCAATATTGCTGGTAATAGTAGTTTTGTGACATCGCTACTGAAAGATATTGCGTGCCCGTATTTTTGTGAGTGATACGTTTTGTGACACGCTTTTGTAAGTAACATGTGTATTCTGAAAGTGTAAACTGGAAACTGGGGGGGCAAACAAGCAGTGAAATTTTAAAGAAAAGTGTGTTAGGATGTGTTTTAAGTCACTGGAAGGATATTGGAGGATCTGCCGGTGGAAGTGTGAACAGGAAAACATGGATAAAATATCGTAATCAGTGGTGGCCGCTTTATAAGCTGGAATGTGGAGAAAAGTGGCCCCTAAATGGAACTTTAAACTATAATATTTTGCTACAGTTAATGTTGTTTTTTGAGAAGCAGAACAGGATGAAATGTTGTATACTGATGTTTCAGCATCTTGGTGGGAAAAGGTACGGAATTAAGTTGGCCCCTGACTGAACCTTTGATGTTGGCATTAGAGAAGTACAGGCTGGAGAAAGATAAAGGAAGTGTTAAAAGGGTTGTTGAAAGTGTTAAAGGTGTTTGAAGTTGAATGAGCAGGGAAAGAGGATGTAGGAATGTTAATAGTTCTGCTTCTGCCCGAGGCAGAGATCTTAAAATCAGGGGTGTTAGCCCTTTAGGGCAAAGGGACCATGATCGGTCCGAGAGAGTTGTCACAGAAACAGAAAAGCAGTCAACTCTTAAAACAACCTGAGTTCATGGGCGAGCTCAGATTGCTGATGGGACCGTTCAGGGAACTGTGGACAATTGCATTCCCCTGACCGACCCCCACTAAGACCCGAATCATCCTGAAAATTATGAACGGTTAAGTAAATACTAAAACCTGGATGAATTGGGAATTGAGAATATGCTTCCAACAAGGTCTAAAAGAAACCCCTATGGAATTTTTGGACCAACTCTGAGATGTAATGAAAATAAATAAATAAATAAAACAAAACGGTTTGGACCTGGCTTTGGAGGACAAATTGACTAGCCTTTTCCTAGGGTAATCAACCCCTGATTTCAACAGGAATAACGGGGACCTGGGGAATCTACCCTAGCGGATCCTCCACTGGTTATAATGAAGCTAGGGGAGGAATGGAAGTGAAATTTCTTATTGATATGGGGCAACGTATTCAGTTCTAAATCAAGCATTAATGCCTTCACAGAATTATTATGTTAGGGTAAAAGGCGTGTCGTGGTTTAACCCGGCCGGCAGCTAAACACCACGCAGCTGTTCGCTCACCCTCCCCCTCCCTCTCTGGGACGGGGGAGAGAAATGGAAAGTGAAGCCCGTGAGTTGAGATAAAGACAGTTTAATAAGACAAAATAATAATAATAATAATAATAATAATAATAATAATAATAATACAATGATGATAATAATACCACTACTATTAATGTGTACAAACAAGTGATGCACAATGCAATTGCTCACCACCCGCTGACCGATGCCCAGCCTAACCCCGAGCAGTCCGGCCCCCTCCCCCTGGCTAGCCACCCCTATGTATTGTTTAGCCTGACGTCAGATGCTATGGAATACCCCTTTGGCTAGTTTGGGTCACCTGTCCTGGGTCTGTCCCCTCCCAGCTCTTACTGCACCCCCAGCCTGCCTGTTGGCAGGACAGAGCAAGAAGCTGAGATGTCCTTGGCTTGGTAGAAGCACTGCTCTGCAACAATTAAAACATCGGGGTGTTATCAGCACTCTTCTCATCCTAAGCCAAAACATAGCATTCTACCAGCTACTAGGAAGAAAATTAACTCTGTTCTAACTGAAACCAGGACAAGGTGTAACCGAAAAGGCTTATTTTTGTGAACCTTTGAAGTACAAGTTAGGGAAACAATGGGGCATACACAGATTTTTATCTATGCCTAGCTCCTCATGGGCACTCTTAGGTAGAGATTTATTAGAGCAAGTAGGAGCAGAAATTGTCTTTGAAAAAGGGAAAATGGAATTAAGAACAGGAGAAGAACAACTAATAAATGTGTTAAGCTTGCCACTAATACAAACTGACCCTAAAAGTGAAATACCTTTAGAGATCACAGATCAAGTATGTCCAGGAGTTTGGGCTACCAAAGTCCCTGGAAGAGCTAAAAATGTGACCTTAATAATTATTAAATTAAAGCCAGGAGAGAAACCCGTTAAGGTTAAGTAATATCCTTTGAGGATAGAAGATAGGAAAGGAATTAAAGAGATAATTGATAAATTTTTACAGTATGGATTATTGATTGAATGCGAATCAGAATACAATGCACCCATATTGCCCATTAAAAAGGCAGATGAAAAAGCTATAGGCTAGTTCAGGATTTGAGGGCCATAAATAAAATCACTGAGGATATACATCCAGTAGTGGCAAACCCTTATACTTTGCTGACTAAATTAAAGAATAGTCAAGTCTGGTTTACCGTACTGGATTTAAAAGATGCCTTCTTCTGCCTAGGCTTAGCCACAGAAAGCCAAAACCTATTCGCCTTTGAATGGGAAAATCCCGATTCAGGCAGAAAGACGCAGCTTACGTGGACATTACTACCTCAAGGATTCAAGAATAGCCCCACTATTTTTGGAAACCAATTAGCAAGGGAACTCGAAACATGGATACCTCCGGACACTGAAGGTGCTTTGTTACAATATGTAGATGATCTCTTAATAGCTACCGAGACTAAAGGGAGTTGTATTCAATGGACTATAAGTCGTCTTCATTTTCTGGGTTTAAATGCATATCAAGTCTCTTGACAGAAAGTCCAGCTGGCTCAACAAAGTGTGACCTATCTGGGATTTGAAATTTCGGAAGGACAACGAGAACTAGGAACTGAACATAAGGAAGTCATTTGCCGGACTCCAGAACCTCAAATGGTAAAGGAGCTACAAAGCTTTTTAGGAATGACAGGTTGGTGTCGCCTTTGGATTTATAATTATGGACTATTGGTAAAGCCTCTATGTGAATTGATAAAGATTAACCAGTCAAAGTTAGTCTGGACTGGAGAAGCACAAAAAGTCTTTAAACAACTTAAACAAGAATTGATGATTTTGAAATATCAAGCAATATTGGTAGAACAGGACGACGTGGAAATTGTGATAATTAACATTGTGAATCTAGCCTCTTTTCTTAGTGATGCTCCGGCACAACCTGTGATTCACGATTGTTTAGAAACTATAGAGACTGTGTATTCCAGCCGACCAGACCTTAAGGAGGAGCCCATGGAAGATGCGGAAGAAACTTGGTTCACGGATGGGAGCAGTTTTGTTACGCAAAGACAACGTAAAGCTGGATATGCTATAACAACTACTCAGCAGGTAATCGAGTCTAAGCCTTTACCCCCTGGAACATCAGCTCAAAAGGCGGAGATAGTTGCTCTCACGAGAGCATTGGAACTGGCAGCGGGAAAAAGGGTAAATATTTGGACAGATTCTAAATATACATTCGGCGTGGTACATGCTCATGGAGCAATTTGGAAAGAACATGGATTGCTGACCGCTCAGTGAAAACACAAAGTATGCTGAAGAAATTTTAAAATTGTTAGAGGCTGTAAAACAACCAGAAAAGGTAGCTATCATGCATTGTCAGGGACACCAAAAGGGGAACACCGATTTTGAAATTGGAAATCGATTGGCAGAGGCTAAGCAGGCAGCTGAAATAACTGAGGTGAAGGCATTGTCTTTGATACCAGACGGTAAAATCCAAACTATATCCAAATTAGACAAAAGAAGACTTCAAATTAATTGAAGATTTGAAAGGTAAAATGAAACCAGATGGATGAGTATATTTAAAAGATAACCACATAGTAATACCCTCTAGTTTGACATGGCCCATAGTTCTTACAGAACACAATAAAATGCACTGGGGAGCTGGCACACTGCATAAGAGCCTGAGTCAGACATTAGTGGGACGAGATGATAAAACAAGTAACTCAACAATGTAGCATTTGCTTACACAATAACCCCAATACCAAGAATAGAATAAAATTTGGAATAATCGGTAAAGGAAATTATTCGGGGCAACAGTGGCAAATTGATTTCTCAGAACTCCCTAGAAAAGGGGGGTATCATTATTTACTGGTTCTGACTGACACGTTTTCAGGAAGGCCTGAAGCCTTTCCCTGTCGAACAAACAAAGCAAGAGAAGTGGTTAAAGTCTTGTTAAATGAAATAATACCATGCTTTGGGATTCTAGTAGCAATGTCTTCTGATAGAGGTTCACATTTTTGTGCACAAGTGGTACAACAGATAAGTAAGATTCTAAAGATAGATTGGCAACTGCATACTCCTTATAGACCACAGGCAAGTGGACAGGTAGAAAAAATGAACCATTTAATTAAACAATAAATAGCTAAAATTGGATAAGAAGCTAATTTGTCATGGCCTCAATCCCTCCCTTTAGCATTACTTGGAATTAGAGTTAAACCTAGAATAAAAGGAAATTTGAGTCCCTTCAAAATCTTATATGGAAGGCCATAGCAATTTCTATTTAGTGGAGAGGACCTAACGCAGTTAGGATCAGAATATTTATATGCTTATATAACTGAACTTCAGAAACAATTAAATAAAGTACATACATTTGTTTTAGGGACCAGGGCTAGAGGGTTGGATCAACCAATCCACCCCTTTAAGCTCGGGGATTATATATATATATAAAGACTTTTTCAGGACAACCCCTACAGGAAAAATGGAAGGAAAGTGGATGGGACCATACCAAGTATTACTGACAACACACACCGCCATTAAGATTAAGAAGCAAGCAGCTTGGATCCACAATTCAAGGGTGAAGAAGGCCCCGGCGAGGATATGGACCACCACTCCAATTGGACCAACAAAATTACGGTTTTCCAGATCCTAATGATTGCAGGGGTGCGGTTCTCGGATTTGGGGTGGGCAACTTGGGATGAGAACTTACACCTGACCTTAATACAAACAATTTCTCAAGTAACTAATAAGACGAACTGTTGGGTATGCACCCATCTGCCACAGCATGGGAATAAGGGTGTATCGTTAATTGGGATTCCCTTGCCTGCAAACTTATCTTGGACTAATTTGTGGGAAAACACATCTTGGGGTCGAAAATATTAAGCAGTTTTGGAACTAGAAGTGAGTAGCTTCGTGCCGTTAGAATCCTATTATGTATGTGTACAAAGGTGTAACCCGCCTAAGGGTATAGGAAAACAGCATTGTATAAATACGGATACTACTTATGTGGGAAATCAGACATCTTGTAATTGAACAATTGATATTAGTACGACTAGCGGCTGGGCAAATTCAACCAGCTGGCCGGTTCCAGAAGGAAAAGGGTGGTATTGGCTATGCAATGATACAGCCCGTAAGGTCTTGCCTGAGAATTGGAAGGGAACTTGCACTCTTGGAGCGGTAGTCCCCAATATGACAGTACATGATGTAGTGCCTCGAGGTTACTTGAGAAATCATATCTGGAGAATCAGATGAAAAATTAACAATCCATTGGTAGAGAGACACACCCCTTTTCATAGTTTTGTGCGATGGTTTATCCCATGGTTAGGAGTGAGTGAATTGGAAAAGGCAATAGTTAATATTTCTGCAATTATAGAGAAGTTAGAAAACAAAATTCTGGATGCTATAAAGGCTCAACAAGAAGAGATACCTAGTTTATCACAGGTAGTATTACAAAATCGGATGGCCCTAGACTTGTTACTGGCCACTCAAGGGGGAGTCTGTACAGTAATAAACACAAGTTGTTGTATGTATGTAGATCAGAGTGGAAGGATCTCTACCGACCTGGAAGAAATATGGAAGCAGACAAGGATCCTACATGAGATCAGTAAAGATGATCTTTCATGGAGTTTTAGTGAACTATGGAATAAGTTAACCTCCTGGTTGCCCAATTTCCAATGGTTGAAACAAGTATTCATTGCTCTAATCGTATTAGTAGTGTTAGGAATATTTGTGTGCATGTTGTTTAGATGCCTGCTTTGTTGTGTTACTGTAAATAATGAAAGTATCTGATGCAAAAGAATTTGCATGGGAAAAGAAAAGGGGAGATTGATTAAGGAGGTATTGGGGAGGCAAGGACAATCCCCAGACAAGGACTGTGTATCTCGAAACAAGACACTGGAACTCATGATAAGGAAGCGGCAGGCGGACAGAGAAACGAATGTAAGGACTATAAATCTCGAAACTGGACATTGGATTTCATTATAAAGATACAACAAACGGGAGAATTAGCAACAACCAGCTCTTGCAATTAAGAAACATGCCAATTCAGCAGATTCCTGACCAAAGGTGAAAAGTACACTGTGAGGAAGACTCGGGGTCTTCCTCCCAAAGACCCCTGCCCACGTCCCAAAGACCCCTGCCCACAATTCTTGGAAGGCTCTGCGCAGGCGCAAGGTGCCAAAAGGCTAATTAGCATGAGAAGCGAGGGAAGGCGGGGATAGGTAATGCATATGTATAGGTGCTTGTAGAATATTGATAGATTGATTGTATAAATTCAAGACTGCTTTCTGCTTTGGGTATGCACGATAGGTGGAGAGATCCCCCGTGCATCCAGCGCTGCAATAAAGAATATACCACTTCAAGGAATTTTGGCTTCGATCTTTGAATCAATGTGTAGGAGTTCATTTGACTACCTCCTGCACTCCTTTCATCTTTTCCTGAATGAGAGATGACCTCTGAAAAGGAGCATTTCCTTCAGTTTGTTTTGCTTTTATGACAAACCTTTGAACAGTGAGAACCTTGATCATTTCTAGACACGTGTTTCTATAAAAGGTTTTTCCCTGATGGGCAAAGTGACTTCCCAAGAATTACACGCCCCGGCATGCTCTGGGCACCCAAGATGGCGTCCCGGACATGGAATGCCCGAGAACTACATCTCCCGGTATGCTCGGGGCACCCAACATGGCCGCCCGAAAGCCCATGCTGGAGAACTGCATCTCCCGACATGCTCTGGGCACCCAACACTCCATGGTTTGGGGCAATTCTGGACATGAAGACAGACTAGGAGAAGCACTTTTTGAGAGCAGTCCTGCAGAGAAGGGCTTGGGGGTTCTGGTGAATGAAAAGCTTGAAATGAACCAAGAGTGCATGCTTGCAGGCCAGAATGCCAACTGAATCCTGGGCTGCATCAACAGAGGAATGGCCAGCAGGTTAAGGGAGGGGATTGTCTCCCTCTATTCTGCCCTTCTAAGGCCCCACTTGAAGTCGTGTGTCCAGGTCTGGGCCCCCCAGAACAAGAAGGATGTTTATCTTTTAAGAGCGGGTCCAGAGGGGGGCTACAAAAGTGCTCAAGGGGATGGAACACTTCTCCTATGAAGAAAGGCTAAGAGAGCTGGGGCTTTTCAACCTACAGAAGAGAAGGCTCCGGGGTGACCCCACTGCAACCTTGCAGTACTTAAAGGGGACGTAAAAAAAAAAGATGGGGAACAACTATTCTTAATCAGATAAAGACAGGATAAGGGAGAATGGCTTTAAACTAAAAGAGGTGAGATTTAGATTAGAGGTTAGGAGGAAATACTTCACTTGGAGGGTGGCGAGGCACTGTAACAGGTTGCCCAGAGAAGTTGTGAATGCCTCATCCTTGGTTCAAGACCAGATTGGACGAGGCCCTGAGCAACCTGATCTAGTGAGTGGTGTCCCTGCCTATGGCAGGGTGGTTGGAACTGGATGATCTTTGAGGTCCCTTCCAACCCAAGCCATTCTATGATTTCATTCTGTCGTTCTGTTGATTACTATGTTGGACACTTCATATTTTGAGCTTCCTTTTTTTTTATAAGCTATGTAGGCTTTGGCTGCAGCTCCATAGTGATCACTGCAGTCTTTCTTCAAGGTATAGATAATTCCCCTTCTTTCTTAATAACTGTAATAGCAATTCCAAGCTGTAAACTACTTTGTCATCCTAAGTTGTCCTTTCTTCTTAGGCTTTAGGTTATATATTAGTGACAAAAGCTTAATTTAATTAAAATACCTGTTTGTATTAGGCGCTGAAATTGAAAACCACTGTGAAAGGGGATACATCACCTACCCTGGCAACCACCAGCTTCTGTAAAAAGGAGGTGAGTGAACCCATTTGTGTAAGGAGAGTTCAAAAAAAAAAAAAAAAAAAACACTAAATTCAATTGAGCATGGCACTGTATATCAGTTGTATATATTGTTTATTTACTTCTCTGATTAGATACTATAGCAGCAAAGTTGTAACATATAGTGTGTTAAAGTGATTCTTCAGCCCATAGCAAATGAATAAAGGATGAGCCTGAAGGTAGTAGTACTTCTCATGCTAATGCAAGTCTGGATATTTTTATATCTGAGCATATTTCATGAAAAAAAAAAACAATCAACACCACCACCACCACCACCACCACCACCACCATAATATTTTCCATAACCAATCATCTTTTGATTATTTTAACATCTTTATCAAGTTTAAAGCAAAATTTAGTTGTGTTTTTATTTCCTGTAACTACATTTTTTTTACAAGGCATAGGAGTGAAAAAAGTAAATTACACTTTTCTAGGTGCATCTTATATATAGAAGCTTCAGAAGTGCTTGTAGAATTTCAGACTGCAGCTTAATACTTAATATTAGAGAAGAGAGGGGGGAGGAGACAGAACTTAGGAGGTAAGTACAGAGAACACATGACAAAAGAACAATTTGGGGGAAAGGTAGTTTTAGCGGTACCATGTCTAAATACCACAAATGAACCATGAAATGAAATCAAACTGTATATGCATGGTGGTGCATATATTTTAAGTCTGTATTTTAATTGTTTAATAAGAAATTTCCAGGGTTGCACTGAATATCAGCTGCTTGGATTTTAATTCCAGTGTTCCAAGAGTGTATCATACTTATTAGTCTCCAAATCCAATTGGTAGGGAGAGTATTTCTCTGCAAGAAAATTAATTAGATTTTGTTATTTCAAATTCAAAAAATATACTTTTAAGAAATGTACCCTGCCAAAAGTATTTATGTGTTCTTACATGTCACTGTCTTATCTCATTTGTGTCTATATGGTCAGTATTTCTTAGTATAATTAATATGTATCCCTTATGTTACATCATAGCCTTGGGAGTCCCAATCTTTCTGCAGTAATTTTCCTCATGAAGTTGTCTGCGCAGATTCCTGGGGCCAATCCTTGCTGGTTTCTACAGACGCTGGTATCTTGTTAATTGATGGTTAGTAAATGATGCTGTGTTCTTGTGTCAATTATTTATGTATCTGACCATTTTCTTCATAATAAATGTTCATAAGCTCTGTTTAAGTAATTGGTAAGTCCTCACCTGCAAGGAGAGTACCAATCCAAGTGAATCTATAACATTTATGTAATCTAGCTGCAGATTTTTTCTCTGCATCAGAATTCTTATTTGGAGCCATTTTTTGTGCAGATTTCTGAATGTTTTGTTATTTCAGATGCTGTTATCTTGGCCATCTGAAAAGATTTATGAAGTCAAACCCAAACTCAAGGAGCGTCTGGATTTTTTAGCCCTTGATGATACTAATGAACATGAAGCACAAGGCTTATGTGGTGATGAAAGCCAGTTTCTTCCATAGCAGTGCTTTTACTAGTTTGACCTCTTATCTTCTGTGTGCCACGTAAGGCCATTGGGACTAAGGGAATGAAGTTAGTTATCAGTGAAAATTTTCAGACTTTCAAAAGAAAGGTCCCTTTCAGGCTTCAGTTGCATAATTTCATCCATGGCAATGATAAAACACTCCTATAAGGAAGTACTGGTTATGATGCTGCAGCATACATATGAGCTTTGTGCAGAATGTTTCATTTTCATGAGAAAAAACAAGACTTATTTTATTAGAAAGAAATAGTTCAGAACCATTGACTACCAAATTTTAGCAGAATTTTAAAGAAATACGTGTGTTTTCTTTTTTAGATGGTCAGCCATCAGTTCAAGTATTTGATAAAACTCTCCAAATAAAGCAGATGCATGTGTTGGAAGCTCTGGATCTTTTGATTGCCCGAACAGACAAAGGTAGGAGAGGTCCTTGTTATTTGGTTCTTACTTGAATGTCTGTATAACTGTTTATTTGGCAGACATATCAGTAGAAGGGAATGCCCTAGGTGCTTTTCTTTAAGAGTTGTTTTTGTTTTTTAACTTGGAAGCATGCTGTAGAATTTTAATTCCCACAGCACTAGATTTATATAATCACCTTTTGTCACATCACATAACTATTCTTAATTATTGTAATTAGGTTTTTGAGCTCTGAGTTTATTGTTCTCCTTTTCAGATCTTTCCACTACTTTCCCTTTGCTGATTTCCCCTGGGCTGCTTACGTACATGCCCTATGGCTTTAGGGTTTGTAAGTGTCTTGAGGTAATCATGTTTTTATCACTGGCAAGTGCATTAGATGCCTCATTTAGAATAAGGGAGTGCATACAACAAGTACTGTTCGTTGTTTGTTTGCTTGTTTTTCTAAAAGGTGTGGAAAAAAATCTCTAGATGCTCAGAATCATGCTTCAGAGTAAACCTGAAACTGGCCATATTGAATCATCAAATGGTTTGGTTGGAAACAACTTTTCAAGACCTTTTAGTCCGACCTCCCTGCCATGGTCAGGTACATCTTTCAGTAGATGAGGTTGCCCAAAGCCTCATCCAGCCTGACCTTGAACACTTCAGGAGATGGGACATCCACATCTTCTCTGGGCAGCCTGTTCCAGTGCCTCACCACTCTCATAGATTAGATATAAGGAATAAATTATTCGCTAAATCTACCATCTTTCTGTTTGAAACTATTACGCCTTGTGCTGTCACTACGTGCCCTTGTAAAATGTCTCTCTCTCTCTTTCTTATAAGCCTCCTTTAAGTATTGAAAGGCCACAATAACATCTCCTCAGAGCCTTCTTTTATCCAGGTTAAAAGAACACAGCTTTCTCAGCCTTTCTTGTAGGTGTTCCAGCTCTCTTATCATTTTTGTGACCCTTCTCTGGATCAACTTTAACAGGTCCATGTCCTTCTTGTGCTGGGGGCACCTGAGCTGAACACAGTACTCCAGGTTGTATCTTACAGGGGCAGTGTGGAGTGGGGGAGTATCACTTCCCTTGACCTTCTAGGCCACACTTCTTTTTGTGCAGCACAGGATATGATTAACTTTCTGGGCTGAAGGTAGACATTACTGGCTCATGTCAGATTTGTCATCCACCAGTATATAGTTGGTCTCCAGCTACTCTTAGAACTCAACACTCTGGAAATCTCCCTAGCTGAATAATGTATTTGTTCAGTTGTACAAAAACGTGGAGGAAATTACTTACGCTGTCACTGTTCTACCAAATGTGTTACTGGTTTTTGTTCTGTGATGTGTAACCACATTCTAGTTCTATAGATTATATTCTCCTGAATATTCTGGTATAAAAAAAATAAAAAATAAAAAAATAAAACTTAAAACCCGTCTGTCCAAACAACTTTTTTTTTTTTTTTTTTAACCCTCATTTCAAAAGGATTAAATGTCCCTAAAATATGCACTTTTTCAGTTAGGTACTTTTTACCCAAAAGTCTGTGAAGTGAATACGCACAGTGCAAGAACAGGATCTGTATGTGTAACACAGATAAAATAATTAGAAATCTGGTTGTTGTATTGTTTTTTACCACATTATGTCTGTTTGCTCAATATTAGCTGAAGTGACATTTACCCAAGCTAAGGGTAAAATGTGGTTCCTTTCATATCATTGGGAGTTGCCCATTTTGGCTGGACCTGATGAAATTCATCCTGGAACCCTTGCAGAACCAGCTGAGATTACCTGAGAGGCATTTGCAGTCATCTCTGAAGACACCTGGTGGGTGGGTAACATTTTTGAAGATCTGAAAAGGGTAGGTGTATCTGAAGCTTAGTTTATGAAACTTCTAGAATAGATAATTGCATTTAATAGTCAAAACGCTGTGATGATTGGTTAAACCTGAAGAGAGAGATGTTACAAGCCATTTTGAGGTAGCAGGATTAGGCATTACTGGCATCAATTCATGATGCTTCAAGCATATTTTGATAAAGAGTTTTTGTGTAAAAAGTTGAAGAGATTTTTGAATGCTGTTATGGGTGCTTTCTGAATCATTTAGAGGAGAGAAAGGTCTTCTGTTCTTGCTAGTATCCTTGCCTCTTGTTTTGTATTTGTATACCATAGTGAAACTGAGATCTGGAGCGGAAGTTATCATTGCCCTTTATTTTCAGACTATGCCTTAGTCTAGTTTTCCATATGGTCTTCTGGAGACCCTCTTCCTATCCCCATGGTGACTGATATTGTCTGATAAAGGAAAATGAGAAAAATAATGAGTTAGATGGGTAAAAGCAATCTTATATTGGGTGTACAAATTGGTATTAAAGACTATATGGGTTTTTAGGATACAATAATATGTTACAAGGTTTGTATGTACTTTAAATGCGTCCTTCTCATGTACTTCAAGTGCATCGATGTAGAACTGGTATTTTAAGACTCAAGCAGAAAGACCGATGTTTGTGTTACGAAAATGTTCCTATAGAATGTGGTATTATCCAGCACTCAGTTCTAACAACCAGGTTTGAGATCACTTTAAGGTAGCTCATTTCAGAAGAAAATCCTGTTTCTACTGCTTTCTAGTACCCTCTGCATTTCTGGGAGAGAGGAAATGTTAACAGTGAAACTAGAACTGAAGATAATGCTATCACGGAGATTTTTCAGGTCAGCATACCAACAGAAGGGGGTATTTCAGGAACCAACAATACATCTGGTATTAATGACAGATGCAGAAATTGCTTTGGTAGCAGTGCTCTCTTTTCTAATGTTGATTAAATTTGACTTAGTAATGACAGATGAATTATAGAACTGGATCCACTTTGTCCTCCAAATGTGTTTGTTTATTTTTTTGCTAAAACTTATTTTGTGAAACACTTAGACATGGCGAGGGGGAAGGAGGAAGAGCTCCTTCACTTGGAATAATCAAGTCTGTAGGAGGTGAAGAAAAACTCTCTTAAAAAAAATGACACCAAAGAAAAGCTTGGATGATAGTTTCATGAGCAGCCACAGATGTAACACCACAGTGGGGTTATTTGGGACATTTGCAAAACAACTAGTATCCTGAAAGAGGAACGCATTGAGGAATGCAATCTCTAGGATGCATCCTATAGGACACACCTGACAAAGAGACAGAGCTGAATTAATGAGTAGTAATGCTGTTCTTGAACATTTGATTTAGATTATGTTTTCTAGCCTTCCTTTCAAAAGGGTGAATTTTGCTTGCCATTCTTCCTCCATGAACTCATTCATGGAAGCACGCGTTCTTGTATGTACGTTCTTGAAAAGAAAGAGATTGCATATATTTCATTTTCCTTTAATCGGTGTTGACAGTAAGAATTTGCTGGTTGATCAGTGTTTCAAGTTGTGGTGGACTGAAGGAAACATTGCATCTTCTTTTCTCTTACACTTTCTATGGGAAAAGAAGGTCATAAAGGTTCCAGAAGCTGCCCTGATTCATGTTTATCTATTATCAGAATTGAAGGCAGCACATGTGATCTTGCTTTTGTATTTACTGTTGGATCCACACTGACTATACATGTATATTAAGAAAGCGTGCTTATGTTTCCAGCTATACCAGCTAGACTAGTAAGAGAGTATACTTTTGTCAGAAAATCTTGTTTTACTTGCATTTTAAGAAACTTGGCTTTTAGTTAAGAAACTACTCTTAACAATAGCTTATTTCCAACTGCAAATAGTAGTGTATCATTTATTTATTTATTTATTTTAAATTTCGGTGTTGTGTATTCCACTCATGTCTATCTTTGTGGAAAAAAACATTTAGCCGTGGTGGTGGATGCTGTGCTATTTTTGCAGTTGGAATATGCCTTGAACCTAACTTGCCTAACTTTGAAGAACTGATAAGCAAAACCAGTCCACATCCAAAAGGTTTTCAGACTCTGTTAAGGATCCAGGTATCAGCTGCTAGGCTGGATGGTTCCAGAATTTAAAGTTAACCCTTCTTCTCTTGCCTTTAGTTTGTATCTGTCTTATTTTCACCGTCTTCTAGCAGTGTAGGTTTCACTGATTTGAGGCTCCTATTATGTATTGCCGCAGCACCATCTGATGGGAAACTCTGCTAGTGAACTGAAAGGGTTGCTTACTGGAACTGTAGAGTCTAGATAGAGTTCACAAGCAGTCTTCCTGTCACATTGCTGCTTACACTCAGAGAAGCAAAATTGTTTAACTTTGCTTTTATGGCAATGCTGTCTGTTAGGTGATTCATCTCTTTGGAAGTATTAATTTCAAACCACCACTGTCTTTTTCTAATTTGCTGTTCCCTGACTTTCTCCATCTTCAGGAAAAGATTCTCGTCTCCTTGTCTTCAGATTGAGTGCTGTCCAAAAAGACATAGAAACAAAGCAGATGATAAGAAGCAAATATGACTGCAGAGAAAATAAATTGGAGAGAACAAAAGGTAGCTTTATTATCTTGTATTAAAAGTGTACACTGTGGTATTGTGCCAGTAGTTGCCAGGGTTTATTAGCTCCCTTGAGGCTTCACCTTTAGTTTTATCTCTGGACAGTTAATTCAAACTTTAAGCTTATGTGTGAAAATAACATAGGGTACAGTCCAGCCTATCATTTGAGAACTTGGTAAAAACATACCATGTTACTTGGCAATCACTGCTGATGAAAAGCTCTGGTGAAAAACAGATATGTTGCTTTCAGGATTGAGGGGTATAAGAAAAATTATGCATGGATGTAAGACTGAAATAAATGTCACTGTGAGGTAGAAGAACAATGGCAAATCTTTTTTAATTAGTAATGCTTAGAATAGTTTGGGTATTGCAGATTATTTTAGTAGATGTAAACATTTTCCGATATTCAGCATCAAGCTTCCTTGGAAAGCTGGAAACTGCAGAATAGTAAAGAAAAAAACATATATTTACTCTTTTACTTGCAAAAGGAGTAAGGGGGAAAATAGTTTTCAAAAGACTTACTGTCTTTTGTCTTTTTCTAGAATTTACTATTATCCTGTTGGGATGTTTGTAATTGTGTGGTGCTCAGGTATCAGATACCCATTGTACTAACCATCATACAATTACAGAGCAAAAATAAAAAAAATTAAAAATAACAGTCCTTACCCCAAATATTTACAACCTAAATTTTTTTTTTTCTTAGGCTGCCATTTGTATGCCATTAATACTCACCATGGCAGTGAACTGAGGATTGTTGTGGGTATTCAGAACAAACTACTTCTCATCACAAAGAAATACAATCCATGCAACAGTTTAACCAGCAGCTCTTTGCTGTCATTACCTGAATGTCCAGTAGACGAGTTCCAGTACATCTGGGTATGTGTAATCTAATCACTAATCACTTTTACAGACTAGGCAGCACTCAGCTAGTGGACGAAAAAGGCAAAGAGCATGCATTTTATCGTCTGGAACCTCCAGACAGATGTAAGTGAGAAGCAATACGATGGAGATCCATCATTGATATGCCAAATAAATATTTCAGACTTCTTAAATTGTCATCTTGTTCTGTATCATGCTTCTCTGCTTAGATTACATCCTTGTAAATTCATGGAGCAATGCAATATTCACACTAAGAGCCTGAAAAAGAGAATAATACTATTATTTATCTCATAGGAAATATGCCTTTCTGACCCTCCAGTGGTTATGACACTGGTGGATGGACCTACTGGAGACAGTGACGTTATGATCTGTGTGGCGTATCAGCATCAGTTTGATTTAGTTAATGAAAGTATTGGGGAGTCCTATAGACTGCATCATGTTGAAGCAAACAAAGTAAATTTCTAGCATTTAAACTATTTTCTTGCAGAATTGGTCCATGCTGTGCTGACCTCCTGGGAGCAGCATTTACGGAGATCCTCTTGTCTCCTTTACTTTTCACTTTTTTAACTTCTACTTTAGAGTACTCTGAGGCATTTTTTCCTTTTGGAATGTGTGATAATAATCACTCCTAAGAGAGGTAGTTATAAGGTATGACATATTAGGAAAGAGCCTGTGTTTCAAGCTCTGGAATATTGCTGTCAGTATAAATGCAAAGCCATTTTTTCTCCTTTCTTAGTCAATATTTTGATTTTTGTCTTTTCTTCATGGTCTCTGTGTTTTATTCTTTAGGAGGTTGCAGCAAAATAATTTCAGGTTTTGGCCACCATTATCTCATTCAGATTTGCCTATTTGCATGTACTAAAACTGAAATATTTGTGTATATCTTTTAGTTCTAAACTGCTGCCCAGCCAAGTAATACATTAACTGTATCTTACTAACTGGGACATAGGGTTGGGATTTAAGTAAACATCCTGATTTTTGGAAAAGGGTTCAAATGTTTCCTGTCGCTGGGATGATAATGATCTTCAGCATTTTGAAAATCAAATAATTTCAATAATTTCTTAATATGGATGTGAATGTATAGCTTTAAGCATAATTTAAAAAAAAAAAAAAAAAGAACCTTTTACAGGGTTACTCTTGTGTTCTGTTGACTTCTCTGCTCATAATGGTATAAGGGACGTCTCTTTTGATTTGATGCTTCTTGTTGATTTTTTTTTAAATCATCTGTGTTTTTATTCAGATTTGATGATGAAGAGGGTTGGTACTCCTAGCATTGGCAATACAGTGTTAAGGTTCTCCACAGCAATGGGAATCTATTTTAATCTGGATTAAGAAGGAAATACAATTAAAGAATGTGGACAGTCAAGAATCGCCCCCCTCTGTTCTCTTCCCCAGTAACCCTTATTTCCTTTGAGAACACAGACAAAGCAGGAATTTAATTAGATCTGTGCCAGTGATTTTTGTGTTGTTGAAATTGGTTACCAAATTATTTCCACAGGTCACAAAGCGGAAATGTCTTTCAGTTGCTACAAAGGATGGGTCAAAATGTGTTTTGTATAGATATATATAAGTCTCCAGATCTGTTTAACGGTTCTTGCCTTATATTTGTCTTAAATCAAGAGAACACCTACTTTATTGCACAAAGGAAAGCCATGAAGTTCATGAAGTCAATCTCCAGCCCTGCCCAAGTAGCAAATAGTGTGGTCTAGGAGACATTTGTCTAATCCAGTCTTAAGTATTTCATCAGGGAGGTCTCCTTTTCTGAATGTACATACTACTACTTATGGGTGTCTTGTTTTTCTTTTAATTTAACTGTAAAAGACAAATACAGGATTAAAGTATGAGAATATAAGTAGCCTATGCTATGCAAAAACCATTTTAGTTTATCCAGCAGTGGTTCTCAGTTTCTAAATTCAGCTTATTCAGTAATTCTTGAAGTACATCCACATCAATCAATGTACCTGTTAGTGGTTTTGATCCAGTAATTGGCACTTTTGATCTTTCTGCTAGTCATGATTTTCAGTCGAGCTTTTTAGATTTCACTTTTTGGAAAGAATTGCTATTTTTAGCATAGCATGTTAATTCAAAGCTACCCTGAAATAACTCAGTTTCCCAAAATTTATATTGTCAAGTAAGTTAGGTAAGTTTGTATCATTTTATAATGTAGGTATGTATTTATACTGAAGGTACAAAATTGAATATGCATTACTGAAATACAGCATTGAATACAAAAGAAATTGATTTCCATCCTATCGGCATCCTGAAAATGAATCACAAAAAAGAATTTTTTTTTTTTTCTTTTATCTGTAATTGTGCACCAACTGATTTGATTGCTTCTTAGTCAAAACCTGGTCATAGTAACATCAGTATCCTATCTGCCTGATCATTACCCTTTCCTATTACCATTGCAGGTAAATTTTGTTGCAGCTATTGATGTATATGAAGATGGTGAAGCTGGCCTACTGTTATGTTATAACTGTAAGTAGTTAGGGAAGACTGGAAATGATAATATCTCAACATGTAATTCTTTCTTCATTGGAGTTTAGGTCTGTATTTTAAAGTTTCAGTGTTTCATGGAAAGTATTTCAAAATACATTTTTTTTTTCAATTTAAGTGCATATTAGAAGGACTAGAAATGGAAGTACTGTTTTATTGTGGTGTGTGTAATTGGACAGACATTACCATCTTACTCACAAAAGTCCTATTTCTTCAGATCTATCGTATTCTTTGCCTAGTCTCACACTGGGTGTTTCTAGGACATGTACAAATTAGTATTCCACCCCTTTTCTTCTTTGTGCTTTCCCATTCTGTCATTGTGCTTTCTTTCCTTCTGCACACTTCTTTGTGCTGGCACATTTTAAAATTGTAATTCTCTTAATCTCTTTTTATAAAACGGCCTTGGATTTAATATGCATATGCTCTTCTGTGCTGTACACATGTAGTTTTGCTTTCAGTCCTCAGGAAAAAGAAAGTTATGAGTATGAAACGTCCTTTATGAGGTGATGCTGAAGGACAAAGCACAACTTTCTGTTTCAGATGGCATGTCCTATTTGCCTTTCCAAAGAGAGCATTGATGGAAACAGGATAAATACATCTACGTATTCTAGCATTGGCCGTTAGATTGGTACCACAGGGAAAAAGTCTCTAAAGTGTATCTTTGTATGCTCTGTGAGGCCTCATTGGTTTCGGTAGTTTAACAAATCCTACCTAGTTCTGGTTCACTCAGTACTGCTTCAGAACTAAAAGGTCTGAGTAGTGTGAATTCCCAAACCTGTACTTCTGTGCAGAATCAGTCCTACTCTAGTAGGCTCGTCACAGAGCCAAAGTTAACAAACTTGGTTGATCCTAAGGTCCTAAAGCCTGTTGCACAGGGTTGCAGCAACTTGAATCCCTATTTGTAGGGCCCTGTCACAGGGAAACCTCTTTTGGTCTTGTGACAGTTTTACAATTATGAAAGTATCATCATGGAACAAGTATGAAAACACATGATTTGACAGTGTTCTAAGTCTGGATTTCAAACAAGACCTTTTTTTTACACTTGTGGATATAAAGTTAGTTTAAGTTTAAGGACACCAATTACAGAAAAAAAAAAAAAAAAAAAAGGATTTTACCTAAAAATAGAGAAGTAGTAAATTCAAAAGTTATATGATTAATGAAATCTTGGTATCTGTAGTATCCCATGTGTATTACAATCCTCAAAGAACACAAACTGTGCTAGTATGTGGCTGCTTGAAGGGTAGTTTTTATAGTCAGAGAGGTACAGCTCTGCTTACATCACTTTCAGAAATGTTCTTAACTATTCCTCTATCCATAGACAAAGTAAGGAGCTGATGATTGCTGAAACAGAACAATACTTACTTTGTGAAATCTGACAAGTTATTAAAATGTAGCTCTACTATTTGTGTCTTGTAAATGTATTCACAAAGGAAGCACATTTCCCTTATGGTCTGTTTAGATATAGAGGGACTTCTACATAAGTGTTTGATATTTATCTGTGTATTATCCTCACTTCTGTAAAATCTACCTATAATGTTGGTGTTTGTCATTTGTGCTGTAAGATATTGGAGGTTTCTTTTTTTCCTTTTTTTGTTACAGATGTTTGCCAATATAGAAAGGTGTATCCTTTTAATGGAGGTTCTCCACTCGTCCAGTCATCGTCTTATGACTTTCACTTTAGCTGGAATCAAGTTCCTTATGATGTTGGTAAGAACATACCTCTTTTACCCTTTTTTCATTACTATTTAGGCTTGCACTTGGCTGTTGGTGGAATTGGAGCATGTGTGCTAGGAATATAAATATAAAATAAATATAAAAATAAAAATAATTTAACATATATAAATCTATTTTTAATATAATAAAATTTAATAAATATGGGTTAATAAATTCCTATAAATAAGAATTTCTTCATGGAGAGGGTGGTTAACCATTAGAATGGACTGCCCAGGGAAGTGGTGGAATCCCTATCCCTGGAGAGGTGTTGACATAACACCAAGATGTTGAAGGATTTTTTGAAACAGCAAAAATCCCATGGCTTGCTGCAGCTGAGCAAACCAAGCTACCAGGGCAACTATGAGAAGTTCCCATGACAGTGTTCCCACATCGCCCAATTGAGGAATTTAGAAAAATATTGTTACCAGCCTCTGGCTTCAAGGACAAGGTCTATATGACTGCTAATCACAAGAGGGGTTGTTTTCTTGCAGGTGGGGTTGTGTTCTTGTAGTTGTTTGTCTGAGTGCTTTTGACCACTAATTTTGTGTGAAACACTATCCACCCCTGTTAAGTTCACTATAAAAGTTAGGCTATTCGGGCAATAAAATGGAGCATGATCTGACTCTACTGGTGTCTGTCGTGCTTTCAGCCGTGCTTCCTGCAACACCAAGGGACATAATGATGGAACTTGGTAGGTCAGGTTGATTGTTGGACTTGAAGGTTTTTTCCAACCTAGATGATTCTGTGATTCTCTAAGCATGTTGCATTCATGATGCCACTTCAGCTAAGATTCTGCATATGGTATCTTTAATAAGTGGAGCCGTGGGGCCAAGTTTTTCCTCTGATAAACTTTTTTTTTTTCCTTTCTCTCTTTTCTGTTTTTTTTTTTTTTTTTCCATTCAGTTTATTTTCTGCCAGGCATGGAGAGTGAAGTTTTCTTCAGGCTTGTATCTGAATGTCCATCAGTACAGTAGACAAATCTTGTCATAGGAAAGGGAGATACCAGAGTAGGTCAGATACTCAAGAATTGTTTTCAGGGAGCATCTGAGAAACATTTACTTTAATCATTCTTCCTTGCAAAATAATTTTTGTTTCATTGCAGTCTGTGCTTTCCCTTCTATCCTTGCCTTCACTACTGATTCCATTGAGATCTGATTAGTGGTGAGTGGAAACTTAGTCCACACAGCAGTTGTGCCTGAGCTTCAGCTTGTAGCATCAAGGGTAAGACATGAGAAAAGCATGTTTGACTATTTGTGAAGTGTTGGGACCTAATTCACATAAAGAGTTGCTGAAGCCCAAACCAAACCAAAACTGACACATTTTCTGATTTGCATTAACTGTTAATTTGTGTGCTCTTAGCTTGTAGTGAGTACAGTGAGAATCAGAATTGATCTAACTGTCCTTTATTGCTTGCAGTAATGCAGAGCTGAAGTATTTGATTATTTACAGGGCAAATGCTCTTCTGAACATCACAGAAGTTCTCCCCATTTACAGTGAGATAGCCTTTCTGTGGCCAGCTGTAGTTAACTTAGCAGCAATACAGCAACAGTGGCAATAGAACATAGTGGACAAACATTTAAGCTCTTCTTCAGAAAGTGTTTAAGAAAGTTTTGCTGTACTAATGATGAGTTCTTTGTGATTTCAGTCAGATATTTATTTTAAAGCTACTGCTGCAGTAAGGGGATCATCTCATAGCAGTTCTAAGGAAATGAGTTCAAGTTCTCCTCAAGCACCGACGGCTTATGAAATACCAGAATGTCCTCTTTCTTCTTCAGAAGGCAACGTGGTTTCCAGGCTACTTGAAGCTTTGATTATTATCTTTAGTAAAATGAAATCAATCCGTTAAAAGATTTTGTTTTCATGGCTGAGAGTCTGGAAGATGGAAACCTTATCCAGAGATCTGAAACACCTGGCTGAGCTTCTGCCCCATAGTATCTCTTCTGAATGCACAGCAGCACTGTTTTGAAGAAATCATGTCTGTAGGAGGGGAAGAATTAAGCTTCACTACCTTAATGAGTCTTTGGCAATATGGCCAAGACTATAAAGCAAAAAGAGGTATAAAATTGGGGGAAAACTTTCAGACTTCACATATGCCATTCCTTTCATTTATGAACAGCTAAACTATCGATAGCTAATTAAACTAATGAAAACTAAAGGCAAGAAGTATTTCTAGTCTCAAAAGAGTTAATAAATTTAAAGTTAATAAATGCACAGTAAATTTGGTGTAACATGATCTGTGAACAATCGATCTAGAGGGATAAATAATAGAGAAACAAAGGAACACCAACTAGATAATGCAAGATGTATGTAGATCTTGTTCATTTAGATGTATTTAAATCTGCTGCTGCACTGTTGACAGAAGAGGAAAAGAGAAAGGAATCATATAATCATAGAATCATAGAATATCCTGAGTTGGAAGGGACCCTTAAGGATCATCAAGTCCAACTCTTGACACCGCACAGGTCTACACAAAAGTTCAGACCATGTGACTAAGTGCACAGTCCAATCTCTTCTTAAATTCAGACAGGCTTGGTGCAGTGACCACTTCCCTGGGGAGCCTGTTCCAGTGTGCAACCACCCTCTCTGTGAAGAACCCCCTCCTGACGTCCAGCCTAAATTTCCCCTGCCTCAGCTTAACCCTGTTCCCGCAGGTCCTGTCACTGGTGTTAATGGAGAAAAGGTCTCCTGCCTCTCGACACCCCCTTACGAGGAAGTTGTAGACTGTGATGAGGTCTCCCCTCAGCCTCCTCTTCTCCAGGCTGAACAGGCCCAGTGACCTCAGCCGTTCTTCGTACGTCTTCCCCTCCAGGCCTTTCACCATCTTCGTAGCCCTCCTCTGGACACTCTCCAACAGTTTCATGTCCTTTTTATACTGTGGTGCCCAGAACTACACACAGTACTCGAGGTGAGGCCGCACCATCGCAGAGTAGAGTGGGACAATCACCTCCCTTGACCTACTAGTGATGCCGTGCTTGATGCACCCCAGGACACAGTTGGCCCTCCTGGCTGCCAGGGCACACTGCTGGCTCATATTCAACTTGCTGTCTACCACGACCCCCAGATCCCTCTCTTCCAGGTTGCTCTCCAGCGTCTCATCGCCCAGTCTGTACATGCAGCCAGGGTTTCCCCGTCCCAGGTGCAGGACCTGGCACTTGCTCTTATTAAACTTCATGCGGTTGGTGATCGCCCAGCTCTCCAACCTATCCAGATCCCTCTGCAAGGCCTTTCCACCCTCATTGGAGTCCACAACTCCTCCAAGTTTGGTGTCATCAGCAAACTTGCTCAAAATACCTTCTATTCCTACATCCAGATCGTTTATAAAAATATTGAAAAGTACTGGCCCTAAAATGGAGCCTTGAGGGACCCCACTGGTGACCGCCCGCCAGCCTGATGCAGCCCCATTTACCATAACCCTTTGGGCCCTGCCCGTTAGCCAATTGCTCACCCATCGTATGATGTTTTTATTTAGCTGTATGGTGGACATTTTGTCCAGTAGGATCCTATGGGAAACCGTGTCAAAAGCCTTGCTGAAGTCCAAAAAAATCACATCAGCTGGTTTCCCTTGGTCCACCATACGGGTGATCTTATCATAAAAGGAAATCAGGTTAGTTAGGCAGGACCTACCCTTCACAAACCCATGCTGGCTGGGACCAATGACTGCTTTGTCCCCCAGGCGAGCCTCAATAAGTTCGAGAACCATCTTCTCCATGATTTTACCAGGCACTGACATGAGACTGACAGGCCTGTAATTGCTAGGGTCTTCTTTCTGACCCTTCTTGAAAATCGGCACAACATTTGCCAGCTTCCAGTCTACCGGGACCTCTCTAAATTCCCAGGATCGTTGAAAAATAATTGAGAGAGGTTCCGCGATGATGTCCGCCAGCTCTTTCAGCACCCGGGGATGAATCCCATCTGGACCCATGGACTTGTAGGGATCCAGGTGGAGTAGCAAATCCCGCACACGTTCAGGGTCGGTTGGGAGTTTGTCATCCCCACCGTCCCGGTGGAATCTGAATTTCAGGAATCTGAATTTCTGTTTTTAAGACAGGCAATATGCTTTTTCTCAGTAAGCCAAGTTGTCAGTCTGCAAAATGTGGACGTATTTCTTCCTCCTCCTAGCCTATTTATAGTGAAAGATACAGTACAAGGAAGATCTTTGTTACTTGGGTTAAAAAGCACCCCACATAAAGTTTATAACTTTTCTGTATAACTTTTCATTTGAAGTATTTAGAACTGATACTGGTATGAAAGTGTAACGTTCTTTTTTCCTTCTGCATTTCAGGTGAAGTTCCAGGCTGGAGAAGTCTGCCCACGTGAACCTAATGAGGTTCAACAAGTCTAAGTGCAAGGTGCTGCACCTGGGTCAGGGAAATCCCAGACATGAGGACAGACTAAGAGAAGCACTCATTGAGAGCAGACCTGCAGAGAAGGACTTGGGAGTTCTGGTGGACAAAAGGCTCGGCATGTACCAGCAGTGTGCACTTGCAGGCCAACAGGCCAACTGCATCCTGGGCTGCATCAACAGAGGAGTGGCCAGCCGGTTAAGGGAGGGGATTGTCCCCCCTCTACTCTGCCCTTCTGAGGCCTCACTTGGAGTACTGCATCCAGGTCTGGACCCCCAGCACAAGAAAGATTTGGACCTGTTAGTGCGAGTACAGAGGAGGGGCTACAAAGATGATCAGAGGACTGGAGCACCTCTCCTATGAAGAAAGGCTGAGAGAGCTGCGGCTGTTCAGCCTGGAGGAGAGAAGGTTACAGGGAGGACCTCACCGTGACCTTTCAATAATTAAAGGAGTCTTGTAAAAAAAAATGGAGAAGGACTCTTTACTCAGGTAGATAATGATAGGATGTGGGAAGTGGTTATAAACTAAAAGAAGATAGGTTTAGACTAGACTAGGAAGAAATGCTTCACTGTAAGGGTAGTGAGGCACTGGAACATGTTGCCAAGAGAAGTCGATGCCCCATATCTGGAGGTGTTCAAGGCAAGGCTGGATGGGGCTTTGGCCAACCTGATCTAGTGGGTGGCATCCCTATCTATGGCAGGGGGGTTGGAGTTAGATGATCTTTAAGATCCCTTCTAACACAAGCCATTCTATGATGATTCTATTATAAGGTAACCATATTCTAAGCCAGCTAGGAACTTTTTAGTTAGTAATGAAAACCATCAAGAGAGATCACAATGTTTTTTTGTGATTATTTGATTTCCTTTTGAGAGTATTAAGACTTTTATTCCTTTATTGAGGCCTTTTGGATGAACCTATTCCCCAGACAGAAGGTGTACAAAAGCAAAAAAAGGCTCCTCGAAGACAGTCAGATCCCAAGCAGGGAGCGGTAAGATCAACTAGTAGCGACAGGTAAATATATGGGCTTTAGAAAATAACCTAAGTTAGACTGTAAGTATTTTGGGAATTGATTGTTTCTCAACCTTTTTACTCTAATCTTAGTTCGGTATAGCCTGACTGAGGCCCTTGTATACTACTGTGAATTTCATCCTACTGTGTATTAGAGTATCTGAATACTATCAGTACTGAAATGGTTATACCTCTTGCTAAAGATATGTTATGAGGAAAGCAAGACTAAATGGGACTTTGTGGGGACCTGGTGCAGTTGAGACAGTCAGCAGGTGTTGCGAGGACATTTGTTGTCGACGGAAGGAAGACACAGACGCTCAATATGAGTGATCAGTGAACTTCGATTTATTGGATAGCTCAGTCGTCTTTTATCTAATTCAATATAATTAGCTCATACATATTGCAAAAGCTAAGCTCATGATTGGTTAATGCATTTCTCTATTCTATCAGCTAGTTTCCCACCAAAATAACACAGTTAGTACTTTCCCAGCATACCAACAGATATCATGTTCTTGTACCTGAAACCTCCCTGAAACCTCCCTAAAACCTCCCAGAACTTACATTCCTTCCCAGGCCGCATTTACGTATTTTCTCAGGCTTATTTACGTACTTTCTCAGGCTCATTTGAGCTGTGTTCGATACTTTGTTAACTCGCGGCCTCCTAGCTGTGCAATGTTCACATGGCCTACTTCGCTTAACCATTCCTCCACAAGCAGGCCTACAACGTCTGCACTGTGCAGACTCACTTGCTATTTTCTTCATATCCTTGTGTCTCATCTCCAAAATAAATTTTGTAAAGAAACACTATTGCATATGTCTGTTTGTATCTGCTTACCAGACCCCCTGCCATTGTGTTTTTTTTTCATTGTTTTTATAACCTGCATTTGTGATAAGTAGCAGCAGAATTCAGCCAAGATACTGAGATTATTTTTTTTTCAATCCACTGCAATGTAAAACGTTATTATATTTATTCCACTATTTGAAAATTATATGGAGGGGAGCATTCATTAACATGACCTTTGGGCAATAATCTGATGTATGTAATCTCTGTTTTAATATGAGTTGTCATCAAGGCTCTGGTTCAGTGCTAGCTTGGTGTGGAAGCAGAGTAAAACAGAGAGAAATTCAGTTTTAATGGTTTGTCTCTGCCTTTAGGATAACTTGATTGTATGCAGAAATAGCCACTGACCCTGCTTGCCCTTACCTGTGTATTGTTTCTCAGTAACTTTTGTCTTCATCTTTGCAGAATAATCTCAGCCTCTTTTGAAAGCTTTTCTGAGAGTCCTCATCTTTCCACTAGTTCAGATCCTGATACTGTAGCAAACAGAGAGGAGAGCTCACCATCTAGCTATCCATTCCATCTGACTTCTTTATACGATGAGGACAACATTGACTTGAAGTGCAGACAGACTGTTCCTTACTTCAACTTTTCTTACAGATCTGTGAGCTCTGTAGGAATGTCACAAACACTGCTTCTAGTGGTAAAATGTGTCTGGAAGTATTGGTGATTAATCTTTATAGATCCCATGTTGTTCTGGCTTGCTTAGCCTGATTTGGTGATGCTTACATCTTTGACATATGTATGTTTTCTTATCTCAACATTGCTTTTTGTGGCATTCTAAAGGTAGGTAATCAATGAGAGCTTCAGGCTGAAAATGAAGTAAAAAGTATTATTTATTCTGAGCTTCTTATAATTGAAGTACCTGAATGAAAGTGGCATTCAGTTAATTGCTGTTACTAATATCTTGAGCTGTTTTACAAGTGTGCACCATGTAGAAAGAAGAATTTGATGATGTAAATCACTCATTTTGTTTTTTCATTCTCAAAAAAAAAAGCTTTTAGACAAGGTCTTTTCAGACAACGCAAGTGCAGTCTGTCCTTGAAATGATGGAGCTGTGTTTTATTCACTGAGGAATGATGGTTACTCTATAAAGATCAGGTAACAAGAACGTGTTGTTTTCTTTTCTCTGACCTGTCCTTGCACATTTATTTTTTTTTTAAGAGAAACTTGAAAACTGTTTTGACATTAAGAATCTTTGAGTAGAATGACTTTTTATAAGAAAATACAAGCTTTCAAATCTTCCATAAACTTGGAAGTCAAAAATACATTGTATTTCTCCACAAAGGGAATGCTGTTTCTGTAGTGCACCTGCAGATTTCCTCATTACAGGCAGAAGCCCGTGCCCTGATTTTCTTTCTGACTACACAAAGATTCCTGTGCTGGCATCAGAATTAATTGTTGTCTGCTTTTACACCAACAATAGAATTCATTGCTCCAAGTAAATATATTTTTCTAAATGGAGCGGGCTGAAGTTTTACTACCAAGAAGCTAGTTTTCTATGATGAAATAGTCATATTAGATCTTTTGTTTTGTTAAAAGATAGTATTTAATCATTAAAGCTTGACTTTTTTTTAACCCTTTCCTTCATGCCAAAAATCAATTTTATACAATGTTTTGAAGGGGTTTGCTGTTTCTCATGAAAAAGTGATGCTTCCAGGCTTTTTATATATGAAGATTTCGGCTTAATTAGGGTATTTCTTGCTCTTTATATAGAAATATTTCTGTATCCTCTTTCTGAACAACCCTAAGTATATCCCTTGGAGGAATCTGAGAGGAATTTAAAATAGGACCCCAGAAAAGGCGTACAAAGCCCCTTTTGCCCATCAAAAATTGCCCCCAAAGGAAGCCTTTGGGTACAACTGAACTCCCCAGGGGAGCCTTTACGCAGCCCCACATGCAGCTGGGCTCTCTGTGTTCGCTCTTTCTGAACAACCCTAAATATTTATCCCTGGGTGGAATCTGAGAGGAATTTAAAATAGGACCCCAGAAAAGGCGTACAAAGCCCCTTTCGCCCATCCAAAATTGCCCCCAAAGGAAGCCTTTGGGTACAACTGAACTCCCCAGGGGAGCCTTCACGCAGCCCCACATGCAACTGAACTCTGTGTTCTCTCTTTCTGAACAACCCTAACTAAACATATTAGTCACGTTTCAAGTCATCTGTTTCAATTCAGACAATTTCAAGTGTGAAAAGTGAAAACATAGCTTATCCATGAGCTCCTTCAGAACTCCTTAGTGAAATGCTGCCTTAGCCTTTTGACTTCTTACTTCTGTTTCTGTGTCAAAACTTGTTCTGTATCATTTCAGTTGGAGATGGATTCTTTGACATCCGTGCCAAGAAAAACCTTTCTTCCGTAGGAGCCCTTCAATGTACACAGAGCCGATAAAGATCATCTTTTTTGCCATTTGGTGCTCAGCATTGGGCCACAGCCTCCCGCATCACGGCAAGGCGGCACCCATACGTTCGTGTTCGGACACCTGTGTCCTGCGATCGCCGTTTCCGAGCCGATCGAGATGGGACCTGGACCCCGGTGCGGCTAGCACACACTTCACCCAAGACCGCAGTCCAGCGGCTTGGGATGGCCAGGCGCTGCTCCGCACAGGACAGTACACAGGGTTCCAGACGGCCATTCCCCGAGCCGGCGGACAACAGCCACCAGCTTCAAGGCACCGCCGGCACCCACGGCGCCCTACGACGGACCCCCTGAACACGGGACAGCTGGCCCCCTGTGCAACCTGTGGCCAAACTCCTGCACCCGGGACCACTGTCCAAAAGCCGCTCTAGGTCAGCCCCGGACCGTGGTGAGCCTAGCACACACATCGCCCAGGACCGGAGCCCAGCGGTTCAGTACGTCCGGGCGCAACTCCGCACAGGAGAAAACACTCCGGTCTCCAGGACGGCACGTCCCCGAGCCAGCGGACGACAGCCGGACCTCTGGAACATGGGACAGACGGGCCCCGCGCAGCCCATGGCCAAACTCCCGAACCTTAGACCGACATCCCCAATCCGCTCTAGTTTGGCCCCGGACCCTGGTGTGGGTAGAACACACGTCGCCCAGTACCGGAGCCCAGAGGTTTGGGATGGCTGGCCACCGCTCCGCACGGGACCGAACCCCCCATTCTCCATTACATCCAGTCCCCGAGCTGGCGGATGAAAGCCTCCCACTTCACGGCACAGCCGGCACCCATGGAACCCGAAGACGCACCCCTGTAAAACGGGTCAGCCCATGGCCAAAGTCAGTCCCGCACATGGGACCCACTGTCCACGAGCCGCTCGAGGTCGGCCCTGTTCCCCGGTGAGCCTAGCACACACTTCGCCCAGGACCAGAGCCCAGGAGTTCGGTACGGCTGGGCGCCGCTCCGCACGGGACAGAGCACCCCGGTCACCGGCACGGCCAGTCCCTGAGCCGGCGGAGGACAGCCTCCCGCTTCAAGACATGGCTGGCACCCACGCTGCTCGTGGCTGGACACCCGTGTTCAGGGATTGCTATCTCCGAGCCGCCCGAGGTCGTACCCAGACCCCGGTGAGCCTAGCACACATTGCGCCCAGGACCAGAGCCCAGGGGTTCAGTACGGCCAGGCGCCGCTTCGCACAGGACAGACCAACCCGGTCTACGGCAAGGGCAGTCCCCGAGCTGGTGGACGACAGCCTCCCGCTTCACGGCACGGCCGACACCCTCAGCGCCCGAGGACGGACCCCCGGAACACGGGACAGACGGCCCTCGCACAGCCTGTGGCCAAACTCCCGCACATGGGACCAATGTCCAGGAGCTGTTCGAGGTTGGCCCCAGACCCTGGTGCGGCTAGCACACACTTCGCCCAGGACAGAACCCAGGGGTTCGGGACGGAATGCCACCGCTCCACAAGGGACAGAACCTCCCAGTCTCCAGGAGTATTAGTAGTAGTATTATTACTGTCATTATCATTTTTCTGTCTTAATAAACTGTCTTTATCTCAACTCACAGGCTTCACTTTCCCATTTCTCTCTCCCATCCCAGAGAGGGAGTTTGGAGGGTGAGCAAATTGCTGTGTGGTGTTTAGCTGCCAACAGGGTTAAACCACACCACCAAGCCTGCCCGAAAGGCAAAACAGACTAACAGAATCCACCCACTAACTTAGGGACCACACTGCCATCCACTCACCCTCGTTCAACTTTCCAGCTTAGTCCATGCCTATGACCTAGGCTACAAGAAACAGAGGTCATGTCTGTGATGGACATGCAAACAGTATAGCTCCCTGCAGAGAACTCAAACACACAGGGAAGAGACAGAAAAGAGAAAACACCCTCAGGTCCACGAACGCCAAAAGGTCATGACTGCACAGCAGCCCCAACAGGGGTAATCACAGACTTACCTTTTATAGACGACAAAAGTGACCCTGCTCACTCTCTTCATAACACTGCACTTATGTGGTCAAGCCCCTTGCGATGCGTACTGAAGCTCTTCATGAATCCTCCGGCCAGTTACACAAATGGCTTGATATATCTAGGGATTAAAATGTAACCGAAAAAAAGGAACCGTACCCCACGATTTCCCAAGTACCCCACGATTTCACAAGTTAGCTGGCAATGCCCCCTAAATATCCCTCTATAATGTGAACTCCAAGCACTTAAAATATAGAAGGCTGCAAGGTCTAAAGACTCTACAGCCAGAGCCAGAATGAGCTAGCAGCCACTCAGATTTTAGCCCAAAGCAACTATTTTTAGAGACAGGCTGGGAACTGGTTCTTTTCAAGCCAAGGACCATTTCACCATCCTCAAAGCTAAAGAAACAGTTGACTGCTCTGTTGAATCATGTTCCTGGCAAAAAAAATCTAGGGACCAGCCCTGGTGACCAGATGTTGGGAGAAGAGCTGGAGACCAGGTCTGAGGACCGAATCTGGGGACCAACTCTGGGGACAAAATCTGTGGAATGGGTGTGGGGGAGCAGGTCTGGGGACCACGCCTTGGGACAAGCTCTTGGGACCAGGTCTGGTGATCAGGTCTGGGGACCAGGTTTGCAGAGCAGCCATAGGGACCAACTCTGTGGAGTAGGTCTGTGAATGAGTTCTAGGGACCAGCTCTAGGGATAAGATGTTGGGAGAAGAGCTGGAGACCAGGTGTGGGGACCAGGTCTGGCTACCAGGTCTCGGGACCACTTCTGGCAACTAGATCTGAGGACCAGGTCTGCGGACCAGATCTGGGGACAAGGTCTGTGGACCAGTTCTTTGGATCAGATCTGGGGGACAAAGTCTGGGGGAAATATCTCCAGACGAGGTCTAGAGAGCAGGTTTGGGGACCAGATCTGGGGACAAGGTGTTACAAGTATTATGAAGAGCAGCTGAGGGAGCTGGGATTGTTCAGCCTAGAGAAAAGGAGGATCAGGGGTGTCCTTATCACTCTCTATAGGTACCTTAAAGGAGGTTGTAGCGAGGTGGGGGTTGGCCTATTCTCCCACGTGCCTGGTGACAGGACGAGGGAGAACGGGCTAAAGTTGCACCAGGGGAAGTTTAGGTTGGATATTAGGGAGAAATTCTTTACCAAAAGGGTTGTTGGGCATTGGAATGGGCTGCCCAGGGAAGTGGTGGAGTCACCATCCCTGGAGGTCTTTCAAAGATGTTTAGATGTAGAGCTTAGTGATATGGTTTAGTGGAGGACTTGTTAGTGTTAGGTCAGAGGTTGGACTAGGTGATCTTGGAGGTCTCTTCCAACCTAGATGATTCTGTGTGGGGACTAGAGCTGGGGACCACATCAGGGGACCAGGTCTTGGTACCAGCCCTGGGGACCAGGTCTGGGGACTATGTCTGAGGATGCAGTCCGGGGACCAGGTGTGGGGACCAGGTCTTGGGACCAGCTCTGGGGACTAGGTCTGGGGACCAGTTCTGGGGACTGGATCTGGGGACCAGGTGTGAGGACTAGACTTTGGGATGAGGTGTGGGGACCAGATCTGGGAGCCAGGTTTGCGGACCAGATGTGGGGACCTGATCTAGAGATCAGCTCTGGGGACCAGCCCTGGGGATCAGCTGGGAGCAGGTCCATGTCTGGGGACAAGTTCTGGGAGCCAGGTGTGGGGACAAGAGCTGGGGACCAGGTGTGGGGACTAGATCTGGGGATCAGAACTGGGGATGAGATCAAGGGACCAGACTTGGGCCCAGCTCTGAAGACTGTGTCTGGGGACCAGGTCTTGTGACCAGATCTGCAGAACAGGTGTGGAGAGCAGGTCTGGGAAGCAGGCTCCCTTGTGGAGCCTTTACGCAACCCCACACACAACAGCACTCTGCGCCTTCTCTCTTTCCAAACAACCTGAAATATAACCCTAACCGAAACACTGAGCTGAACTCTAGTTAGGACCATAAAAAACACGTACAGCACCACATTCAGGGTAGGAGTTCCATGGTCGAGGGTCCGGGGTTGGGGCTTAGAATTCATGCTCACGGTTGGGCCTCAGGGTCGAGCCCGGTTCTGGAGGTCGGGGTCGGGGGCTCCAGAGTCAGGTCTGGGTTGGGGGCTCTGGGGTTATGTATCCATAATCAAGGATTTGGGTCGAGGCTGCAGGGTTGGGGCTCAGGTTTGGGCCTCGGGGCTAGCTCCAGGTCCAGGGTCAGCTCTGGGTTCAGGGTCAGCTCTGGGGTTGGGGACTCAGGGTTGGGGCTCGGGGCTGGGGCTCAAGGTTGGGGCTTGGGGTTGGCACTCAGGGATGGAGCTTGGGGTTAGCTCTGGGTGCTGGTTCAGCTCCAGGGTCAGGGGCTCAGTGTTATCTCCGGGTTCAGGGCTTGGGTCAGCTCAGGAGTAGGGAAGCCGGGATCGAGGGTCTGGGGTCAGCTCTGAGGTCAAGGGCTTGTACCTGGGACTCGGGGTCTGGGCTTGGGGTGAACTCTGGCTTTGACTGGGCTGGGGGTTCTGAGGTCATGTTTCCATCAAGGGTCTGGAGTCATGGGTATTGGGTTGGGGTTTGGGGCTCAGGTTTCAGGCTCCAGGTCTGGGGTCAGCTCTGGGTTCGAGGGCTCAGGGTCAGCTCCTAGGTTGGGGTCAGTTCCAAGGTTGGGGGCTTGGTGTCAGGACTTCAGGTTGGGGCTTGGGACTGGGGCTCAGGGTCAGTTTCATGGTCACGGGCTCAGGACGGGGACTTGGGTCCGGGTCCAGGGCTCAGTATCTGGTCCGGGTGCGGGTCTGGATCTCGGGTCCGGGTCTGGGCCTTGGGCTCGAGGCCGGGGCTCAGGGTTGGGTTGGGGGAGGGAGGTCAGCTCTCGGTCCAGGTCTTTGGGCTGGGTTTGGGTCCAGGGCTCAGGGTTGGGTCTGGGGTGGGGCTTGGGGTTGGTACTCAGGGATGGGGCTTGGGGTGAGATCTGTGTCCTGGGTCAGCTCCATGGTCCAGGGCTCATGTTTGGGGCTCATGGTTAGCTCTGGAGTGAGGACTCTGGGATCAAAAGTCTGGGGTCAGTTCTAGGATCAGGGGCTCAGAGTTGGAGCTTGGGGTCAGGGCTCGAGGTCAGAGCAAACTCGAGGTCGAGGGTCCTGGGCTGGGGCATGGGTCTGGGGATCAGAGTTGCAACCAGGTCCAGGGCTCTGGGGTTGGGTCTGGGTCGGGGCTACAGAGTCAGGTTCAGAGTGGGGGCTCCAGGGTCTGGTCTGAGGTAGGGGCTCTGGCGTTTGGTCCAGGTTGGTGGTTTGGGGGTCAAGGGTCACTCATCATTTGTCACAGTGATGGTAGCAAATTACATCCAAAGACAATCAAGAACAGCCAAGCAATCATCTCTAAATGGCATCTTTGATTATTTTTTTCCTCTAACATTACCATATTTAGTAACTTGTAATAAATTTCATAATCATTCCTCCATGGAATTTAGCACTATTAAATTATGCTTATTCTTGTTGGTACAATAAGGTTAAGAGTATTAATCTCAAACAATTATTGTCTATACAGAGTGGAAGTTACAGTAGCAAGTGGTAGTCCACTATGGTGAGGCCATAAAAGGAACTAGCCCTACATGCTTGAGTCCCAAGTTGCCATATTACAGGATAACTTGGAACATAGCATGACACTACATATTCTTTACAAAGCCGTTCCAGGAGATAAAAGGACATATTAGGTTGTGAAAAATCAAAATATCTTTTCTCAACACTGACTACGGGTTTAAGCAAAAGTATGAAATAGTTGGTAAAGCCTACCAGGGACATCACAAGGCAAGACAGACAGTGTTTAAAATAACAACTACTCCCTCCTGCCCCTGTAGATTAAGAGGTTTGACCCTTTGGTGTCATTTGCTGTTTTCAACTTGACTGGAATAAAATAAACAAGAAGCCACGACAACAAAAAAAAAAAAACACACTGAAGTAACAACCTGTATAGAGCAGTTTACAGAGACTTGATGTAATATTGTGCTCTCTAGTGGATAAATGTGATTTTGCACAATAAAGTTTCAAACCATGCTGATTCATCCACCTGACCAACACATCTTCAGCGCAGAGAAAAATATCAAGATTTGGACAACATGAAAAGAGTGCAAGTGCCTCGTTCAACAGATTTATTATAACCTAGATAGGTTTATACTGAGTTACATGACAGACCAGAGCTAAATAAGGCTTCTAATTATACAAAGAAAATACCTGAGACATGCTTTTATGCTTGTTTACATTTTTAAAAGTAGCATGTAATGCAGTAGCAAAACGTGGTTTTGTTTATTTTAAATAACATGACTACTTGGTTAATTTTAACATAGTTCTAGATAATACTGTATAGTCTGTATACTGTATATTTACACTAGGTAATGCTGTTTGGTTTACAGAATAAGGAGTAGGATTTTTCTACAAATAAGCTGAATAACAGAATTATCTCTGCTGATTTATTTATAGGAAGAACTATCATGATCTCCAACTTCTTTGTAGTCATGCATACACCACTCTATTCTTAAATATACTGAATGATTCTTCAGGAAATACTAACTCTCTAGCTTTTCTTGTAGGGTTGAGAAAAATATAACCCATTTTCTTCATCACTACTGTCCTATGTTTATTTTTTCTGGGCAGGTATGGACTAATGAACACATGAATTCAACTTAATAGCAGATGAATTAGACTGTGTTTTTAAAGAATAATTTGGCCACTTGATGCTTCCTCAACCGTATACAGAATTTAACTTCCTTGAACTCTGCATCCTAACTAGGTTGCTGGAATAAGTCTGAAGTTAGAAGACAAAAATACAAAAGTGTTAAAAAAGCTAACTTTACAGTTAATATGCTAATTTTAAAAGGTATTAAAATATGGCATGTATTTAAATCGTAAGCAAGGATCTAGAAAGACATGGGACATTAGATTTCTCTTTTACTCTTTTATGTTTTTGCTGAATGTGATGATCAGCTGTTGACTATCACAGAAAGTATCATTCTCTTCCTCTTTGGCCCTTAGAGATGAAATATGGGAAGGAAGCATGGGGAAAATGTTTATTTTTATAATGCATCCACAAAACCTATCTTTCATTTTTTAAGTTACCTAATATGCTCAGAATAGACAGCCTAAGACTTAAGCAGAGCTAATTTGAAAAGTATCATAAGCCACAAACATAATCACAGAGTTAAAATCCTGCCTTCCAAAAATCTAGCTGGCAAATCTTTTGGTTTATTATTTTTAATGAAAAATGTTTTATGTATGATCTTATGCCTAGAGAAAGAAAGGGAGAGTTGAACTGACTTGGGGTATAACTGCTGCTGATTTGGCAGTAATTTTAACAATCCCATGACTAATCCCATGACTAAAGTCCCATGATTTTAGTTAGTCCCACGACAGCAAACTTAAAAAGTTTCTGCACTGGCAGTCATTCATAATTTTAAATCAGATAACAGTTGTCAGTGATGTGATAAAAGGAAAATCTCTATTTCAGCAGTTTTGTCAGTTCTTATTAATTTTTCTATTCAGTGATATAAGAGAGAAACTGTAGTTTGGGTATGGCTAAATATCCATATTTTTGAAGTGCTGGAACTCTAAGAGACTGTTTCCATTTAATATTCTCCTGGCTCTATCATTTAAACCATACTTTATTTAACTCATATCATTTAAAATCATATATAAGAAAGACTTCGGTTCATCTAAGAAAATGGTTTTGAAAATAAGGAGAAAGAAGCAAGAGATACCCCTTCCAGTTCTGTGCAGTTATCATTACAGATAGGTAATACAGAGAGATCTTAAATATATTTAGCTTAAAATACTGTAGTAATCATGCAAAATTTTCATAAAGTTTTCAGCATGTTGTAGCACCACTTCAAATTAACTGATACCTGATATAATTGGTTTTATTGTATTAATACCTGTCAGTTATACTAGTGCACATATAGAGGGGAGGCAGGCCAGTGAGAAATGCTTGCTTTTCTAAGCCTCATTTGGGAGTGGGCAGGTCTGTAAAACCTGCCTTTTTAGCCACAAAAATGTTATCACAGCAAGGCAGAAGTTTCACTGGGTTTTACAGACTCAGCTAGTTACATCACATTAGAGTTGGTTCACTATTGAAAGTTGTGGAGAAAAATACTAAAGTATAGCTCAGTAAATTAATGCCTTAATTGTAAGCCATCCAAAAATTAGGTCAAATGTTATAGGCTACAAGATCCTGCTTAGAAATTCAATTTAGGCCACATAGGGAGTGCAAATAAGCTACCTTCCATTAAAAATCAATCTTGTTTCTTAAGGGGGAGAGACCAAAACCCCAGACTATTCATGCCAGCTTCTAATCCCATCCTACAAGAAAACTTTGAGGTTTTTGGAACAGCCAGGTAGTCATCCAGTGACAAATTACTGTTGTTACTACAACACTACCATGACAGACCATTTTAAGGATAATTTCCAGTAACTCCTTCAGAAGCTATCATGAAAAGAACACAAAATCTCACACTGACCTATTAAATTCAAGTACTCTCTGTACTTCATGATAAAGAAGCTTTAGTGAAGATGAAAGCACAGCCCAGGAGATCTTCTTAAGACAGAGCAAATGTCAGAATTCTTTCAATTTCCTATAGCTCAGCAGTTGCAGAAGTGCTGTTTGAAGTCTAACAACCTTTAGACTTCATGTGGTCCTGAACTGATGCAGTCTAGACGAAGAAGGGGTAGAGTGAGTTAGAATTAGAACATTCATCTTACAAAGTCTGGTTGTCAGAGCAATTTCTAAAAGCATAAATGTGAAGAAGCAGACAGTGCTAGGTCCCAACAGCAGTGGGGAGAAATAACAACTAAAAAACAAACAAACAAAAACAAAAAACAAAAACAAAAAAAAAAAAAAAAAACCAAACCGGAAGTTCTGTGTTAAGTCAGTGTACAAAATGGGTATTGCTGTCCAAAGTCCAACTATTCTTACATCTCTCACCTTGGCACAGCTTTGATTTTGGGTGATGCAAAATCTGGACCTAGTATCAAGTGATTCCACCCACAGAATCATTATCCAAAAGGTTCTCTTCACATGTAGAGACACTGGGGAAGTCAGAACATATCTTCAACAGTATTTTATGCTTATAGACCAAGGGGCAATTCTGTTCTGAACCTGTTCTGGGTGGGTTGGGTGAACATGAAGACAGATGTTTTTTCCTTCCATTATATTATCTAGTATTTTAGTATCTAGTGGCTCTACAAGCTACTGAGGTGAGATTCCTGCTTATCCAAGAGTGCACACTTACTGATGAAGAATCTCTACTCATCTTTCTTGTCCCAACATGAGCATTGTGGACATAGTTCATTGGCTCCCCTATCATGTTCCGGTCGAGTCTCCAACACTTCTTCTATAGGAAGGAAAATATGTTTCTACTCAGAAAATAGGAGGCAGCTTTCAGACAGAAACAAGGAGCGGCGAACAAAGAAAAAAGACAGTCAGTTCTGACCCCCCAGTGACTCCTTGTGGCAACCAGGCTTGTCGTGTTAAGGGGTGTAGCCGATTAACTGTTATGGGTCTGGTCAGATTCAGGGTACTGAACTATCACAATCACAGATTCACCAATAACGCATTAACCAGTATGGGTCTGATCAGATTCAGAGCACTGAACTACCATGGTTATGGATTCACCGATAACGTATAACCGTCCTTACTCTAGTTGCGTTCAATGAGAACTATCACAGCTAGAAACAATGCAGTTAAGTTCAATTTATTACAGCAACAGGTACACAGGTTCTTTGGATTGCCAGCAATAATTTACTGTCTGCAAATGCAAGCTAGCACTCATGAAATACATAGGTGCACAGCCTGGAAATTAACGTGTTAAAAGACACAAAGACTCTATAGAGATTTCCAAGTTTCTGAGGAGACACACAGTATAACCAAGTGTTCAAATCTCACCCAAAAGTGTCCCAATGGGGGGGCGAAGAGAGACTCCTCCTGTTGACTGATCCCAGGGGTCAGGAGGTCCTCAGGATGGTGTATTCCCTTGTGATGGTACCTCCTCTTACGGTGGTACCTCCCCTGACAGTGGTATCTTCCCTGATGGTGGTATCTTCCCTGACATCCCCTCTCTCTTAGGCCAATTTATATTATTTTCTATCTTTTAGGTGGAGCTTGAGTGACTCTAGTCAAGCATATCTTAGTTACGATTGGTGAAAAGTTTTCCCGTCTCTGTTTAACAGTATAGGCTTTGAGGAATTCAGAGTGTATGCTCAGTGAGGGGTGGTTGCACCTTGGAGGCAGGTAGCTTTTGGGATGGAGGTGTGTTTTGGTATTCTAATGATATTATAAAGAGAAAAAGTAACCTAGAGTACAGCATTTGTCAAAACATGACAGGTCGTTGGCTCAGGGTAGCAAAAAGCGAAGCTTATCAGTCTCAGTGTGCTCAAGAACAATTGAGTCACCACCTGATCACAGAGCCTAGCCTTGGTGTCTCTACTCAACTCTATGATCCGTACTGTTCCTTAGAGTTAACACATCAGGTTTCCCCAGTGCAATAGCATCTAAGGTTGGAAGCCTAGGGCAAAAAACATATAAAGCTTAAACACAGCATAACACACACATTCTTAACTTTTCCATTACTTAGTGCAATTTAATCAAAACAACTTGATAGTAAAAGTGTTTTATGTTATAACCAAAAGATAAAATTTCAAATGTGGTAAAAGATGGCAGTTGTGTATCTACCTACAAGCTGGGGTCTTTCACCATTGCATCAGTTAAAACAAACGAGGGATTCAGTCATTATATGCTTTCAGTACATATTACTTAATTATTTCTCTGGGAGTTAAAGCAGTACAAGGACCAAGATGTTGTTCCTAAGTGAATTTAGGAAGGAATTGCTTGAGCAGATTCACAGAAAAAAAGATCACAGAAAGCATCTGATGAGTATACTAGAAAGAAATTATTTAATTTATACTAAAATATCTAAAATTTTGGTAACAGTTATTGAGCAACAGGTATTTCAACAAGACTGAAACAAGTCTGTAAGAGAGCTGTTTTAGACATACCTACATAAGGCAGCAGTATCAACTGAAAAATCAGTATGTTCACAGCAGAAAACAGCATGAAGCAGCATGCACATTTATTCCCAGACAGAAAGTAGAATATCACAGAATCACACAGAATCACAGAATTGAAGGGTTGGAAGAAACTTCAAAAGATCATCAAGTCCAAACCTCCTGCCAAAGCAGGTTCCTTAGAGCAGGCTGCCCAGGTAGGTGTCCAGATGGGCCTTGAATATCTCCAGAGAAGGAGACTCCACAACCTCCCTGGGCAGCCTGTTCCAGTGCTCCGTCACCCTCACCATGAAGACATTCTTTCACATATCACAGAATCACAGAATTTTCTAGGTTGGAAGAGACCTCAAGGTCATCGAGTCCAACCTCCAACCTAACTCTAACAGCCCTCCACTAAACCATATCCCTAAGCTCTACATCTAAACGTCTTTTGAAGACTTCCAGGGATGGTGACTCCACCACTTCCCTGGGCAGCCTGTTCCAATGCCTCACAACCCTTTCAGTGAAGAAGTTCTTCCTAACATCTAACCTAAATCTCCCCTGGCTCAACTTAAGCCCATTCCCCCTCGTCCTGTCACCAGGCACGTGGGAGAACAGGCCAACCCCCACCTCGCTACAGCCTCCCTTGAGGTACCTAAAAAGAGCGATAAGGTCACCCCTGAGCCTCCTCTTCTCCAGGCTGAACAAGCCCAGCTCCCTCAGCCGTTCCTCGTAGGACTTGTTCTCCAGGCCCCTCACCAGCTTCGTCGCCCTTCTCTGCACCCGCTCAAGCACCTCCATGTCCTTCTTGTAGCGAGGGGCCCAAAACTGAACACAGTACTCGAGGTGCGGCCTCACCAGAGCTGAGTACAGGGGGACGATCACCTCCCTAGCCCTGCTGGTCACACTGTTCCTGATACAAGCCAGGATGCCGTTGGCCTTCTTGGCCACACTGCTGGCTCATATTCAGCCGACTGTCCACTATCACTCCCAGGTCCTTCTCTGCCTGGCAGCTCTCCAACCATTCCTCTCCCAGCCTGTAGCTCTGCTTGGGGTTATTGCGCCCCAGGTGCAGGACCCGGCACTTGGCGTTGTTAAACTTCATGCAGTTGACCTCAGCCCATCGGTGCAGCCTATCCAGATCCTCCTGCAGAGCTTTCCTACCCTCAAGCAGATCGACACACGCACCTAACTTGGTGTCATCTGCGAACTTACTGAGGGTGCACTCGATGCCCTCGTCCAGATCATCGATGAAGATGTTAAAGAGGACCGGCCCCAGCACCGAGCCCTGGGGGACGCCACTAGTGACTGGCCTCCAACTGGACTTGGCTCCATTCACCACGACTCTTTGGGCCCGGCTATCCAGCCAGTTTCTAACCCAATGAAGCGTGCGCCAGTCCAAGCCAAGAGCAGCCAGTTTCTTGAGGAGAATGCTGTGGGAGATGGTGTCAAAAGCCTTGCTGAAGTCAAGGTAGACCACATCCACAGCCTTTCCCTCATCCACCCAGTGCGTCACTCTGTCATAGAAGGAGATCAGGTTCGTCAGGCATGACCTGCCTTTCATAAAGCCATGCTGACTGGGCCTGATCGCCTGCTTCCCCTGCAAGTGCTGCATGATGGCTCTCAGGAGGATCTGCTCCATGAGCTTTCCTGGCACTGAGGTCAAACTGACAGGCCTGTAGTTTCCCGGGTCTGCCCTCTGGCCCTTCTTGTAGATGGGCGTCACGTTTGCTAGCCGCCAGTCGATTGGGACCTCCCCTGATAGCCAGGACTGTTGATAAATGATGGATAGTGGCTTGGCCAGCTCCTCTGCCAGTTCCCTCAGTACCCTTGGGTGGATCCCATCCGGCCCCATCGACTTGTGCACATCTAAGTGCCGTAGCAGGTCACCAACCAGTTCTTCATGGATAATGAGGGCCACATCCTGCTCCCCATCCCCTTCCACCAGCTCAGGGTACTGAGTATCCAGAGAACAACCGGTATTGCCGCTAAAGACTGAGGCAAAGAAGGCATTGAGCACCTCCGCCTTTTCCTCATCTCTTGTAACTAAGTTTCCCCCCGCATCCAGTAAAGGATGGAGATTCTCCTTAGTCCTCCTTTTTGTGTTGATGTATTTATAGAAACGTTTTTTGTTATCTTTAATGGCAGTAGCCAGATTGAGCTCCAGATGAGCTTTGGCCTTCCTAATTTTGTCCCTGCACAGCCTCGCTACTTCTTTAAAGTCCTCCTTAGTGGCCTGCCCACTTTTCCAAAGCTTATAAACCCTCTTTTTCCTCCTAAGATCAAGCCACAATTCTCTGTTGAGCCAGGCCGGTCTTCTTCCCCGCCAGCTCGTCTTTGGGCATGTGGGGACAGACCGTTCCTGCGCCATTAAGACTTCCCTCTTGAAGAGCGCCCAGCCTTCCTGGACCCCTCTGCCCTTCAGAACCACCTCCCAAGGGACTCCACCAACTAGTGTCCTGAGCAGCTCAAAGTCAGCCCTTCGAAAGTCCAATACAGCGGTTTTACTGGTCCCCTTCCTGGCCTCGCCAAGAATAGTGAACTCCACCATTGCGTGGTCACTCTGCCCAAGACAGCTCCCGACGATCACGTCCTCCACCAGTCCTTCTCTGTTTGTGAAGAGAAGGTCTAGCGGGGCACCACCCCTGGTAGGTTCATTAACCAGCTGCGTCAGGAAGCTATCTTCCACGCTCTCCAGAAACCTCCTAGACTGCTTTCTCTGGGCTGTGTTGTGCTTCCAGGATATGTCAGGGAAGTTGAAGTCCCCCACGAGTACAAGAGCTGATGATTTTGCAACCTCTGTCAGCTGCCTGTAGAATTCCTCATCTGTCTCCTCATCCTGGTTCGGCGGTCTATAGCAGACCCCGACCAGGACACTAGCCTTGTTGTCCCTGCCGATCATAACCCAAAGGGACACGACCTTGTCATTCCCAACCTCGAGTTCTACAACCTCGAAAGACTCTCTAATATAGAGAGCCACACCACCACCCCTTCTATGCTGCCTGTCCCTTCTATAGAGCTTATAGCCAGGCATTGCAGCACTCCAGTCATGAGACTGGTCCCACCACGTCTCCGTGATGGCAACCAAGTCATAGCCTGCCTGCCGCACGATGGCTTCCAGCTCCTCCTGTTTGTTACCCATGCTGCGTGCATTGGTGTAGATGCACTTCAGCTGGGCCATTGCCTTATCCTCTGGCCTTGCCATTGTTCCCCCTGGCACAGCCCCAACAATCCTAGCCTCAGCCCCATCCCCCTTCCTACCTAGTTTAAAGCCCTCTCAATGAGCCCTGCCAGTTCCTGGCCCAGGATCCTTTTTCCCCTAAAAGATAGGGACCCGTCTGCGGCCATCAGGCCAGGTGCTGAGTAAAGTGCCCCATGATCAAAAAACCCAAGATTACTGCGTTGGCACCAGTCCCGGAGCTACGTGTTTAACAGGTGGGCTTTCCGTGTCCTCTCTGAACCCCTCCCTGCCACCATAGGGATGGACGAAAACACCACCTGCACTCCCGCTCCATCCACTAACCGACCCAGTCCCCTAAAGTCCCTTTTGATAGCCTTGAGGCTTCTCTCTTCGATGTTATCACTGCCCGCCTGGACTATCAAAAGGGGGTAATAGTCAGAGGGGCGTACCAGGTTAGGAAGCTTCCTGGCAACGTCCCTGACCCTGGCCCCAGGGAGACAGCAGACTTCCCTACGGGTAGGGTCAGGCCGACAAATAGGGCCCTCTGTTCCCCTAAGAATCGAGTCACCAACAACAATAACCCTCCTGTCTTTCTTGGTGGAGGCAGTCCTGAGGCGCGGAGTTGACCTCCTCGCCCCAGGCATCCTCCTGGGAACATTTGCTACCTCTTCCTCACACACCGGCCTCTCAATCTCTAGGGCCTCAAACCTGTTGCGTAAGGGCACCTGGGAAGCTGGGGCCGGAAGGGGAGGGGATCGCCTGCGATGTCGAGCAGGGACCTGTTTCCATTCCTCCTCAGCTCCCAGATCCCCTCCCTCTGCCCGACGGGGACAGGGCAGGGTGTCCGCCCCCATTTGAGGAGTCTCACCTCGGCACCTCCCCTTGAGGCCCTGCAGGGAGTTACTCCAGAAGTCTATCTCCCGCTCACACTCCCTGATGGCCCTCAACCTCTCCACCTCCTCCTTGAGCTCCGCCACCATGCGGACCAGATCATCCACCTGCTCGCACCTCACGCACGCAGTTTCTCTGCCTCCCGCCGAAGGCAGCAACAGGCTCAGACACTCCTTGCATCCGGTGACCTGAACTGTGGCATTTTTTAACGGGTAGTCGGTCTGCGTGTGTACCGACTTTCTGGAGAGCGCACCGTGCCTGGTGGCGACCATTATTGCCTAGTTACGGCTGTTGTTAATGAGGTGTTGTTTGTGTGTAGGGGGAGCGCTCTGCCCTTCCTGCGCGCCCTGCCTGCGCGAACTGCCGCGCCACTCCCTTCTGACGCGCCACGCCCTGTTTGCCCACCCTGTTCGCCGCGCTCCTGGTCGCTCGCGCTCCCTAGGGGCAGCTTTTGAATGGCTGGGGAGGGGGCGCTGCTGGCTCCGCCTTCGCCTCATCAGCCTCCCTCACGAGGGCTGCCGGGTCCTGGCGGCTCCCTCAAGTAGGCTCGATGCCGGAAAAAATTAGCCCTGCCTGGCCCGATCCCCCGCTCCGCTGCAGAACGCGTCTGCCCCGGAGCCGATCGCCTTGGCAAATGTCTATCTTGTGGCCATTACCCCTTGTCCTGTCCCTGCAAACCACTGAAAAGAGGTTGGCCAAATCCTTCTGTCTCCCACACCTCAGGTATTTATACACAGTGATGAGATCCCCTCTCAGTCTTCTTTTCTTCAGGCTGAACAGACCCAGGTCTCTCAGCCTTTCCTCATAGAGAAGATGCTCCAGGCCCCGTATCATCTTTGTGACCCTCTGCTGGACTCTTTCCAGGAGATCCCTGTCTTTTTGTACCAGGGAGCCCAGAACTGGACACAGTACTCCAGGTGAGGCCTGACCAGGCAGAGGGGGAGGATCACCCCCCTTGACCTGCTGGTCACTCTCCTTTTAATGAACGCCAGGATCTCATTGGCCCTCTTGGCCATGAGGGCACACTGCTGGCTCATGGTCAGCCTGTCGTCCACCAGGACCCCCAGGTCCTTCTCCTCAGAGCTCCTCTCCAGCAGGTCGTCCCCCAGCCCGTACTGATACATGTGGTTGTTCCTTCCCAGGTGCAGGACTCTACACTTGCTCTTCTCAAACCTCATTTGGTTTCTTCCTACTCATCTCTCCAGCCGGTTCAGGTCTCCTTGAATGGTATCACAGCCTTCTGACGTGTCAGCCACTCCTCCACTCCTCCCAGCTTTGTGTCATTGGCGTACTTGCTGAGGGCAGACACTATTCCCTCATCAAGGTCATTGAACAAGACTGGACCCAGCACCAACCCCTGGGTAACACTGCTGGTCACAGGCCTCCAGCCAGACTCTGCGCCACTGATCACCACCCTCTGAGCTCAGCCAGTGTAGTGGGTTTACGTGGCAAGGTTTTGGTAGCAGGGAGCCATAGGGGTGGTTTCTGTGAGACAGATCTAGAAGCTGCCCCATGTTTGGGAAGGGCCCCATTGTTTTCCAGAGCTGAGCCAATAAGCGATGTTGTTTTGCACCTCTGTGAGAGCATATTTAAGACAGGGAAAAAAACGCTGCGCCACACAGCAGCTGGGAGAGTCAAGGGAGTGAGAAACGGCCTTGCAGGTGCCAAGGTCAGTGTAGAAGGAGGGGGAGAGGTGCTCCAGGCGCTGGAGCAGAAGTCCCCTGCGGCCTGTGGTGAGGACCATGGTGAGGCAGGATGTCCCCCTGCAGCCCATGGAGTAACACGGTGGAGCAGGGTTCCACGCTGCAGCCCGTGGAGGAGACCACGGTGGAGCAGGTGGCCCTGCACCGACGGAGGCTGCAGCCTGTGGAAGACCCCTGCCGGAGCAGATTCCGGGCCGGACCTGTAGCCCGTGGAGAGGAGCCCACACAGGAGCAGGTGACCTGGCAGGAGCTGCTGCCCGTAGGGGAGCCAGGTTGGAGCAGTTTTCTCCTGAGGGATGGACCCCGTGGTACGGACCCATATCTGGAGCAGTTCTGAAAGAGCTGCTGCCTGTGGGAAGCCCACGCCGGATCAGTTCATCAAGGACTGCATCCCGTGGGTGGGACCCCACAGCACAGGGGACGAGAGTGACCGAGAAGGAGCGGCAGAGAAGAAGTGCTGTAGACTGACCATAACCCCCATTCCCCGTTCCCCTGCGCCGCTCGGGGGGAGGAGGTGGAAGAGGGTGGATGGGGGGGGAAGGTGCTTTTGTTTTTTTTTTTTTTTCCTTTGTTTTCTCACTTCTCTCGCTTGTTAGTTGTAGGCAATAAATCTTACTATCTCCTTATGCCGAGTCTGTTTTGCCCGTTACAATAATTATTGCGTGATTTTCTCGTCCTTGTCTCAATCCTTGAGCCCTTTTCACATATTTTCTCTCCATTCCTCTTTGAGGAGGGGGAGTGAGAGAGCGGCTGTGGTGGAGCTCGGCTGCCCACTCGAGCGGAACCACGACAGCCAGTCAGCCAGTTCTCAAACCACCTTACTGTCCACTCCTCTATCCCACACTTTCTCAGCTTTGCTACCGGGATGTCATGGGAGATAGTATCAAAAGCCTTGCTAAAGTCAAGGTAGATTACATCCACTGCTCTCCCCACATCTACCCAAATGATGATGCCATCACAGAAGGCAACAAGGTTGGTCGAGCACAACTTGCCCTTGGTGAATCCATGCTGACTACTCCTCATAACCTTCTTCTCTTCCAATTGCTTGGAGATGGCATCCAGAACAAGCTGTTCTAACACCTTTCCAGGGACAGAGGTGAGACTGACTGGCCTGTAGTTTCCCAGATCCTCCTTCTTGCCCTTATTGAAGACCTGAGTGACATTGGCTATCCTCCAATCTTCAGGCACCTCTCCTGTTCTCCAGGACCTTTCAAAGATGAAAGAGAGTGGTTCGGCGATCACCTCTGCCAACTCCCTTAGCACACATGGATGTATCCCATTGGGATATATATTCTAGTTTCTGTAAAGAAGTGTAATTAAAGCAATACAAAAACTAAACTAAGTCTTGTTTAACAGTCAATGACCCTGTTGTAACTAGAGCTGGCCAAAGCTTCTCAACTATTTAGTATTTTGCAGAAAACAGCTTAGAAGCACAACAGATTGCACTCCTAAGCTTCACAAATATTTGCAAAACAAAGTATTCTTATGTCTTACATAGTTGCTCTTCACAGACACAGAGAAGTTCAAAGTAAAGAGAACTCTACAACTCCAAAAAGCCATTAAACAAAAAAAAAAAAAAAAAAAGAGAGATTTTTATGTCTGCAGCAGAACCAGTTCACCAGACAGAGCCCAGACCTTCCCAGAACACAGAGAACTGTTAACACAGCAACCCCAAATCAGAATCACAAACAGGAAACTCACAGACTATACATGTCCTAAAGCAATGATAAAACCCAACAGTGTAGTCTTAGTGACTTTTTATTATTATTATTATTTATTTTTATTTTTATTTATTTTTCTTAAGATACATCCCCTCAGGCATCTATAATAGCCTTTCATATAAGCTTTTTCACATCTTTAAACACTAAAAGAATGTAATAACAGGCCAATTTATTAAGAAGTTCTTTAAAAAGACACCATAAATTCAGCCTTTCTTAATCAATACCAAAGTCTTCACAAACTGCATAAACTCCCCCTATCATAGGCATTTCTTATGCAGTCCCACAGTTACATAATTAGCACATCAATTTCTTTCACTTTTGTAGTTTTATTTCACTTTGTTGCTTCTCACACTGCAAGCAGATTTTTTTATTTCTGTCATTTATCTTTCAAAGTGTTTGGGCATCCTAGGTTTAGGTGTTCTATATGATGCATTATTGCAGAAATGAAAAATTTCATTTTATCCTGTGTGGTTTTAATACAACTCACTAGCTGGCAAAATTACCATTTTTCACCCCACTTCATCCTCTCACAAAGGCCTTTATCAATACTAGTGCCTTGTATGAGTGCAGCAAAGAAAGGACAGTGGTCCCCACAACTGCAAGAAGATGCAGAAACCAAAGCTTTTTCCCACACTTCACAGAAGTTGCAGACTATTTGGGTTTATTGCATGTTATTATTATCAAAGCTAATATTTCCTTAAAAATCACAAAGTGTGTCACTGTACCCTAATAACCTGTTTTGAAAGCAGACTTACTGAGGGGTGAAATGAGCTTACCAGAGTCAAATTAGACATGGGAACATCCCCATCCCAAAACAGTGGCCGTACGCCTGCTCTGCTCCTGCTGTACCCTTCAGGCATCCTGCCGGGTTCCACCTCCTCATTCAAGCACTGGCAAGAAGCCAGCTCTTGCCTTGGCAACCCCAACACATTTGCAGTTGATATTCCTTGATTATAATCCTGACAGCTAAACTAGACCACTTTGGAGTGAATCACCCCAGGATGATTCCTTTGCTCGGTAACATGCTGCAGAAGTCTATCTGGCAGTGCACTTTACGGTTACCTATTTGTGTCAGAAAAGGAGAATAGAAGCCAAAATGGTGTTCTGGTTTGGCATGAGATTTGTACAGCAATGCAGTTTTCTCAGCACTACCCATCCAGTCCGTGGCTAACTTCCAATCCTGTGGAAGCCCTGCAGGTGTCATCCTGGAAAAGAGCAGCGCTAAATGTCTTCCTGTTGTGTTCTGCAATGGGGCTCTTCTTTTCATCTTCATGAGTCAGGGTGTCATCCTCCAGAACAGGAATGTCTGCACAAGGGCACGGGACACTGCCTTCCTCCCGGAGACTCAAGGTTTCCACATTATCTGGAAGAATTTAAAAAACATCTTAATGTGCTCAGGCTCACCCAAGATTAATAAAAGCCAACAAGAATCCCAAAACCGAGGAGAAAACAATATTTTGTCACTGTTGGCACACAGACCAGAACCAGACAATATGCTGTTCTTTCTCTCTGCTTTTCGCCATAGCAGCAGCAGCATGAAGAAGAGAGAGACAAAGGGCTGGGGAAACAGCTAGCACACGCAGACACAGATGTTGAATGCAATGGGCAGGATACACAGCCATGCTGCAGTCCGTGGAGTCAAAGTGCCCCAGAGCTTTATGAACGTTTATATATATTTCACTGTAACAGTCAATTTGTCCCACCATTGCTATGCATTAAAAAGTACTGAAAATATTTCTGTGGTTTACTTATACTAATTCTATATGAAGTATAGAACATTCTTCTAAATGAAACAAAAGGATCTCCCCTTTCCATTGACAGGAGATGAGCACCATAAACTTAATAACAGACTAAATGCATCTATTCTCCACAATTGCCCTACAGACTCAAGGTCTGGTCATGGCGAATCCTTGATTCAAGCTGCTGGTGAAAGGCAATTAGTTAGCAGCTGCTACCTCACCTCAGCTGCAGGCTGGTTACCCTTGTGACTTGTGGAAAACGGACTCCATAGTCAATAAGATTGTAAAGTAGGTATGTTTATTCAGTGCTGGGCAGCACGGGGGGTAGTCCCACCAAAGATGTGCGCACCTGACACAACAATTTGCCATGGCTATATGCAGTTACATATGCATGAAGTTTCACAGTGCGCCTATACATATTCATAACCTGTCCCCACTTCATATTAAAATTAGTCCTAAGGTGTCATTTCCATAAACTCTTCCCATCTGCGCTTGCACAGTGTCTCTGGTGGTGGTCATTGGGTGTCGTGGGGATGAAGGCTGATGACTCTTCCTTGTCACTGCTAGTTGACCTCTTGTCTTTGTGCACTCAGTTGTTCCTTGGCTCTTGTCCATCCGCAGGACCAGCTTCTACCAGTTTCTTAAGATAGGCTCACACTCTTACTAGGAGACTGACGTTGGTAAGGGGCCGAAGACTTCTTGCTTTAGTTAATTTGCACAATGCACCATAGTTAGCAAAGACACTAAGTAGCATCCTAGTTTAATGCCATCAGCACTTTATCTCTACTTGATAAGATTCTCCTAACTCCCTCTCTCAGTTCCCCCTTTTCTAAAAAGTTAGTATATTCTTTTACTATTTCGACTTTCAATATAGTGTTTCCCTGTCTAACACTCTTTCAAAATATCTGTTAGACTCCAGTTTCTGTCTGAGTTGGTTCTTCTTCCATTCGCTGTAGGAGTTTCCTGTACTCTTAAAACACCATAAGTTACATCAGATCACTACACAAAGAACCATGGACAAAATCACAACCAAGATTATTGTGATAAACTGTTTCAGCCAGGTTAGGTTTGGCAACCAGGAAGTTAATTTTTCTACCAAGTCTGTAAATCACCACGATGTATCATCCTGAGCTACTGCATGCAACATTTTATTCTTTTCCCAAATCTTCTCCAGGTCAGTCTCAATCTGTTTTTGTTAACATATGAACAGCAAGTTTGTTTTATGACTGTACACAATCCTCCCTCCTTGGCTAAAAGCATATCTAATCCCATCCTATTCTGAAGCACTACTTTGTGTAGGGAAGAAATTTTTTTCCTATAATGCTAAAAGAGCATTGGCTGTGGCATTTTCAATAATTTCTAATGTGGCTGAGATATTTACAATAGCTTTTTCTAATTCACTTATTCCAAAGGATGGAATCAACCACCTTACAAAACTATGGAATCCTGTGGGTCTCATCATGAGGGGGTTATTCAAAACAGTACGTGTTTGTCTCCATAAGGTCTGTACTATTCCTGGAGGAGGTTCTGTGAATATACCCCCTCAAGGGCTAAGATAGCCCCCAATACAGTGACCCTTCTAATTTAAGGGTTAGCTTTTTCTAGCATGCCCATCTCCACATAGCCAATAGAATCCTTTTTGTAGTTTGCAATTTTGCGCAAGAGGATTGAGGCCGTGAGATCCTGAGTTCATATGCTTTTTATCAGCATATATTGTGACACCTACACCATAATCTCTCATTTTAGTAAGATTAAAAGTTCCTACATATTCTGTCATACTACAGTTGTCAGGTTCCTGGGCTAAATAACTAAGTGGACCTGTACCTATACATGGGATTTTATTGTTTAAGCATCTGGTGTATATGTTAACATTTTCATATGGAAGTAGTTCAAATCTCTCCCCTAGATGTTCACGATCATTCTTGCCAAATGGACATGTTCCATTTCTTGGGTGCACAAAGGTCAATGTCTAATTCATACTGGGTATGCCCCATATGGGGAACTTCATATGGGGTTGCCTCTAGGCAGCACTGTGCACACCCAACAGTCAGAAAGGCTGAAACTATCACTGACTGCCTGTGTGAGTTTCACATACATGTAGGTATTGTGCGCCCACTGTTCAGTTTTCTCGACTAATGATACCATTAAGGGTGTGAGAAATGTAACCTTCCAGGTCACACCTGAGTAACCTTCCAGGGGGTCTTGGGTGACTTTTTCACTGTGGTATGATGGATCCAGGCATTCTGTTCCTTGATTATGATCGTTGTAAAAGAGATAAGGAGTACCTGGAACAGTCCTTCCCACTGTGGTTCCAAGGTCTTCTCTGCAAAAGACTTTACATACACATAATCTCCAGGTTGTTTATTGTGCACTGGTCCATCTAGCCCTCTACCCAGTCCCACTCACATGTTTTCCAATTTCATTGAGCTGTTTACCTAAGGCCACCATATAGGAGGTCACAATTTTATCCCCAGCTTGCATGTATTCCATAGGGTTGTCCATATAAGATTTCAAAGGAGCTTAGCCCTTCCTTTCCCCTTGGTATATGCAAAAGAGCTAAAGGAAGAGACTGAGGCCAAACTGAACTTGCTTCTTGTCCCAATTTCACAATTTGCTGTTTGATTAAATAGTTCATTTTTCTACTTGGCCACTTGACTGAGGGCAATATGTGGTATGAAGTTGCCAGTCTATACCCAAATGGCAGCTAATTTGCTGTACCACTTTCGTCCCTGCCAGAGGATATAGTTGCTGGAACTCCAAAACATGTATTATTTCTTGTAGTAATATCTTAGTTACCTCCCGAGCCTTGGCTGTTCTGGTTGGAAATGCTTCTGGCCATCCTGAAAAGGTGTCAGTTAATACCAACAAATACCAGTACCCCCCTTTTCTTGGGAGTTTGGTGAACTCAATCTGCCATTGTTGTCCAGGCCCATTACCTTTTCCAATTTGTCCCATTTTTGGCTTGGGAGTGTTCTTGGAATTAGTCTGGAGACAAAGATCACATTGCTGAGTTACCTGTCTTACTGTGGTATCCAAATTAGGCCCTATCCATTCTCTATTTAAAAACTTTAATGCTACTTCAGCTCCCCAGCATGCTTTATTATGTTCTCCAGTTACCATTCAATTTAATATGGTATCACAACTCTCCCATCATTTATTTATGTTAAACCTGCACGTTAACATTTTCTGTTTACATCTTAGAATATTCTACTTCATTTTCTCAAGCTTTTGTTAATGCCTGGTTTTCTGTTCCTGGTACTAGTGCCAAAATTTGACTTTCAGATGCCTGTTCTACCACCCCTTTGGCTCCTGCATCAGCCAATCTATTTCCCCTTTCAATATCAGTATCCCCTGCTTGATGTCCTTTAATGTCAATTTTAGTAGGCAGGTATACCACTTGGAGTAATTTCAGTATCTCTTCTGCATGCTTAAAAGTCCTCTCTCCTTCCAAATTGCCCCGTGTGTATGCACTACACCAAAGGCATATTTCAAAAATTTATGTGTAAACAATAAGATTCCTTTTTCAGAGAAGGAGCCAGGTTATGCTCCCTATAGCCCTAATATTGCGCCGGTGGCAGCAGAAGTCGCTCCAGGAAGGGAAACAGGGACTGTAATTAACATTGTCCCTAGAAGAGGAGCGTACTCTAGGCTCTGGCAAGAATTAGAACAAGGTAGAAGAGATATTGAGAATTTTGCCTTCCCTGATACCAACAGTACTAACACTTAACTGTGTACCCTCTTAAGTGAACTACCTCCCCTCCTTACCATCAGAGAGGTTAGGAGTTTTAAGAGGAGAGGAAGTCTTTAATTGAGGATCCCATCAGGCTAGCTTAACTATTAGACCAGTTCCTACGACCTAACTTATACTCTTGGTGGGGGTAGAATTATGTCTATAAGTATGTTGTTTACAGGAAAAGAAATGGGAATGATCAGGAGGAGAGCTGCTATACAAAAATGGGAAAGAGCTCATCCTCCAGGACCAGGGGCAATACCAGCAGGGCAGAAATACCCTCTTGCCAATCCTGGCTGGAATAATAATAGTGTGCAACACAGAAATCATATGAGACACTTGGGGTCAGAATGAGAAAGTACTTGGGGAAGAATCCAGAGGACTCGGTATCCCATGGGCTCTTGAAAGTTCATTTTGTGATTAAAGCCTGGCAAAATACACAGAAAATGCTCCAGAAGGTGAAGGGATGTAGTGAACAGACACTGGGGGGCCCTCCTGTGGGAGGCCCAAAAGGTGTGTGTCAGGAGGGAAGATGAGAAGAAAAAGCAGAGATCAAAACTAATGGTATTGATAGTGTAGCAGGTAGTGAGGAAGAGGGTTGGAGAAAGAGGAAGAAAATCTTCAGGGGGAGTCAGGGCCAGGATGGAAAGGAGAGGAAGAGAGATGAAGGAATGGCAGGCAAGGAAAGCTACCTGCATTGCAGCCTGAATCCAAGCAGGGACAGGCTTTGATGGGAAGTGTGGCCAGGCTGGCCACTTCAAATAGGAATATCCTGAGAGGAAGGAGGAGAGAAGGAAAAGGGGATTAAATACGGTATACTGATATGTTGTTTCAGCATCCTGGAGGGAAAAAAACTATGGAATTAAGTTGGCCAATGACTGAGTCTTTTGTGAAAGTACAGGCTGGAGAAAGATAGAAAGAGCTGTTAAAAGAGTTATTGAAGGTGTTAAAGGTGTGGTATGTAGTGTCTGACAGAACTGTCTGAAGTTCAGTGAGCAGGGAAAGAGGATGTAGGCATTATCTAAGTAACGGTCTAGAAGTTTTGGTATATTTGCTGTGATGTTTGTTAAGTTTCCCAAGTATGGGGGGGGTGGGGGGGGAGTGAGGGAGGCAGCCTGCTCCACAGGCCGCAGGAGGGCTTCGGCTCTGGTGCCTGGAGCACCTCCTCCCCCTCCTCCTGCACTGACTTTGATATCTGCAGGGAGGTTTCTCACTCCTTGCTCTCACAGCTGCTGTTGAGCAGCAGGTGTTTGTTTGTCTTCGTGGATGTGCTCTCACAGAGGCATGGACTGTGTTGCTCATGGCTTGGCTCTGGGCAGCATTGGGCCCCTTTGGGGCTGGATGAAATTGTCCCTTATCTGCCACGGGGAGGCTTCTGGATTTTTCTCACAGGGGCTGCCAGTGCAGCTCACCCCCGAACCTCGCCATCGAACCCAATACACTGGGGCAGCTAGGTCATTACTGGCCTATAAAGTATCAGGGGTTAAATTAACTAATGAAATCCTAAAAGCGATAAGGGTAGAAGGGGCTGGGATAACAGTGCCACTTTTGGGGGTTCATCTGAATGAGACAGTGGGGTCATGTGAATGAGACAGGTGGAAGTTGCAGTGGCTGCAACTTTGCCAGCTGACTGCACTGTGTGAGGTACAGCTTGGGACCTTCCTGCCTCAGGAGGAACCCGAAGCCTGGGGTGATCCCCAGCACCGAGCTGTCCTCACATGCTGCCCGAAGTACATGTATGTGAAGTCGAATCTCCCTAGGAAGAAGTCCAGGCTGCCATGTACTCCCAGCACTGGGTACATGAGTTCATGTCACCAACACTCCAGACAGAGGCCTAACATAGGGACCACATGGCACACAAATGCACCCCTGAGGCCTCTGGAAGGGCAGGTGGTGCAGCCAGGCCTCCCCAGCCTCCTCCCAGGCATTTCAGGAATTTGAAGTTTCACAGTGGAATATTTCTGTTCCTAAAAGTAGTCTTAGGTAGGATAACTGTTAATTTTTTATTTTATTGAAGTCCCCAAGTGGAAACTCATTGGCTTTGTAATACACAATAAATGTTTGTTCATTGTCTTTTGTATTATAAAACAAGGAGTTCTGTTTGAGGAGCAGGAGTTGCAAAAGCTGTTGCAAGTAAGATGTCTAATACTTCGCTAGACACTATGAAAATTCTTTTGCTTAATGTAACAAAAAGAGAACCCCCTCCCCTTCTCTCCTTCTGCATCTCAGTTGCCTCTTTTGTTCAAAGACACTGCTGCAAAGTTCATGTAACCATCTCCTGATAAGTTGCTAAACTAGTGTATCAACATCCTGCATTCCTGTCTCACGCTGGGCCAACATGACCAAATAAAAAAAGAAGTTGAACCACAACGCTGAGGAAGACTACGGCCTTCATCTTCACGACCACCAGAGGGACAGAGACAACCCCCTAGCAACAGTGCGCGCAGTCGCAGAATATACCAAGATGTGCTGCGTAATCCCGGAATTACCAAGATATAAAAAGGGACCCTGGCGGGGGTGAGGTGCGCGCCGTTGGTGGAGCCGAGACTCCCCGGCCGCCCAGCGCTGTTTTGCTTGCTGTTGCTTACTCAATAAATTCCTTTCTATTATTAATGCAATGCTCTCTGAAAATTAATTAAGGGGGCAATTTATAACAGGCTTGTTTATCCAATGTAATTTATTTTAATGTAAAATACACTTTTTTTATGACAGAGAATACTTCTGTCTCCGATTTGTCTTTAAAACAATTTTTTGTTTCCGCAAGCTGCCTTTTTAAAAAAGAAGAGAGCTCTTTGAAGGGCTTAACTGAAAACCTGTTGCTGGGTTGTGTATTTTCTTGTTTTCTCCCCACCCCAAAAAACAAACAAAAAACAAACAAACAAACAAACAAACAAAAAACCTTAGACATCACTTTTTGCAATTTGTACTTGTAATTTTCAGAGTCTCCATCCCAGAGTTACTCTGGATCACTGGTAGGCATTAAAATAAATTGGTTGGCATTGTTTCTCTCACTTGTATTTCCAGTTCTAAGAACAACACATTTAATTAAATGTTCTAGATGTCTTTCTTGTCAATATCTTACAAAAAATGGTTCATTTAATTTGTCGCTACATAAATTTTTACACAAAGTAAATCACATACATTTACACAATGTATGTTACACAATGTGTAATGTTACACATTCTAGGCTAATCTAAAAATAAAAAAGGCAGAAAAACAAAACTCTAAGAGGTGTGTGTCAAAAAAAAAAAAAAAAAAGGCATTGAAATTCTGCATTGAAGTGCAGGAGCAATGAGAGGCAGCTTCAGTAAATTTTTTTGAGCTGGCCAGCTTTTAAAATTTAAACATGTTTCAAGCATTAGCTCTGCCTTGCCCACAGAGAGACGAGTTCAGATTTTATATCTGACCTAAGAAGCTGCCACAGTGAAAAGTTTCAGCAAAGCTAGGAAAGTCCAGATGGTGAGACTCACACAGCTAGCCCATCATGTTTTACATGAGACAGTGCCTAAGAGTAAGCGGTTCAAAACCTGGCTGTTCAAAGCTGATGATGCTTCAGAAGCAGGGCTTCTTCCAACTCTGTGCTCATCTGAATTTTCCTGTTAGTGTTTAGAAAGGGAATTGACAATGAGATGAAGAATAATCCCTAAAACTGAGAGATAAAAGGCTAAGAGATAGCTTAATTTGAACCACTGGATGTTTTTGGAGGAGAGAAAAGCACAGTGGATTGTATGTTAAGACTTGAAACAGTCATAGCACAATTTTCATTTGATGTGACCTCCCGTATAAAAACGACTGAGAGCCTGTATCAGGAGAGAACCCAGCTGAACGGTTTTATGAGGCAGAAAGCCAATCTTTCCCGATTACTCTTTTCTGTTCTTCACTGAACTCTCAGGACAAGCCCAGAAATAATCAGGAACTGCCTCTGCAGACTTTCAGACCCGAAAGCTCCGTTGGAGAAGCCGCTTCTCTTCCCGACTACGTCAGCCCCGCGGCCATGCCGGGTCAGGTCGGTCAGCGCCACACAAGGGCGGTGGAGCGCGGTGCTTCCCGGGGCGGGAAGTCGGAAACTGCCGAAGCCGCTCGGGTTGGAACCGAAGGGCGCCGAGGGCGCTCGGGCGGAGCGCTGCGGCCGGCGGGGGAGGGCAGCGCGGCGCAGCGCCCCCTGGCGGCGGCGCGGCGGGGGAGGCGCACGAGCGGAGCCGAGCCCGAGCCCGAGCCCGAGGAGCGGCGGCGGCCGGCGGCCGTTCTTGAGGGAAAGGGCGGCCGGAGCGCAGGTAACGTGGATCCTCGCCACCCCCGTCCCCGTACCCCGCCGCCCCCTGCTTCCCGCCGCCGCTACCCCGTACAGGGCCAGGCCGCTCCGGAGCTGCGGGCCTGGGCTCGGGCCCGCCGCCTGTCAGCGCGGCCCGCCGCCCCTGGGGGCCTCCGGGCGCTGGCTCCGCTAGCAGCCGCGGCCGGGGAGCTTCTCCCGCGGGCTGCCCGACCCCCCCGGAGCGCCGCGCTCCCCCTTTTGCTGCCTCGCCGCCCCGGAACGGCCCTGCGGATGCCCGGGGAGCGGGGCTGTTTCTCTTCCTGGGCAGAGAAGGGAGGTACCCGCAGCGTTTCCAGCGGCGCTGGGGCAGGCGTGCACAGGTCCTGGTGGCCGGCCCCTAAAATGAACGCGCTGCCGAGCCTCTCCTAAATACTTGTGGAAATATTCCACAACGGAAAACAAACCTCTGTTAACGCTCAGACCCTTTGAGAAACCGTCATACAGCATCCTGGTTTTCAAACTTACCCTATTTGCTATTGACTTAGACCATCATTTCTTTTTTTTACTCTCTAGGAGATGAGAACAGAGGGTGTATTCAGTTCTGCACATACCTTGCATGGGAGGAAAAGGGACAGATTAAAAAAAATAAATAAAAATTTTGCAGAGTGCTGTAGCATTAAGCTTATCATATAATCATAGAATATCCTGAGTTGGAAGGGACCATAAGGATCAAGTCCAACTCCTGGCACTGCACAGGTCTACCCAAAATTTTACATGTAGACCATGTGCCTAAGTGCACAGTCCAATCGCTGCATAAATTCAGACACGCTTGGTGCAGTGACTGCTTCCCTGGGGAACCTGTTCCTCTCAGTGAAGAACCTCTTCCAGATGTCCAGTCTAAACTTCCCCTGCCTCAGCTTAACACCGTTCCTGCGGGTCCTATCACTGGTGTTTACAGAGAATAGGTCACCTGCCTCTCCACTACCCCTCGCGAGGAAGTTGTAGACCACGATGAGGTCCCCCCTCAGCCTCCTCTTCTCCAGGCTGAACAGACCCAGTGCCCTCAGCTGCTCCTCATATGTCTTCCCCTCTAGGCCCTTCACTAAGCTTATGCATGCCGAGATTTGTTTTTTCAAAATTATTAAACTGTAATTTTCAAAATTATTAAACTGTAAATGTGTGACACCGTCACACAAAGCCAGAAATCCGTGGTTTTGCTTATTTGATACCTCTTGCTTTCTCTTTGTAGGAATGGAGGGGGAAAAACTGATCTCTGCAACAGACACGCAGTATTCTAACGCGCTCCTTCAGTCTTTGAATGAACAACGTGGCCATGGACTTTTTTGTGATGTTACTGTCATCGTGGAGGACCGGAAATTTCGAGCTCACAGAAACATTCTTTCTGCCTCAAGCACATACTTTCACCAGCTTTTCTCAGTGGCAGGGCAAGTAGTTGAACTGAGCTTTGTAAGAGCCGAAATCTTTGCAGAAATACTTAACTATATGTATAGTTCCAAAATAATCTCTGTCCGATCTGACTTACTTGACGAATTGATTAAATCAGGGCAACTGTTGGGTGTTAAATTCATAGCCGATCTGTGCATACCTCCTTCTGAAGGAAAAAGCTCGTCAAACGAGGTGAAAGATGCTGCTTCAGAAACTTCAACTTCTAGCCCCACTCAAAAGGATGCTGAAACACAAGTACCTGCAATCAGGCAAGAGAGTGGGGATGTACTGGGGGGGATGCCGGTTATAACTGAATCGTTTTCCCTGCATGGAATATCATATGAGACTGCAAAAATAACAGTGAGCGACTCAGATGATGATGATGATGTCATTTTTTGCTCTGAGCTCGTTCCCCCAAAAGAATGTACTAAAGATACTAGTGCTGCAACCCACAACCAACCTTGCTCAAATGCAGCTGGAGTGTCTGACCAAAAATCATGTGGCAGTGGTGGCTCCCCACTATTGACTAGCCCCACAGCAACTCAAAAACTCTCTTCCTCTGCTAACCAGCTGAATGCAAAACAAATACAATCAAGTGCGGAATCCCTTGTCTCTGCAACACCACAGCATTTGACACCTGAGATTATTTTGCTAAATCGGCCTCCAGTGAATGCATCACCCACTGTTAGCTCCTCAAATCAAACACATGTGACCCCTACGATTAATTTGGTTGAGGAGAACCAGAAGCCATCTAACAACAGTTCCTCAGCTGAAACGGAAACGACTGCTGTTGATGATGTAGAAGAGATGGTTGAAGATGATGACGATGTCATTAGCTCCTCTAGTCCTGGTTCAGTCAGCAGTAGCTCTTTGGTTCAGCAGCCTGCTGCATCCAAGACTGCAGCCTCTGAAGGATCAGGTGTACAGAAAAAACAGGTTGTTACGTTTTCACAAGAGCCATCTTCTAAGCCTGGAGAATTTAAAATAAAAATCTCAGATGTCCTTACTGGAAACAATAGAGAATTCAGTGCAGGCATTGCACCAAAACATGTGGCGGAAGGGCAGAAAATCATAACGTTAGATACAGCCACTGAAATAGAAGGCTTATCCACAGGCTGTAAGGTCTATGCAAACATTGGTGAGGACACCTATGACATAGTCATTCCTGTAAAGGATGATCCCGAGGAAGGAGAAGCCAAGCGTGATGAAACACCCAAAACATCTGGTGATGATTCTCCAGGCAGGAAACGCATGAAAGTTAAGCATGATGACCACTACGAGCTGATAGTGGACGGAAGGGTCTACTACATCTGCATTGTATGTAAGAGATCGTATGTGTGTCTGACGAGTTTACGGAGACATTTTAACGTTCATTCCTGGGAGAAGAAGTATCCATGCCGATACTGTGACAAGGTTTTCCCTCTCGCTGAATACCGTACGAAGCATGAAATCCACCACACTGGCGAGCGGAGGTACCAGTGCTTGACATGTGGCAAGTCTTTCATCAACTACCAAATCATGGCCTCGCACATAAGATCAGTTCATAGCCAAGACCCTTCTGGAGACACCAAGCTTTACCGATTGCATCCTTGCAGGTCTTTGCAGATCAGACAGTATGCGTACATTACTGATCGTTCAAACAGCATACCGGTATTAAATGAGAATGGAATTGTTTATCGTGTTGACACAGGAAAGGAGGGCACCGAAGGAACAACATCGAATCCTCCAGCCAAACAAATGACCTGGGATGATATTTTCATTCCACAGGGAAACGAAGCAATTTTTAAACAAAATCAATCAGAGGGTAGCACTGAATTTGAGTTTGTAATACCAGAATCTTACTGAAATGCATGAAATGCTGGAAAAGGGCTTCAGTGCAGAAACACTGCAGCTGTTTTAAATGAACTGTTAAAATAATTGCAGAACAAATTGTTAAAGTGAAAACAAGTTAACTTGTTCTACCAAGTCACCAAATGGTAGTACTTAGATGGATCATTAGTAGCTGCAAGCAATTTGTGGAAGCAATTCATTGGAAAGTTTACTTGAATACAGATTAAGACATTTTCAAGGAGCTAGCAGTGTTTGCTAGTATGTTAATTTTGATCAAACCGTGGGGATTCGTAGCTTGAAAAAGGTACAGTTTATTCTAAAGAACTAGAGATCTAAAGTAATTTCTAAAGTAATCGATGTATTTCCTATACCCACACTTCTTATGTAAACCCTTTCTTTCATGGTAGAACTTCAATGCTGAACTGTGTTTAAACATTAACCAAGAAAACAGTAAAAATATTCATCATAGTCTCTTGAATGTGGAACCATTTAAAAAAATAATCCCACAACTCATTTTATTTTTCTGAGCAATGCATAACTGCAAGGGTCCATTTTTTTTTGTTTTTGTTTTTTGTTGTTTGTTTGTTTTTGCTATCTGAAGGCTTCTTAAAACTGAGAAATAACCCAAGTGCTGCGTCAGCTTAGCACTGAAACTGCAGAGGATCTTGTATGTCTATTTGGCTAGATTTTTAATTTTAAAATTTAAAAAATTTTTAAATTAAAAACAATTTTTTTTTTTTCCCACTTACAGAATTAGTGTAACCATGTAATAATGATGAACCAACAATCAAAAAATACCCCTCATCCCTCATAGTCCACAGTATAATTCCTCTACAGCTGCCTAGTTGTTATCTGTTTTCAGTTTCAGGTTTGTTATATTGCCCCTTTTTTTCTCCTTGCACTTGGTACATTTTACGACTCCTAGGAGATGATCCAAGAAGTCCAACCTGAACGGGAAACAGTAGATCTGAGAAAAACAACTGTTTACTGTAGTTTAGCACATCAGATTTAGTGACTTCTTGAATTTCTGTAAATGGTAATATGAAAACTGCACAGAAATTCTAGTGATGACTGACTGAGCAAGGTTGTTTTGCATAGTGCTAGTTAGTTATTGTAAACTTTCATTGCTTAAATTACAGCTAAAAGTTTTTCTTCTCCTGTTTCAGAGAAGCGTTTTGGTCCTACGACCTTCAAAGATTTTAGGCATCTGGTATTCCTGACAGAAAGATATTTAACTGGTAAATGGTTCAAATACAACTGGAGCTATAAAAAAGGGTACCAGAAATGCGTAACGATGGGAGAAAGAGAATGTTTACGTTTTTTGTGTAATACTCAACGCTTCTGTTTTGTAGGCCAAAAATTATATACGTGGTTATTTCCCAGATCATGTTGCGAACGCCTTTGAGTATAACAGGATATGCTTTCAAATGTTACAGGTTGGATGTAGTCTGAGATGGTATTGCAGCAGCCACATGTAATCCTCACAAGGAGTAAGTATTGATTGCTTGACGTAGCTGGCTGCATGCTGTGTAGAAATTTCATGAACTTTTGGTCATAAAAATGTGATCATTTTGTTGTTGACATGACACACAGAGAATTAAGGATACACTGAAAAGTGTGCGTTCAGTGATAACAAAAAATAATGGCTATCAATATTTGCTGCTGATATATTTAAACCTTAAATTAAACTGTGCCTACTGAAGATCTCTCTTTGGAGGAAAACTGGAAAATTAGGGCTTTGTAACTGTATTTTTGCTAGAAGACTCGTGCTTGCATGTGTCTCAGGGTCTTCAGTTTTCCTTGGAAGTGATTTTTGATATCCAAAGTCCAGAGGTCACGTAGAGCGTTTTTTAATTTTACTTCCAATATTTATTCATTTGGAAACATGTTAGATCCTTCCTCTTTAAACTTTATGGGGCCATGAGCTTTTATATTTAGATTTCTGGCTATTGCACTTATATTTGTTCATTTGTTTTTAAACATTTAGCTTCCACTTTAACTTAATGAAAAACCTTATGTAAATATTAAGAAATTGGCTTTGGGGTAATGAGTGAAAAAGTTGGAATCTGAAAAAGCATTTAGATAAAAATTAACAATTTCAACAGAGTGCTAGAAAACCTCACAGTCATTTATACACGTATAAAAACATTAACGGATCTGCTGCAAAATGTAATGATGGTGGTTACATTCTCGCTGTATGGTTTCTTTGGAGATTCATCCCATAGCATTCCAGTATATGAATAAAATAAAAAACAAAAAAATCACCTGCTTATTTATTTTGTACTGTTAAGGCATGCAGCTTAGAAAAAGATGCAGAAGCTGACAACTATATACATTGAACATTGAGTTCTACACCTGTTACCTATGAACTGTTCCATGTGAAAAATCAATAATTTTTGCCAGATCTGTATATACTTGTATAGTCTTTCTTTAACATACTTTTTAAAGTTGTGTTCCACTTTTCATTAATCAATACTTGGTATTAGTTCTTAGAGCTTTCTATGGCAAAAAATAAAAAGTTTAATTCCAGAGATGTGTAGCATGTTTCATTTCAATCACAAATCAGCTTCTGCAATCTGACGTGGTTGATGGCTAATAGTTTGTACCATTCTTCTCCAGGTCTATGACAATAGCAGGAACCCTCCCTAGAGGTTGTTTTTGTTATTTTTATTTGAGGTTTTATTTGTTTTTCCTTTGATTGAGTACTTTCCAAGAAAGCATTTTAGCTGAAACACTCCTCTGTATATTTTAAGCAGAATTTTGTTATATACGCTTACCCTCAGACCAGTAGAGTACTCTGTCCAACTATTAATGTGGTTGCAAATAACCTAGAAATCAAGAAAAATATATATAGTGACCAGCAAAATGCATTTCAGCTAACTCAGTATTACGTCTTCTATTCTTAACTGGTTATCATATAGAATAGTTAGATTGCTGTTGAACGCTGGCTAACGTTGAGAAAATTACTTTAGTTGAATTTAGCACAGATAAGGCATACAATTCAATGAGTAATATATAAAAATGATACTTTAGATGTCTTTATCTACATGGCACACGTCTTCCATTTTTGCTAACATCAAATAGCAGTTGGTGTGATCAGGACAGAATTAGGCCCAAATACAATAAACACAAAAGTATGTGAAACTCTTAACTGGATGGATTATTCATCCATGTTAAGCAGAAATTTAGCAGCAATGACTTTACAGTGATTGAAATTAATGCATCCTGTTATGTGGGTAGGGCTGCAAAACTGACGGGATATCTGAGGCTTAACAAAACAGAACTTAATAATAAAACAAATCTCTGCTTACTCCTGGTAGAACCACCACTGATTTCCTAGTACAGCAAGTCCTGTTGTTTTGTGTTTTTGATTGTTCTTGAATGCATGCTGTTAAACCAAATTCCTCAGCTAGCATTAAAGGTGCTTGTGAAACAGGACCATTGCTGAAGTGTAAAATGCAAGTTATGTTTACAAAAGTCGCACAATTTTATTTAACTTTGGTAAAGTAATAAAAGGGTACATATGAGTCACAATTTTACATTTGCATAAGAAATGATGAATACAGCGCAGAATGTTGCATTTACATTAAACACTTAGTTTTACTCAAGCAGAAGGTAATGGGTAGTTCAACAGAAAAATCCAACCATTTTTATTTTTTTTTAAATGTGACAATGGCCTTTTCCTTTTACAGTAAATTTAAAGCAGCAATGTAATTTTTGCTTAAATATTCCTTAGAGTTCCTTATAAAACAAGAATTTGGATAATTTCCTAAGTTTAGTATATCTGTGAAGTCGAAACCAATGACACCATCATTTCTTTATTGTTTCTCTGCCACTAAGTTGTGCTCCCCTTATGAGTTTTCTTAGTCCTGTCCTGTGGTGTCCCCTAGTCCTTCTAGCCCTATTTAGTAGATAGGCACAAATGGTATAGTATGTTTGTTGAAAGTGGGACAGGACTGTTAGCTTCCATTTCAAAGATGCAGCAATAAAAAGTTTTCTGATATTAAATTTATGTATCCTTCAAGTGATAGGTTTGTGGGGAGTTTTAGGTACTGCCTATTTGGAAATTGCACATGAATCTCTTTAACAATATTTCGTTCTCGAAAACATAATATAAAATGGATGAAGCCCTAGTATGCAAATTTATTTTCAATATGCAAATTACAGGGGCTGCACTTCAACTATCTCAGTAAAACAAAATGTCACCAGGAAATGTTTTGCATACACTACTGCTTTAAATCCCAAGTGCTGTATTGCTTTCTCCAGCTATTTATTTTTATTTGTTGCTGGAGAAAAGGTACGTGCTTGCTTCTGGATAAAAGGTGTCATCCTTTAACTTACTAATATACTGACTAGTGTTTGACAGTAGAATGATAAAGTTAACACAGCTGAGCCTAAAGGCTTTGCAAATGCATAGTAGTAAAAACAGCATTATAAAGTGTGAGTGTACTTTGAAAAGTGAGATCAGGGACTTCAGCATTTATTCTCCATTTTGACAGTATTTCAGGTTTTTTTAGCTTAAAAGCAGAGAGATGCCACAGTTTAAATTCTAGCTGTTGTTTTCTTTCCCTAGCATGTATACCACTTCCAGATTCTGCATACAAGATTTAGCTTTCTGGTAGCTTTCTGTTTGCATTAAATTGAAGGTCATGTAGACAACTTAGGAATAGGATCAACAATTTGGTGCAAAGGAAATCAAATTTTTAGGAAATAAGGAATAAAATGTCAATACCTTATTTTTTAACTCTGAAGCAAGCAGTTGAGAATGCTCAGGTTGAGCAGCTTAGATCTAAAAGCTGTCATCTGAGGTCACTTCCTGGAGTAGAACCACACTTTACAGGACATTGTATCACATAACAAAGCTGACCTTCTTTTGTTATGCAGGATGCATGCAAAATTTGTTGGAATCTAGATCAATCAGCACAGTCATCAGCTGAAGATTAAATGAAAGTCACGACAATAACTGTAAATTCCTATCAGCTTCATCCTATATTACATGGTGATGAATTTTATTCATGTGAGACTTACCTCTTGGAGAACTAGTAGTGGAAATTCCTTATGTGCAGCCTGTAATACAGCTACTAAAACAGTGCTTATTCAGGGTGCTGATTCAACCCATTAAAAAAGTTGAAATTACAAGCTTAAAAAATAATTCCCAACCAAACAGAAGGAAAAAAAAAAAAGTTTTCACTGCAATGTAGTAACCCAAAATAAAACAGCTAATAAAGCCTATTAAAGTTTTTCCTGTCAAAAAAGCAATATTCCAGTTGTTCTGCTAGACAAATATGAAAATACCCTATGAAGTTACCTCTATTCATTAGTTTTAGCGTTAAGAGATGCTGTCGTGGCTCCTCACAAGGATTTCCATTACATAGACTGTAATCAACAAGTGACGTGAGCTAGGTTCAGTGGCCCCACAAAATCCCAACAACTGGAGACGAAAGACCAGACAAAACAAGCATCAAGCTGAGCTGTCTGCAAGCACTCTCACCTTGAACAGAAAGATATTCTTGGGCAGCTGTTGGTCCTGGCTACTCTTACTTCAGCTTGGCTCAAGATGAAGTAAGGCAGACCAGAATCTAGCATACGTGTCGTATCACTTTATTAAAAACCAAGGACTATATGAACCTCACTGGAAAATGAGGAGGCTAGAATTTAGGTCCCCTGGTACTCACCACCACTGCAAAACATCCACAATACATCCCTTTCCTCACGCCCCATTGATAAACCTCTGAAATAAGTCTTGCATGAAATAACAGTCTGATCAACTAGTCATATTTGCAATTATCTTCTGTTTCTATCCTCCTGCTTTCTCCCACAGTAAAATATAAATACAAAATGTTCACAATTATTTCAATGGCAAGTATTTCTTTCTTCTCTTCCACATTCTTTATGGCGTATAAGGTGGTGGCTTTTCAAAAGGTGGAAAATACGGTGGGGAGTAACGAGGAGGTGCATTGGAAGACCACATATAGCTGGGAGAAGGTGACACTGACTGGGGGTCATCGGAGAGGCCAGAAGGAGTGGAGGCTGGAAACATGCTGGAATGCTGCAGGGAAAAAGCAAGAAAGCTGTAACATTTCTAAATAAAGGACAATGGTAAAATAAGATTTCATTACCAAGCAGTGTAAGATTAATATTTCAAGACTCAATTCTGCAAAGCATGTGTACACACAACTAAGCATTCAAATAACTCGTTGCACTCAAGGAAGCATTTAAGAATTTCTCTCTCATCACTTCTGCTGTGTACTTGCTTCTGTTTCACATAGCCGGAACAACTGAAAACTGGTTAGTCTCTTTCACATCTTGGGGTTTCATACATGAGCCAGTGGCAACAAAGAGGCTACAGCTCATTTCTTCTTGTACTACTTTCATCACTAATTAAAAAAGAAAAAAGCAACCAAAAAAATAATGGCAATAAGATAATGAAACTCTTCAGTAAATGCAAAGCTTCAGAAGGTTTTACACAGAAAAACTGCGTGTGCCTGAAAACTAATTTCTGCTCTCCAAAATACCTTTGTTATCAGAAATACCTTAAGCCTGAAGTCATATGATGTTGGCACTGTGATTGACCTGTGAACATGCTGTGTTCTGTTCACAAATAGGCCAGACAAATTAACTCTGAATAGGTAATGAAATACTGTCACCTACATCGGCTCCTGCGCCACCAATACACTTTATCTTTATCCCTGGCAATCATATTCCCAAGCTGCACCTTGTGTTACCATTTGCCACCTGGCCCATCCTAAGGAGGCACTCGTAGGGCAGCCTGGGGAAGGGATGGGGTCACGCTATCAGTACACTGCGTTTCTGAAATAGAGCACGTTCCTGCTTTGGTACCGAGCAGCAAGCACCCTCAGGCTGGCTCATCCCTTGGGCTGCAGGCAGGCACTGCTCACACAGAGCCAGCGTGACAAAAGGTGTGCAAGGAGAGGATTTGTACAGCACTGCTGAGGGATCAGCACTGGAGCAGGGCACTCACACCTTGCAAGGCTGAGCTGCAGACAATGTTCAAGGTCAGATTTTATCCTGGTGGGGGCAAGGATGACTGACTGTGGGGATAATAAATTGTTTTCAAACAGCTTCTTTTTTTTTTTTTTTTTTAATGCTTACTTACTAAATCACTTACCTAAAACTGACCTGTGACTGTTTATTGAGTGGATATACAACCCACGAAAGCCCAGCTTGGTCAGCTAGGTGGCCACAGAAAGCCATACAGCTCATTCTCATTTTAAATAACACAGCAGCCCCCATCAGTGGCAGCCCCTAGCCTGCAGAGCCACTTATTTGTAAGGACACTGCTGCAGCAGCACAGCATGGACACCGTTGAGCAAAGGCAGCCTTGGGTTTCAAACACTACAAAGCATCTGAGTGCTGCTGCCTGGCAACAGCCCGAGGCTTTGAGGAGAGCCACCTTTGTTGCAGCTGCAGAGCCGGCCTGGCTTGCTCCAGCTTCAGGCAGCAGCCTGGTTTTATTAACGAAGCCAGCACTAATACCTCTCTTTCGAAAGAGGATAAGAGGCAGAGCATGCTGCTGCTGGGGTGAAATGAACCATTCATCTGTGTCCTCTTGCAGAAGGCGAAATGTTGCAGGACTAAGATGTGCTCAGTTAACTGTCCCCTGGCCATGCAAAGGGAGGAATAACATACAGGCTGCCACCCTCACCAGAACAGCTTCCTCCTGCCCACTTCCTGTCTCAGCATATTGTAAAGACTTTGGCACCACGAAGAGCCTGCTCTCCTGGGGGATGTTGCTTCCTGTGGTGAGAACTAGTAACTGCCAACATCCATTGGCAAACCAGAGCACCAGTTCTGCTGTCTTACATTGTGTGGGGAAGCAAAGATGCTGCAGGGGCACAAACTTCCTTACAGACTTTGGAGTGGCTTTTTTTTTTTTTTCTTTTTCTTTTCCTTGGGAAAGAGGTCACTTATACTGGGAAGTACTGGCCTAGCCCATTTTGGCACCAGAATTTTTGCAGCCTTCGACAGGGCATTGAGGAGTGAGGTTGCACAGGGGAGAAGGTGTCCGTGTGGTAAAGACACTGCTCAGATCAGAGAAGATAAAGAGCCTCCACAACCAGAGCCCTCAGCTAATGCTTTCCCGCAGGCTCTCACATTTCCTTGAGGACAAGAAAGGCTCACACTTAGAACTGCATCTGAAAGCAAGACTTGGATTACCTTAATTTACAACCGGCTTTTGTTGGCCAGCTCCTAAGCCAACACCTGTGGTACCACAGCAGTGAGAAACAAGGGCTTTCATCTGCTGGCTGAGATGTAAATACTAGGAGAGCCCCAGCAGTACTTTTAGTTGAAAAGCAGGGCAAATCAACCCATGCTGAGCTCACTGCTGGTGCAGTGGCAGTACCGACAAGCACAGAGTTAAACAGTGTTTATTATCAGCTGAGTGTCTGACAAATGGACTTCACAGAAGAGCTTTTTAAGATATATGCTGAGGTTGGCATCTCTGTAACAGGAAAAAGTTATACAACACTGCTGAGTGTCCCAGGTTGTGCTAATCTCAAAAAATAAGTCACAAATCTGTATACATAAGTTTTAGAATTTCTGATGTTCAAATACCTCTACGAAATTCCGACAACAGTGTTGTCCAGTGGCACTAGCAATAAAAACAGAAAGGTTTGGATGCAAGGCACATTTAGCGCATGGGTCTGATGGGGGAGATTGTGGCTACTGCAGACCACAATCTCTTAGCTGACGTCTAAGAAATTGAGCTTTTGTTAATTAAAAAAAAGTCTCCTGCCATGATGGTTGCCAAGAAAATGTATGATGTTAAATTAACATCACCACTCTGGTAATATCCACCTGAAAGAAGTACTGATGTTGAAGCAGATACAGACATTCCCACAAGTAAAAACCTATGCTGACAGCAAGGTTCAAGTGAAATCACAGGTCCGTAACTCAGAAGAGACAGGGATTGCAGCAGCAGTGGTGTTTGCAGGGACTGCTCTTAGACCCAGCTGAAGTGTGTGGGAAAAACAGAAGAGGTTTTCAGTTGGTATACCAGGAGCTCAAACAGCTTATTTCCAAAAGCTCATCTGTTTCTCTCAGGCACAGCAGTTGGCCTAATAAAAACAAACAAAACAAAACAAAAAAATCACCAGAACATCTTGCTTTGCCTCTATCCTCAGAGCATCGCAGATGCCAGAGGCAATGACCATTTTTAATGTGGCCTCTGCTGGTGAAGGACAGGGGAAGCAGGCAGCATGTCCTGTTGCCTTCTTTTCAAGGAGAAGCTTTCAGGAAAACCTTGTCTTAGTCAGAGAGAGTGCTGCCAAGGAGCAGTGGCTAGTAGGAAAGGCCTGGTATTCTCTGTATGAACAGGAAAATTAAACCGTGTAAATGACAGGAAGACAGGCTTCCAGAGTCCTGCAGACTGGGCTATATTTAACTTTCTAGCTAAACGAGGAAACATCCTGTAATGTTCTGTACCTGAAAGTCATACGCAGAGTAGGGAGGCAGGTGAGGAGTGCTGTGGTAGTAGGTGTTGTAAGATGTCACCTGTGGCCTCGAGTAATAGGACACTGTAGGATGTGCATTTTCAACCGTGCAGTTCAGCGTAGGGATGGAAGGAGTCTGTTAAAACAAAGAAAGAATCTCAACTGCTAACCAGGACATCTTCAGAGTCACCAAAAACTGACAGCTGAATGAAAACAGAAATGATTTAAAGGAGCAAAGTGTCTCTCTAGAGCTCGATTCTGCTGAATCAGCAGCTAGCAATCTATTTCCCTCTTAGGCAGCAGGCAAGTCTTGAGGTCATTTCATTCTTTACCAATCCATTGTTTCCTTTAGATTCCCCAGAACAAGCCTGGCAATAGCCCAGTGCATGTTAGTACTCAAACAAAGTGACTGCTCAGACTGTTTCTCCTATTTGTGAAGATGCAAAGTGTTAATTTTGATTACTCTATTACTCAGTGCATTTTGAGATCGGCATATTTCAAATCCTCTTGTGCTGCTGTTCACAGAGACTTCCATACATCTTTTTGCAGTGGTTTACAGGCTGTCTGGTGTGGGTCAGAAGACTGTAACACACAGCTGGGAATGTGTCTCAAGATTTGTTTGGGAAGATTTTAGTGCGTCTGAAAACAGAGTAGGAAAGTTCGGAATTTTGAAATAAGGCACCCCTGATGAGGGCCCAAGATTTGTTTGTAAGAAAAATATATTGACAAGACAAAAAATGTTCTTTTCTGCGTATCTCATTTTGTATTATTCCAAATGAGTCATAAGAGACTGAACTATATGTATGTATTGAATGTTCAGTTCTCCCCATTGATTTGTTCTCGTCAGAACAAAACTGTACGGGATGTGACAAGCAACCTGGCTGAGTGAGGGTACTTCAAAGCTTGTGTTGCCAGAACAGCATTTTTTTCCACTCTATGAAGTTTGCACTCTCTTGCCTGGCTTTGGTCCTAACCTCACCTTCTCAGATTCTGCAACATGAAGAAACTATATGGAGAGTTTCAGCCTAGCAGTGCTGCGTAAATACTCTGTAAAGCTCAGAACTCTACTATTGCTATAAAATCAACAATTCGAGAGCAACAACCACACATTTCCTTGTAGAAGGTCAGTGCTATGAAAAGAAATATCATTTTTAAATAAAAAGTTGATTTTTATTCATCCTGGTATTGCCAACACTTCCGAGAAAGTTCCTTTTGAAAATAAAATCCCTATTTCTTTTCATCTTTTCTAATTGTGTTCAGGCAGTGACACCAGATCAGAAAAGTTAATCGTTTTTACTTTCTCCTTAGAATTATTTCATGTCCTTCTTTCTGGCCTGACTGCAGTGATGCATAGATCATTTGCACTGAAATATCAATAGCTGTTTCCATGCTTATTTTAAAAAGGCAATTCGTCTGATTTGCACAGAAATTGGTACCACCTTACCATGTCTTTAAAGCCTCCAAGTATCGCTGCAGTAATGATCCCTAGGAATAGCCCCACTATGTTCAGAATTGTTGCCGACCAAAGCAAGTGGTAAAGATGGATGATGTCCTGGCAGCTGCTGACATCAATGTATTCATAGTAGCCTCCAGAAATCTCTACTCTGCTGGATTAGGAAAAAAAAAATCCCACAGTAAAACAAAAATGATTAAAAAAACACACCACACAATAAAACCTAAGCTCTTCACTGGGCAAGTAAAACACATTCTTCAATTTAATGATTGACTGGACATAACCACCAAGATGAGAGTGAGGGTAAAGCCTTCTAGATCCCATTCTTGTGGCATCTAAGATCTCCCTGCATGATACTGGCAGCAGAGATGGCTTGATATGCTGTGAAACAAACAAGTCCTACGAGACCTACTAATATCAAAATGCCCTTGAGTCTGAACCTGCCTCTTATTTCCATCAATTGAAATCTCCAGAGCCAGCCCTTCATGCTGGTGGCTTCCCAAGGACATACCAGTCCTGGAATCAGTAGGGAAACCAGCCTCCTTCCCCTATTACTCACTTCCAGTTTCTTCTTTTCCTTTTTCTTGTTGTAGTGGGCCACTGCAGAAGAGATTGCAATGAGGAGATGATTTCAAGCAGAATCGAGGCAGAGGTTAACCACTGGCCTTGGCTGTGAAGTGCCTGAACAACCTGAACTAGAGAAAGCACATACCATGACTGCCTTTAACAACACAACCTGTACTTACTGCTTGTACAAGCTTGTTCCTATGGAGATGCGTAAGGGCATAATGTTCTCAGTGAACCCTGGTACACCATCAAGAACATTCAGCACTGCACAGACTTTAAAGAATACTATAATGATGTGAAGAACCACGAAGCTGCTGAATCTCACCAGGGATGGCAACCCTGCACAACATTTGACATGAAGGGGCTCATACAATACTGCTGCTTCCAGCATTCCTGGCATCACAAAGGATGTAAAATTGCCTCACTTTTTCAGTAATTCCCATCCTTTACATGATAAACATGCTAACCAGCCTTTAGTGTCCGTGCCTGAGATCCCAAAAGAACCAGCATCTCCACAGTGCAATGCACTTATGGGGCACCAAGCAAGATTAAGATCATAACAACTGGTACAAAATAATGGAAAATGGGTCCAAGGCAGAACCCTGAACCAGCCTGGCTGGGGAAAAAAAAAAATAAAACAGAAAAAAACACCCATTAATACAGAACAGTTACAATATTTTTCTGTTCCAGTCACTTCTAGGTGTATCATTCCCTTCAGTTAGTAAAAAGCAATCATGTTCTTTAAATGCTCACACAGAAATGATGTACTACTGAGACCAGGGATTACCCTTCCCAGCACACCAAGCCACCCTCTTCCAACAGCATCTTTTGATCTTCCTCCACAGTCAATGATTTACGTGGGGGCCAGCTCAATTAAGTATGATAAGAAACATTACCCCTGAAACAGCCCTAGGCAAGAGCCAGAACTAAAAAAATCATTTTTTTCTCTGCTGACACACACTAGACACCCCAAATGACATAAGACCTGCATGCTCCATGGTTAGCTTAGGCACAGCAGCCAGATCAAACAATGGTGTGATCGCTGTGTGAGGGTGCTCTATTGCTAACCACCCTTCTGACTCAGCCTTGCACACTGCTGGTGCGCTTTCCACTCTTGTAACCATAGGAGATATTCACTGGGCAAAGAGGGCACTGATTTATGAACACGCAGATGGCACTAGTTTGTGAACTCTCCTCCCTGTTACTAGGATGGGAAACAAAACAGAGAGGAAGGCGAGGAAGAACAATGTCACAACCTTTATCTACTAAAATGAAATAAAACTCAATGAACAAGTGGTACCCACAGGTGTCAGGACAAAGGACACTCAACAGTGGGGAAAAAAAAGGGCAAGGCACCAGGAATGGAAGTAATGGGACATTACACCCATAATGAGAAGTAACACCCATTTTTCCAGCTGGACTGGCGTGGGGTATGCTTACATGTAGCTGGCGTAGATTTAGTATACTTCATACACCCCTTCACTCTCCTTCTGACTGGGAGTCCTTTTGGGAAGCAACCACAGCTTCAGTTCCCTTCCTACAACAGCTGTCATTAACCAAAACTTTGCTCCTGTCTTATCCTGGCCCTTCAGACACCTGCAAAACAGCGTGACCACTGCTCACTCTGCCCATGACAGGAATGGTTGTTTTTTTTTCTGCTTACTCACTTCCCACAGTTGTACAGGTCACAACAGAAGCAGGTGTTGGTTTTTATTTTCGGTGTGCAGGGTGCACGGCGTTGCGGATGACAGATTGCCTGTGTGAATCCAGAAGAAATATGTAAGGCACATGAGGATACAATCACCAAACACAAATTCCACTGCCATTTGGCCTGCTCTACATGTAGGTTTTGCACTGATCCCAGTATGAGCCCCAGGCAGATTTTTCTTCCCTTATCTTGCAGCACAGCTCTCACAAAGTAGGCAGGCTGCAATAAAGACACACATGACTAGAACAGGCCAGGCTTTTCTTCCACCATGGGGAAGTCACAGATAAGCACGCATCTGCATAGGAAGGGAGTTGTGTAACTCTTGCAAAGAGATAAGACCCTGCTGAACTAACACTCTTCCCCAGATGGCAATGTAGTGCAAAGAATTGTCAAGAGACTGACGCTAACAGGGAAAGATTCCAGTACTGGCAAATAACTGAGCAAAGAGGTCAATTGGCTGCCTGTGGGTGCTAACACCTAAGTTCACACGGATGGTCTTTGGGCCAAAAAGGACACCACCAATGCCACTGGGTGGCACTTTATTTGCACCTCCAGCAGGCATTTTTATGTGGAATGCAGTGGTTATTCATAGCTACTCAGACACTTGGGAGGAAACCTTAGAGGAAAAGAAGCCAAGGGTGTCCCATACACACTGTCACTGTGTGGCAGGAACACCCATCCCCAGCAGGCTTCTCTCTGGAGAAGACACAAGCAGAGGTGCAGAGGAAGGTACATTTTGTTCACATCCACAGAAATTACTGCTGTCTGGACTCTTAATCCACACCCTGTTCCTGTGATGAATGTGCAGCTGAAGATTTAAAGAAATCAGTGTATTTTCCTCTCCCACCTCCTCCTTTCTAACTACTTCTCCGCTAGCACAGCACCAATCATGGAGAAAAGCATTCCCGGCCTCCCAGCCACTCTGCAGAGCTCCGAAGATGGCAGCAGCAGCCTGCCAGGAGGTTTCTCCACCTGCAAGATGAAGCCACCCCTGCAAGGAGACAGCACAGCCACAGCTGCTCTCACCTCTGGCAGTGTGGTACTCTTGGAGTAGTACTGGCATCGTCCCGCGTACAGCGGCCGCAGGTCCTGCCGATGGAAAAGCACCAGAATTAGCACCACATTAAAACCAAAATCTGCTGCCCAGCTGGGCTGGGGCAGCAGGCCAGGCCTTGGAGAGGTTCCTGCCTCAGGACCCACCCACAGCAGCCCCTCCTGACCCCCAGACAGATTTTAGCTCTGGTCCTTTGAGGCACATATCTGTGGCAGCTGAAGTGGAAGCAGCGGGCTCTTAAGCCAGCCTCACCCGGGTGAGGGCAGCCACCCTGAGCTGAATTATCCATTCCTCATTTTCCCAGACGCATCCCAGGGATGCCTGAACCCACAGAGAAAGCAATGCCAAATTTCCCTTTGGGGCAGGGAGGGTGGTGGCAACTGCTTTGCCTTGTGCATGCTGGCTGATAGGGACAAACCCATGCCCAGGACCCTCCCTAAGGGCAGCCGGGCCCACTCTCCAGGTGTCACCCAGCACACCCAGTGGCAGAGCCACAGTGGGAACGCTATGTGCTCGGGTGGCAGGAGCATGTCTCTGGCCAGACAGTGACATTCTTGCACGGTTAGAGGAGGCCAAAAGCACACCTGTTAATCAAGAGACAGAAACCAGAGCCCTCGTCACCCCAGCCACGCGGTCCCTGCTGCAGACGCGCAGGCATCCCAGCGCCTGGCAGGACCAAGTGCCAGCTCCCAGCCCACGAGGTCAGTGCCCCAAATCACGCAGCTGGCCTGTGGGCTCAGGCTCCAGAGGCTCTATCAAAGCTTCATGAACCCCTGAGAGGGGGTAGAGGTGGTCAAGAGTTGCTCCTCACATCCCGACAGACTGAGACCTATCGCTGCCCTGTGCTCTGCCAGCAAATCCTGCCATCCCAAGGTTTCTCTACCGCTTGGATGCTCAGAGGCAGAAAGGGGAGTCTGCATTACAAGGCAGAATAAAGAGCCAGATGACATGCAGAGTTTCCGTTTCATGGTAACTGTGACAGTCTGAAATCGCTTCCCACTCTGATTGCAAATAAACTCTAAGCGTGTCTTTTTAATCCCATTTTGCCAAAAATTAAAACCAAACAAAAACAAAATCATCAAATATCAAAGTTGCTGGAAAAAAAAGTCTACGTGCAGTAATAAATTTCAATTTAAAACTTCAAATGAAATCAAGTGTTTGTTTTTTTATATCCTAACAGCTGAAGTTTTTGCAGTTTTTTATATTAGTGATTGGTCATGCCAGCAGCAGCTCATATTGTTTTTTTTAAGTCATCAAATGTAAACTTAGAGCCCAGTGAGTGCTTCCTGTTTGTACTGCACCCCCTCAGTGAGCTTTGTATCAAATTGTATCCCTCTACTAGAACATACACTGATACAATCATCATTAGGAATGACCACTACAAGCATATAAAATAAGATTGATGCTACTGCTCATATGTTATCCCTTGGCACTAGCTGTAATTCACATTATGCCTTATACATTTCAGTCTCAGTAAGCACACAAAGCGCAGAAGAACTAAAGCAAAGTTTCCAGGTCTTAATGTTTAATGTGCGTTTAAAAATATATTTTTTTAAAGCCAACACGTTTTTCTAAATTTTGTAATTTAAACCAGCATTCAGCATCTGACATGTATTTACAGAGCTCGATGCAGTCTGATGTAGCGCGTGGACACATCACCTCTTTTCCTCAAGTAAAAGGACGGCAGGCCCCATGTTTTCCTGGAAGCACTTACTATGTGTCTGGCAGCAAAGACGCCATCTACTATGGCACAGCAGAATGCAGCAATGACACCAAAGCTGATGAAGACGATCGATGCAACCAGCTGAGAAAGGAAAACAAAGCAAAGTATGATCTGCCTTGCCACAACCAACTGCTGCATGCCCCCTCCACAACAATACAGAAACCACAGCCACTAAGCCCTTGAGCAATCAACGACCCAAACGTTTGCCCAGGCTGCACAGACTGGTCTTATTGAAGTCAATGGGATGTGTGTCTCAGAGGAGAGCCTGTTCTCATGCAGAGGTAGAGGCAACATAGCAGGAGCAGCAGTGCCAGACAGGTTCTCTGGGGACATGATATTGTAATGCAAGTTCTTCCATGACATCAAAGTGCTAAACTTTGGCTGGGGATACACCTCCTCTTCTGGCTGCTGCTGTCCTTAATTCTTCCCTGCAGAGAAAGAAGGGATTTCTTCTCCCCCACCACAAAGAGCTGCAGGCAAGGTGCTCCTGTGAACAACCCTCAGGCCATTTCATCCCACAGTGGCTTCTGCTGAAGCCAGCAAAGGCCACAAGACCTCAGTGACTGTGCTGGCTGGCACAACAAATGGCTGAAGGCTGCAACTTCTTCAGCTGGCAAGGAGTGGTGTGTGCACTGCCTCTGTACCCTGTGCCAGGTGAGTGCCAGAACAGCCCACTCTGGCTTGGAGGGGCTGCAAGGAGTCAGCCACGGCCATGTCGTACCCTGTATTGTGCTGGGATGGAGAGACACTGAGCAGGGAGACCACCGAAAGCAGGGGGGCACCAAGGGGCAAGACAAACATTTTGTCAGTATTAGTATTTGCCCACTGGACTAAGCAGCCTACCAGACAGGTGCACATACTTGAGAACAGCAGCATTTCCATTTAAAGAACTGAAAGCTTTGCTGAGTTTTTCCCCAGGGAGTTTTCACTCCAGAGGTTGTAGTCTTCAAGTGCTGCTTGCTAAAAGCTGCTTCTCCACAAGTACAGAGGTGATTCTTGTAATTAGGAGCTCTGAGCAACATTAAAAATAATTAATAATACACATGCAAAAGTAACAACTAGCCTGGCCAGCACTGACAAATACCTCAGGTCTCTGGGCATGGATGGGGATGTTTGTTTTAAAGCCTAGCTGTTAAGTAATACTTGAAAAACTCAGTTCTTGGCGCTGCTTAAGGAGCCAGTTCTCGGGAGGACAAACCAAAACCTTTGACAAACACAAGCCAGAAAGGATCCTATATGTATTTTTTAAGTAGCTTGGAATTTTCAGATAAGTCACACTAGTTTTATTCTGTGAAAGTAGTGCCAACAAAGAGCAGACATCCCTACTTTTCTTCCACTGTTGCAGCCTCTCCAGCCAGTCATTTGCTGATCCTGAAAGAAGAGGAGTCATTTCTCTTTCTCAAACACCTTTTCTGTCTCCTGGAGTCTGAAGCGGTTTTCGGGGAGACCACAAAAATCCCCGAAGACCTGAGGGCAGGCAGGACGTCCCCTCCGTGCCCAAGCTGGAAAACAGCTACCACCCAAGAATCTGAACAGAACAAGACAATGTGGAATCCACACGTGGTCATACATTCCAAATCAAGGAAAAAAATATAGGGATAGAGAGATGTATGTGCTTTTACTAAACCTCTAATAATTCCTCAGCAAATTATCAGTAAAAGTTTAACCTTGCTGAAACCCTGAAAGACTGCTATTGTCTTGGCCTCCAACCCAGACCTTCAAACAATCCTATTTCTTCCCCAGCCAAATGGGATGAGACATCATCCTGGACACACGAGCAAGCTTCTAAGACTTGCAATGTCCCACTGCAAAGATGAACTGTGATGGTAGGCAGAGCAGACTAAGATTAATCCAATTGCTGTAAAAACAAGTCACTGTCACCAGTAACAAGCTGCTGCTGGAATTAGATGCCCCAACAAGCCTGCCGATGGTAGCAAGCGACAAGTTTTCCAGGGTCAGGACCCCGTTTCTGTTTGCTGTAAACACCAGCAATTCCTCCCCATTTGGACCCGCTCCATCTCCACAGCTGAAGCACAACTTGGACCATCACTTACAACGGTCACACTCCTCTGACCTAAACAGTGAGAGCACAAAATGGGGGAAACCACAGCTTCATACAGTCTTGGTGGAAGGAATGTTTTTTATGGCTTACGTTATTCTGTAGTAAGTTTCCCTATGTACTTTCCTTCATTGCATGCACACACAAAGGAAGATGTTCTCCCTAAAAAGCACAAGCACTGGAGATGGGAAGTGAGCCAAAACCTAAGTATATATATACAATTGGGTTATTTGTCTGTTGGCCCCGCTCTTGTAGACAGGAGCTGTTAACATGGTTATTTCAAATGACACAAGGTTAATGATGAGACTTTCATAACAGCCCCACTAGGATCTGAGTGAGGATCTGGTGTCAGAAATGGGTTTGCTAACTTTACATACCCCCCGATTTCCTCTCTGAGCTGTAGAAAAAGAAGCCTGAAAAACAAACACTGAGAATTTATGAGAAAGATAATAAAATGGCAAATTAATGTATAAAAAGGCATCTTAAAAATCACATGGTTTTCAACTAATCTTATGATTTGTCACGAAGATTTTGATTCAGAATCAACAATACTGTTACTATAATAAGATATCGGTTCTTCAGGTAGCTGCCACTGATGTCAGTTACATGGAGCCGAACTAGGACTAGAAAAGACAAACTGGTTTTGGATAAAGTAGGAACTATAAAATAGGAGCTTTCTGGTCAGAAGTGTCCTTCAGGCCACATCCCAGCGATACACAGGCTGCAAAGCTGCTGACAACTCCTTTTGCGTGGCATGGGTGACTGTCAGAAAGCGGCACAAAATGCTGACTCCTCATTTGAAAACCGCTGCCCTCAAGGAACAAACTCTGCTGAAAGCTCTCCACTGTTCTGACAAGCCACACGGCAGGGAAGCCAGCATGACAAGGTGGGAGAAATGAGAGACATCTATTTCTGCCAGCAGGCAGGACAGAATTAAGTTTCAGGTTAGTTCTCCCTTTGGCCAAGTTGGCACACTCGACTCCTCATGCCCCCCTAGCCAGCTCATGGGAAGAAACATGCACAGGAACACAGCTATAGAAGTTGCTTTTAGCTTGTCCTGCCCTACTGAGGAGAGACTGAGTAACAAGCAATGCAGACAGCCTTCTAGTAAATTAGGACACGAAGGAAGTCTATAAAAAAAATAAAACCATCTTGCACTGGCAGTGGTATTAAAGAAACACATAATTGGCTCAAGTGCCTCTGTAAAATTAAGTGCCCCAGGGTAAAGAGGAAACATGAATAAAGTATGGGGACAATGAGTGGCAGCAACTCTGTGTCCTCTGCAGTCAGAGCAGGCTCATGTTAGCCTGCAAACCCAGGTGGCAGTGATGCAATCCTTGCAAAGCTGGGTCACGCATGCTTTTTAGGACACAAAATGACAGAGAAATTAGAAGAACAGACACCGGCTACCCGGGGCTCTTTGGAATAAACAACCAAGCCAGGTCAGAGCCACATTGTCATTTATGAGCAGCCCTGCAAACATGGCATCGGTATAATATGATGCTTGCTCAACCAGGCTCTGATCTGCTGCTAATAGACAATGAGCACGGGGCTTGGAAAGCTGCAAGGACAGAAGGAGCAGGATGTGTTGCTCTCACATAGCTGGAGCAAAAACAACAAATAGCCATCAGGAAACCCACCTACCCTGAGCCCTGTGGAAAAGGAAGGTTTCCTTTCCTGCAGGGCCTGTCCCACCCTCTCCCTGCTGCCAGGGCTGTGCTCTGGGGGGAGGACACTGCTTGCAAAGCAAAGGGGAGCCCAGCCTCTGACTTCGCACAAGCAGGAATTTCTCCAGATCCCCTTCTGCCTTTGTCAGCAGCACATGGTGCTAAGCAAGTCCACAGGCCTCTCTGCAGAGGCAGCTCCATCACTGCAGAAGCACGCAGTGGTGGTGGGCAAGCAGGATGGGCAGCTGCAGCACGGTCCCCCCATGCCACCTCACATGAGGAAAGCTGGAAAGACCTCGCTGCCAGGGCCTGGGGCAGCCATTGAGAGGGACACTGCAGCTGCTGACACCTCCAAGCACCTCCAGGCACAGGTGGGAAGAGGAGGAGGTTGTGAAACAGAGCCTGCAAGACACCCTTAGGGGACATGAGAGACCCAGCCAAGAAAGGCCTTTCTGCTGGGCCCTCTAGAGGCTTTTACGTCCAGTCTCTGGGTTGGCTGTTTTACCATCTTCCTCTCTATCCTTTGCTTAGAATAGAAAGCCACCAAAAGCAATTTTTGCAGAGCTTCAAGTCTCTAGGAATTTATTTTAAAAGATTTAAAATAACTATATTGTACCTAAACTATTTCTATTCTGTGCCACATACTGTGACAGCTCAAATGAAAAAGCGCTGGGAGTGAGTCTACGAAGCATCAAGTATCCTGAAAACACCAAACACTATTTTGAGCCCTTGAAAAATCCCATTGAGTTCAATGAGACAGTGTATAGTTACTCTGTGCTTCCTCAAGCATTTTTGAAAATTTAAAAAAGTATCTGGGTTAACAGCCATGGGCTGCCAAGAACCATCCACAGCTCTCAAGAGGCATGCAACTCTAGCCTGGAAGGGTCAGGAAAGCTAGCAACACTCTTTACATACAAAATTCAAGTTGCTCTCACGTTGTTTTTTTTTTCTTGAAAGTCTACGTAGTGAACTTACCATTTGCCTTTTGTTTTCTATCAAGTTTGATCCAATTATTCCAAGAAACGACCCAAAACCAAGCTGAAAGACAACATATTGTTAGCATTTAGATCAGGAAGACACCCAACATATTTCACATCCAAACAGAGCACAATTAAATCCAGAAGCAGCAAAAGAATACATTGATGCGTGAGCACTCTTCCCTCAGCATGAAAATCAATGGAGTCTGTCACTAGCTAAAACGGTCAAGGGTACCCCTCATGTGACACTAAAAGGTGTGTAAAAACCAAAAAGATGAATTCTGACCTCAATCCCCTCCCTGGTGATGCTGAGAAATGGGTGGTGGATGAGCATGTGCACTGCTGTCTTGGAACAACCCTGTCAACATTCAGCAGTCCTCAGATGCAAACCTAGTAGGACATCACTGGCATTTGCAGGACCAGGCTCTAGTAACCTCACCAAGGATGTGAGCTGTGACCTAAGTTTTCAGCTCAGAGTTCCTTGATGTGAAGCATGAAATAAGGGAGAGCTCATACTCACGACGACTCAGCAGTTTCTCTCCACCTGCTACCCCTCCCTCACTTCCAGAGGTGAAGTGTTATCAGCCAGCGTCCTTCTTTCAACCAAAAGAGCCCACAGCAGCCCAGCCAACAGAATGAGCTACTCTGGCAAAAGTGTATTTTCTTGCTGCTGTAACTGACAACCCTGTTTTTATTTCAGCTCAGTGAAGTCAGTTAGGAGTGCTATCACCTTTCTCTAAAGCCTTAAGCTATTTAACTACACTAAAGAAGTTTCTAGGACACAGTATGCCTCAACCAAGCCAAAAACAGGGAACTGAGGACTAGAGGGGAAGATCCAGACGTACTTCTGTAAGGGTCATAACTAGAAAGGTCTTTGATCAGTGCGTAGCACACACAACCCCACTACTTTTGGTCGGCAAAGAGAAATGCTCGGAAGTCCTACAGCTACCATTGCTTGTACTCAGCAGGCTACAAATACATTCAGTAGATGAGGGGGGGCAGTGAAGATCTGGGTGAGAAAGCTAAATAACTGGCCAGCTCCTAAGGAAGCAAAGCAAGGCACAAAACAAGCTGCAGTGGCTCAAGAATGGGTCAAGCAACCTGAAATCAGTATTTTAAGATCCAGGAATGGAAAGGAATGGTTTAACAAAACCGGTATTAACAGATGGGCATAAGTAAAGATTAACCGGCAGAAAAGTGACAAAAAGTTGGTGCTAAAACTTACCCTGCTCTGCTTAAGCCCTGTAACATTTGGTGCTGGTGCCAAACGCAGCAAGGAGTGTTGAATCCAACAGCATGGGATTAAAGCAGAGCAGCTGACCTAGCTACTGCTTCCCAGCTGTCTGTGCTGCACTCTGAGCTCCCAGAGTGGACCCACATTGGGGTCCAAAGGAACTAGCCACCAAAGTGTGAAGCACAGCAGTGAGGGCAGGCACTAAAAGGGAAGAGAGCCAGGGCATGACTGAACTGCCCCAAACAGATATGCTGATGTTTCTGGGCTGATCTTTCATTATTTTATTCAGTTTGGGAAAACAAAAAAAAAACACCTTTCCCATGTAAGAAGAGTCTTAAAATTCAATTTCAAGCCCCATACCTGAGCGATCCAGGCATTAACAGTGACTTGGATCCAGGTAATATTTTCAGTCTGCTGATATTTAGCAGCAAAGAGGATGTCTGGCAATACACACCTAAGGCAAACGTTCAAGAAAACCCTTTTGTACCCTTTAAACTTGACCTGACACATTTAAGAGAAGTGCACATGGCATTTCAGAGCAGCCCCAAACCAAAATGTGAGAGACTTGAAATAATTCACGGTAATTAAAAACGAAGAAATCAGAGTGACTGAGTACATCCAATGGGCAAAGATCAAATAAATTGGTGGATTCTCAACCAGCATTAATGGGAAAAACAGCAGTTCCTCATCAGAACCCTTAGTAATCTGCATTAATTGCATCACTGTTATTTGCTGGTGGGTAGGATCCCCTGGGGACATCTGTCTGGAAGGAGGACAGGGTACAAATGAACATGCTTTTCCAGAAGAATGCCCCTGGCCAACTTGCTTGACAAGAAGCCATTACAGAAAAGGTGTTTCACTCAGCGCCTAAGAAAGGTCAATCATTTACACTGATGCCAGAAGCTGTTATAACTTGGAGAGAGCATTTGTACCACATGGATGGCCTTTTACAAGGCAACACAGAGGAGAGGCTTCTGATAAGCCTTGTTCTGCCTTCACAGAGGCTCTTTCCCATTCCTTAATCCAGCTGTCCTGCACAGAGCTGTGCCACATCCGGCTGCCTCTGCAGCTGCTGGACGCCCCTCTTCCACTGTACAAAGTGGAAGAGCTCTTGGAGTCCATAGCTGAGAAGTCCTGAAGAACATTTTTCTTGAAGATTCACAAAAGAGATGGAAGGAACTTGTGAGTTATTACTTTAAGAAGATGCAGGATTTTTAAGCTAAGCTCTCAACCTATGATCCCTGCTCCCGTAAGGGTGCTTGCCCTGTGTACCTGATGATTACTCCTGCTTGCTGGGTGTCACTGTTCTAGTCTGGGCTTCCCAGGCCCACATCAGTCAACCAGCCACAGGTGATGCTATTTCCCACGGAGACACAGCTGAGGTGTTCACAGAAGTAGCTGTGAAGGTACTAGTGGTTAGGGTGGCAGTGAAGGCAGCCTGGGTACCAGACACATCCTCATGCCCTCTGCTTCAGCTCCTCCAGCTGTGTCAGTGAGGAACTGCTCTGTTTGTGAAAAAAACAAAATCCCACTGATGCATGGAAAGTCTCTAGTGCCTGCTTCAGTCCTTCCTCAGGAGCCTAGGAAGATGATTTCCCCACAGACAGACACTTCTTTCCATACCCAAGGCAGGCGATCCAAAGGAGGAGCATTAGGCCTGGGAGCTAGGAGGCACCCTGGCAGCCAGTACAGGTCTACTTTTAGAGGAGCCAGTGCCAGCCAGGTCACAGTGACAGCACATATGTGGAGCCATCACACCAACCCAGATCACCACAGGGCTGCTGCGCAATTACAGATGGAGCCTGCTGCTTCGTCTACTCACACACATCAGGGCCCTAGGCTGAGGAACACAAAGCTAGACCAAAACAGAGCTTTGGGGCTCTCTTTTCCTCGCTGACACAGAGTAACTGCACCAGCAGTGCAGTGGAGACGCATGGGCCTAACATCAGTGTGAAGCTGTGGGTGACATGACTTCTGTGGAGCCGCTACCTGTGGACATCATCTGCCCAGGGACACCCCACCAACACCCTCTCAGCACAGCAAAGGGAGAGATCCCATCTTGTTACAAAACATCAGCTATTTTAAGTACCTGCTGAAGCACCCAGCAGCAAACAGGAATGCTTTCCTGCTCGGGAGACCAGCGAGGTTGTTGTGCATTTCCACAGCTTAGTGGATTGAGAGTGGGAATTTGGTGACAGGTCTACAGACACAATCAGGGGGTCTTCAAATAAAGCGAGTGACTCAACACCCTTCTCAAGTCCAGAAATTCATGAAGCCCTTGAGCAGACCAAGTCTCACAAAAGATGTAAGCAGTGTTGACGTTGCCAAAGAATAACAAGGTAGATGTCACAGGGACGCAAACACCAGGCTCCATCATCTGTGGCAGTCTGGGGGACCTGCTCTGAGGCACGAGGTCCAGCTCGGGCTGACAGCATAGGCTTAGCGTGGAGAGCTGGAAGCCAGATCATCACCCTTCTCAACACCATGATAGTCCTCTTTTAAAAACTCCTCGATAGTCCTCTTTTAAAAAGATCAGATCTAAAAGCAGAGTTACTTGCATGAGCCAGAAAACTGATCCTAAATCAAAGAGACCAAACGCTGTCTGTAATAACGTTTCACATGAATGGCTGCAAAGGGGCTTTTTTCACTCACAGAAGAGCTTGTCCACAGGGCAGTAAAAACCTTCCAGAGATCAGCAGTGCATGGTAAATAAATCAGATAGTAATACGGCAAGAACAACTCTCCCGCTAGTAATCTGACCTGGCTTTAAACCTCCAACTTTGGGGCTCCAAACCTACGCGTGTAGCAGCCTTTGACTGTTATACCAGGAGCCTCTAGCTCGAGGACTGCAATTGTGCTCAGCTCCTAAGAAATGGATTTAGCTGCAGCTCAGTCCTTATTGTTCTCCTGTATGAGCATACCTCAGACAGACATCAGGACAGCCCAGCACATGCTTTCCAGCATGTGATGCTGGACCTCTTTTTGGGCAGCATCACAGAGTGCACACCTGTGGTTCTGGGCCAGGCGGTGCACAATGTACTCTCCTCACATGCTTCTGTAGACAGTTGTACATCTACTGGCAGGAAGGCTGGGCACCAGTGGTCTTCCCTAAATTAAGCAATTTGAAGATCATCCTTCCCCATTCTCATTTGTTGATTAAAAAAAAAAAAAATCAATGTGCTAGCCACTTTGATATGTATGCTCCCCCGGCAAATTGCCAAAGCTTTTGCTAGTGCAGTTCTCCATTCAGAATGCCAATCATTACACACTTCGCACATGAACTTTTTGACCATGAGTTCATATGAACAGTATTTCGCTTTTGGACTCCATTACCTTTGTAGGTCCCTTTCAGCTGAACTAGTCTATCCTAAAACCCAGTCTCTCAGCTGTTGCTAGCACCTCTGGTCCTTCTCCTCACCTATGGCTGGGGTTAATCTGATGCATGTAAACAAAGAAGTTCTTGGGTTGCTTTGACTGACGTCACACCTATTTATCTGTCTCATTGTTAGATCAAAAGCATGTAATTACCTAAGCTCAGGGGAAACTGCCACTTGACTGGATGGGATTTTTGCATGGGAATGATCAGCAGGTGCAAAATAATAAAACAAATAAATCAAATTGCAATGAAGTAGCTGAGCATACGTTAATATTCAGGACAAGATCACCCTTTATAACATTTGCAGCATCACAAGGGACTTTATAGGCAATAAGTTTTCTAGACCTACCTAGGAGTTCTATACTTACAATAACCCCTGGGTAATAACCTCCAACAGTCACATTTTGTGTTCTTGTTGTAGCAGCTAGGCCCACCGTTAGAATTAATACTGACACAATGAGGAGAGTCACAGTTACGTAGAGGGAATTTCTTTTTCTTCTATTGAACGACCCTAAAAACACACACAACAGAATTTGCTAATTCCATCTGGGGGTGGTCACAGTATCACAAAATTTTCCTCCCACCACCAACCACATAACAGTGAATTTCCTTTCTGGCAACGTGAGAATATTTTTTGTTTTGGCTGTCTCTTTTCACCTTCACTGACATGCTTTATCAACTGCTAACTAGGGCATCTGAATTCACATCTGTTTATCATTGCTTGGATATGGATGAAGAGAGCCTTAAGAACTGTAACTTGGCAAAGCTCACCTGGATACAACAAAGCCTTCTGGCACCCTCCAGTCTGGGACAATCAAGCTAATGATAAATACTACCATTATGTATTCATTTCTTTTCTGATATATGTCTGCTTACATCAAGCCAAATATCCACACTCTGCACCACCTGTTTTGAAGGGGGAAATCTTCACTGTAAACATATCAGAAGGCATCCACGATTTTCCATATAAATGAGACATCATCAGTAACAGCCACTTCTCCTGCAGTATCATTCTCTACTTTCAGCAAGGACCAGGTATTTTTAGATGTTTGAATAATGAACTTGAGGGTTTGTGTTTTTTTTAATGTATTTATAGATCTCCCAAATGAGTATAAATATAAAATAGTGATCCCATCAGCCAAGAGGAAAGCTGGCTGCCATCTTACGCTCAGCAACACCTTTAGGGTTGTTTGTTCAGTGTGTATTCCGCAATCTTTAAATCACTTTGTGGAACAATTCTTTTGATTACATTTCATGCATTATGTAAACACAATCCATCACAAGTGAACAGCTGGCAGGATAACAGGCTGTAATGGTCCCCTGCCTGCCCTGGGGCTGCACCTGCTCCCTGTGGCTCCTGGGACCACTCCAAATCCCATCCTTGCAGCCCGGGGCTCTCCGAAGCACCCAGGGAGCAGGTGGAGGCATTCTCCACTCCAGAGGCTCCCACGTGGTGTGCACACCACGAGCACCTTGCAAGGTATTTCAAAGCAGGGCAGGAATGCACCCCAAGAGCAAGGAGCTGCTTCTGGTCCTTCCTCTGTAGGGACAACTCTCCCCCCATCAAGCACAGACCCCCACCACCAGCCACAGCACATCCTCACTGGGTGATACATGCTCTGTGGTGGCACAGCCACGATCAGCTCAGGGCCAAACCATTACATCCACAGAGAGCAGATGAGCTCAAAAACAAAGCCGAGTCCTGAACAGGCTTACCACCCCAACACAAGGAGATAAAAGGCAGGAGGAGTTTGTAGGGAAAAACTGTGTCCTTTTTGACTTGCTAGCATCTCTGATAGGAAAAGCTCTTCTCCTGATTGTGCCCTTGGGCACAGCTGTAACTGCAGTACTGGGACATCACAAGGTCCAAAAGCAAGAGGTCTGACAAGTGGTTAGTCAGTTCTTAGCTGGAGTGAATATCTAGACAGGTGCTAGTTCCAAATAAAACACACATTTCAAATAACTGCTAAAGCATCCCTAAGGCCCAGGCTGTATCTTTTATCATCACTCTCTTTTTATTCTCCTAAATCTGCCAAATAAGCTAATAATATAAAAATCTAGACTTTTAAGTGTTTAAAATCCATCAAGATACCAGGCCATTCTGAACATACTGCCTCCCAAATACCGGAGTTTGTGCAACGCTCCAGTTCTAATGTCATCCTTTTAATGCAAGCATTACAGAAATGTCATGAAATACCAAAGCACTAGGACTAAAGGTTCAGCTGAACAAAAAACTTCAGAAAGGTGGGGAACAAGTTGCTACCTTTTACAGAGCTTAGTTCTGAACAGAAGGAGGGAAGAACCTGTCTTGCTTAAACACAGTAGGTCACCAACCTTCTGATCACTGCTATAGCTTGGCTGGTAAATGAGAAGAGAAGTAGTACAGCCATACATTCCTCACGCAGCTTAAACTCTTTAGGGTTAGGCTGTGTGGGTGTGCAGATGCTCGTGTGCCTCCCAAAAAGCCCTGCAGAGCCAGCCTGAATGAGTGCGGGGCATACACATGGAGCTACACACTGGTCCTTCTGCATGTCCTTCAAAAAGGGTATCCTTCAACAGATCCTTCAAAAAGTCACAATGAAAAATGGCAAAATATGCCATCTTCCTCAAAACCAGAGTATTTTATAGTAACTTTTCTTCAAGAAAATGCTCTAAAACAAGAAGCTTGAAATATCATATATGCACTTGGAACTTGTTTCACAACCCTGCTCCCCACATTCACATTTCTCCATTGTTTCCCAGCTCAAAACTGACACACACCAACATGCGATAGCATGGAACAAAAGATTTCCAATCAAAAGACTTCTGAAATCTTCTAAATATTCCTTAATAAGAGGGGGGGGGGGGGGAAGCCAAATGCTTTAATTCCAGGTCTGAAGAAAAACCACCATAACACTTTAATTTGAAATCTCAGAGAAAATGCGGTCATCTCCACTTCATCTCTGTTCTTGGACACTAATGTCATTGTTCCCTTCTCTGAAAAGCTGCTTTGTTACACGTACATTGATAAAGTGGTTTTGTACTTCCAGAAGGACGCCTGCAGCTGTTTCAGCGACCCCGAGCTTTTAAAACAGCATGTCCGCTGATGAATGCCCTGGCTAAATCATCCATCAGGACATTAATTTTTGCTGCAAAATTCCCTGCTAGCTTGGCTGTTTTCCTCTTTGCTACTGAACCAGGTTCAGCTTTACGTGCAGGAGAGCAAAGCGAAGCCACGAGCACTACACAGCTTTGCCACCTCTCCTGTTAAACGGCAGTAACAGCCTTTTCTCTGTGATTTATCCAGACCAGATACCTCTGTGATTTATCCACATACCTCCAAACTTGCCGCGTTTAGAGGTATCTTGCAGTGTGAGCATATGAGGCAGCTTGCATATAACTCTGTGAGGCAGAGGTAAAGACATTAGCACTGCGTATCACCTATTTCTTTCACTGGAACGGCACTCGAAATGCATTCAGGCTTCACTAAGACCAATTTTACATTAAGCCCCAGAAACGTCCTAAGCACCACAGCCACAAGCTCACCACCAACCGGGGTGTCAGCAGGGCGAGCCCCCTACCAAACCAGGGTGGTTTTCTGTAGATTGCTGCAGAAGTTCAGAGTGATAGCTACCTTCGTGTGGCCTCGATGTGCTGCGGCTCCTGCCCCCTGGCACAGCACCGACTTCCCTCGGCGAGCGGGGGGACGAGCGAACAGCAGGGCAGCCCCCTCCAGCCCCCCGGCCACGCCGCACAACATGGCCGCGCCGCGCCGCCCCCGGCCCCGGCCCCGCTTACCCACGGAGTCAGGCAGGGCGATACCGCCCGGCCGCTGCTGAGTCAGGGCCTGCCGCATGCTGCCCGCCGGGCCCCGGCCCCGGCCCCGGCCCGGGCAGCGGCTCCGCGGCGCCTGCGCGCAGCGGCTGAGACGGCTACGGGGCCGGGGGCGGGCCCGGAGCCTGGTGGGGGCCTGGTGGGGGCCGGGCCGGGGCCTCGCTGCGGGGCCTCGCTGCGGGGCCCTGGGGGTGTTGTGGGGTTCGTGCGACGCCCGAAATCCCACCCGGGAGTGCGGGCTCTGAGCTGGGGGACCCCTCGCAGAGCAGGGCCGGTTCGCTGTGGGGATCGGTTCGGCCCCGTTAAGAGCCCCCCCCCCCCGCGAGTCGTGAAGCCCGGTGGCAGCTCCAATGTTACCGGGGGAGAAGGGGAGGGGCGTTACAGACAACACCGTAATTCCCCTCCAGAATTACAGCTCGGCCCTCACAGCTGGTAGCGCATTTTTGGGTGCGGTGGGGTGTTTCTGCCCCAGGGGTTATTCTGGGGACGGGAGGGCTGAAAATGCTGCCATGTAGCCAAGTTGTCTCGCAGCACTTGGCCCCTGCGCTCACCAGTGGCACAACACAAAATTCAGGGCTGGGGCTGCCCTGCTTCATCCTCCCCACTCCCCACATTGCTCCCCTGGCCTCTCTGCACCCCACCAGCTCCCCTCCACCTCAATGCCCTGCTGCTTTGGGTGCTCCCATCTTTTTCCAAACATCCCTGTCCTCCCCACCCACACGGGGCAACGGTGAATCCAGCACAATCAGAGACAGACTTGGGCAATTCCAGCCCCTGTCCCCCCGTGTTTCAGTGCAGATTTTTACTTCCCAGTGCTCTGGCTTCCCTGCAGTGCCTGATGTTTCCCAGGCCCCATCTGAGAGGCCCCACAAGCACCTCATCTCCCCAGCTGAGGAGCCAGGGCAGGACCTTAGCTTCTGTTTACCAGATCATGTCTGTAAAATGGGGATAAAAGCATCTTCCCAGCAGGCTCTGTAATTGCTTGTAAATCATTTTTAATGCCCTGGGCTGAGAGGCGCTAAGTGCAAATCATGTAATTATTTCAAGCCAAATCATATTTCATCAAGTTAAAAGAAACTAATCCTATCTCTACTTCAAAAACCCACACGTTTATTGGATAAGAGCCTAATTACCAGCCTCTCCCTAGAGCAAAGAGAAGGCACACGCTGACAGGGGTGCAAGAGGCAAGCTACAAATGCCCAGATCAATTAATGGCAAAGAACACTTTGCCTCCAGAGAAAGCAGCAGTTATTTACCTTGGATGAACCGGCACAGCCCCATGCACACCGATACAGGGGTGTGCATGTGCTCACAGGGAGCTGCGTGCGCCCCAAGTCCCACAGGCCCCATGGAGCAGCTGTGTCCCATCCCAGCTCCATCCTGCATAGGCTCTGGTACCATGCCAGCCCCGCCATATGCCCAGTGGCAGACATGGGGCAGCCCCGGGCCACTGCCAGATCCTGCTCCTTCCTGCTGGGCACATTTGCTAGCACTGCTGGGGAGCAGCTCTCGGCCACACGCGGGAGAGGATATGCGAGACGGCGCTCGGCTCTTGTGGCCCTGCGATGTCCCCGTGCCTCAGTGCAAAGCCTCGGGCTGTGGCAAGGCAGCATTTCCTCACCGCTGAGCAGGGCCTGAAGAAAGGAAGGTTTCTGGCTATGTTCAAATTGTGCTGGGGTGTGAGCTGAGATGGCGGCTGGAGCCATGCTCCAGCTCTGACTGTTGGTGTAAAACAAACCCCACTGTTCCACGAGAGCTGCATGGGGCATAACAATAACAGTGGCTGTCACGTAGCTCCCATGCTGCTGGAGCTATTCCAGGAGTTTCGGCAAGACTTTTCCCCTCATCCCCCCACAGCCCCCCATCCACAACCCATTGCTTCCAGCATGCAGGTCCCTCACAGCCGCAGGACCTTAGCACCCTGTGCCCTAACACAACCTCCTGTGCCCGTAATTCACTGACAAAGGAAAATGTGATCCTCCCCAGCACAGTGGCGCAGCAAGGCATCGCTCTGGAGAGCGTCCCGCTGGCCATGCCTGGGGAGCAGACACTGCGTGCCCCCAGCTGCTGCCTCAATTCAAAGGGATAAATATAAACCTGCCCCTCTGCTGCAAGAGAGATTTTGCAAGCGTGGAGCAGGGTCCGGCAGTGACTGACAAGCACCTATTGACAGCCACACAGCCACCGAGAGCCCTAGTGACTGTCGAGTGTTTGTTAACAGACACCCCGTCTCCCCACGGCACAGCACCCCGCTCCCCGTGTCGGGTGTTAGCTGCTGCTGGGGAGGCTCCAGCAGTACAGTACACTGCAGGACCACTGCAAAGGGCACCAGGTGGCAGGGGCCTTATGCCCAGAACGGGATTCCGTTGCGTTGAGCTCACCCCTCTTAGGAAAGCAAGTTATTTTTTGACCCGCTCCTGAACGCTGAAGTCTTCTGGGTGAGTGAGCAAAAGCAGCCGTGGTTCGTCAGCCGCAACCACTGAGGGCAGGCAAAGGTCTCCTGGCCCCCTGGGCTGGGGGAGCCTCGCTCAGCTGGAGACAGCAGTGGGGCTGGGGGCTGCGGTGGGCAGGGGACTGTGCCCACTGGCTCCACAGTGGGGACGGAGGCACTGGGCTCAGCCCTGGGCTTCCTCAGTGCCAACACTCACATTTGTCTGTGTTTCAGAGCCAGGGATGGAGCTGAACGCTGCCTCCCCGGGAGGCAAAAGGCTGGTAAGTGTTCGGGGGCTGCTTCGAGAGGCGAGGCGGGGGCTGCAGCCACTCAGCTCACCTCCTGACGGGTGAAAGTGGCAGCTTTGCTGTAGGAAATGCTGCCTGGTGCCCCTGCAAAATGCCAGCGCTGTGCACTGGGAGGGAAGGGAGAGGCAGCAGGGCTGGCAGTGCTGCAGCCCTGTGAGAGGCTTTCCATAAAATCCTTATGGTTGTCCCGGACTCTTGCCCTGTCCCTTCTTGCTGGCCATGCACCCTCAGCACCTGGACATCCTCACGGGAATGGCCAGTGCTGGGGGAGTTGCTTCAGGCCCCCGGCAGGCTGCCCCAGCCCCACTCAGCCTACCCCACCAACCCGGCAGGATGGGACCTTCACCTTGTGCTGCATCTGCAGCATGGAGCCTGTGTTCCTGTGCTATGGCTATTTATAGCAGGGAGGAGAGTGCGAGGAAGGAGAATTCATCCTCTTCTTCTTCCTTCTTTTCATCTTCCTCCATCCGTTGCCCAATGCAGGTGTCCTGCCCTGCACGCCCATGACTTTCCCCCACTTCTCACTACTTTGCACTATCTGAACAGAGCTCAATCCCCCTCAATCCGGAGGGATTTCCTAGCCAGAGTTTCTGCTAAGCTGCTGGCCGCGTCCCAGGGCAATCTGCAGGCTATAAATGCTTCACTGGCCCAACAGGTGTCCGCAGACAGTGGGTTTCCCCAGCCCTTGGCACAAGCTGCCAGTGCAGCTGCTGTGGGGTCTGGCTGTGCTCACCTGCACGGCCCCATCTCCCCAAGCCCACTGCAAGCATGGCCGGACCCAGCCAACAGCGCCTGACCTCTGCCTTACGGCAAAGGGAGGCGATGGGCCAAGTCCAAGGCTCCATCATGTTTTCCATCTGGAGTCCTAGCTCAGCACCCGTTCTCCCGGCATCCAACCTCGACACAAAGCCTGCTTCTCTGGGGAAAGGTGGGTTTGGGGAGAAACTCCTCCTGGTTGGCAAACCCTGCTCTGGGGTCACCCAGCCCTGAGCTCCAAGCAAGGGCTGCACCCTGTCCCACATTGCTGCCTGGTTTTAGAGCTTCCACAGGTTCAAGGCATTTAGGGACAGTCACCCTAAATCACATCTCCAGTGACTTGTGGCCAGAGAGAGAGAATTTAGTGTCTGTGAGCTCCAGATAAATGCCTCTTCATCACCAGGGCCGTGGCACAAAGAAAACTCTCTCTGTGCCTGGGGATGCGCTTTTCCTGGGAACTTGGTGTAATTCAAAAAATAACATTACAGGGATTTCTCCAAAGACTAAACACTTGCTCACATGCCAAGAAAAATAAAGTGGATGACCTCTTCAGTGATGCTGACTGGTGTCATCCACAGTAACACGGAAAATGCACACATGTGGTTAGAGACATGGTAGTGTGGGAACAGCACCAGCTCACCCAGCTTGCAGGCTTTCTTGTGGTCATGTTGATGCAGGTTAGAGAAGACAAACTTTTGTAAATGCCAGGACAAGGAGACAAGGAGATGGAACTCAGTGTGACTGCAGTGCCATGGAAAAAAAAAAAAAAAAAAAAAAAAGAACGCTGGAATCTAAGTGATCATAAGTCAGAACAGCCAGCCTCTCCTTAACTCAAGAGTGATGATGGGAAAATGGAAATTTGAAACATTTCCAGCTATTAAGTGCTTTTGCATTTATTTTTGGCCAATGAGATGCTCAGCCTGCCTGTGGGGGTTGTGTTCTGTAACTCTTCCAGGAAAATAAGGATGAAGAGAAAGTGCAGGATCTTGACACAGGAGAAGCAGAGACCAAGGCAGAGATGGGGAACAAAACTTGGGCAGACCTGGCCGGGGAGATGAAGACCTTCCTGTGGAACCCAGAGGAGAGAACCTGCCTAGGGAGAACAGCCAAGAGCTGGGGTAGGTCCTTGTTTGAGCCCCGTTTTTGGGGGTTGGTGCCTTTTCTCCTTCATGGTGGATGCACTTTCCTGCGAACATCTTTGCTAGCCTGGATCACTGCCCCGTCCCAGCAGTGAGGGGTGCACATTTCTTAGCGGGGCAATAAAAACAGCTAGTTGGGGAGGGGGAGGACAAGGAGACAACTGAAGTTAGACCAAGGTTAGACCAACCTAGGTACACCAAGTACCTTGGTCTGGATGCCAGTGTTTATCAAGAACTCATAAGCAAAAGTTTGGAAAAAAATTAAGAGACGGAGCAAATGCAGGGGACCCCAGCTCTGTTGTGGCCTGGATCCTGCCAGGGCAAGCAAGGAGCAAGCCCTCTGCACCTGGCAATGTGGCAGTAGTGGTGGGCCTGCAGTGAATGCTGGCCAGGCAGCCCTCCTTGCACCCCAGGAAGGTCTCGTCCCTGTCTCCGTCCCTTTCTTCATCCCCCCACTGCTCCTTGGGTACAACTCTTGGGCTGGCATGGATGCGTCCCCAGCTGAGCAGTGCTGGAAGTTGCACGTCTGCAGGAATGGGGAGGGCGCAGTGAGCACCAGCACATGGGTGTCATCTCCTGGTACCGCACGGATGGGCAGCAGTGTCACCCCTGGTGGTGACAGCCCCATCTGCCCCATCCTGGCCCGCAGCGGGATGCAGCCCCACAGCAGTTCCCAGCCCCGTGCTTGCACACAGCTGCGTTCCCAGGGCTCCCCCCACACTGCCGGCACGTTTCTCCTGGGAAATGTTTGGGTTAGGTTTTGCTTCGCTCTGCGCCACTGGGTTTTATTCATAGGCCACAGCCTCCTGAGACATCCTCAGCCGTCAGCCTGGCCCTGAGGAAAACAAACACTGTGCCTGGATGTCAGGGCCAAGATGCTGGCAGTGCCGTGGGCCGGGCAATGCCGTCTGCCACAATCCTAGTGCCTGGGTCCTCATCACAGCCAACAGGAGGTCAGGGTGGGAGCACCTTCATGTGGCCCCCACCTGGGTCCTGACTCAGCTCTGGGAAGGGCTGTGCCACGAAACAGATCCAAAGGATCCATCCGCAGGGCCTGGGTGGGCAGGGAGTCCATCCAACAGCCCCGTGCCCCAAAATTCTGGTGTCAGGGTGGAGGTGGCTGCCAGCATCCCCATGGGACATGCTTGGGTTACACTGACAGCAATGTGCCCTCTCTGCTCTGCAGGCCTGATCTTACTGTTTTACTTCGTTTTTTACACGTGCCTGGCGGGGATGTTCGCCTTCTGCATGTACGTGATGCTGCTCACCCTGAGCCCCTACACACCCACCTACCGGGACCATGTGGCTCCGCCAGGTACGTGCCCAGCCTTGGGTGCCTCTGCTGGAACACACAGACAGGCTGCAACGGAAGGGTTGTGTAGACAGAAAGAAATCTTATTATCAATAATAGAAAGATTGATGAGAGGAAATTTTGCAGACTAAACGGAGAGGTCTTTTTTCTTATGTTCTTCGCAAATGGACAAAGAGTTAAGGTGAGATCTTAAAGCTTTTTTGAAGCAGAAATAAAGAATCAAAGAGACTCACAGAATCACAGAATTGAAGGGGTTGGAAGAGACCTCGAAAGATCATCAGGACCAACCCCCCATGCCAAAGCAGGTTCCTTAGAGCAGGCTGCCCAGGTAGGTGTCCAGACAGGCCTTAAATACCTCCAGAGAAGGAGACTCCACAACTTGCCTGGGCAGCCTGTTCCAGTGCTCCATCACCCTCACCGTGAAGAAGTTCTTTCCCATGTTGGTGCGGAACTTCCTGTGCTCTATCTTGTGGCCATTACCCCTTGTCCTGTCCCTGCAAAAACTCACCAGGGATTGTCCTGAGCCAAGTCCCAGCTGCTACAGATCCATTAGGGGCAGGATCCTACTGGGTTTCCACCAGCTGAAGACCTGTCCCCATCTGTTGTGGGGGCCAGGCTCCAAGCCCGGTTCAGCAAAGTGCTTCTAAATGGCATTACCCAGGGTGCTACCGTCCACTGCAGCAGCAATGGTGCTGCAGCTCCCCAGCCACCAGGTTGTCTGGAGAGGACCAGACATCTTAAATAGCCCCCATGTAAAGCCTTTGTTCAGATTATATTAATTGTTATTGTAATCACTCCATTATTCTGATTATTCTTAAAGAGGCAAGTTTAGGCATTTCATAGATGATACCCACTCATTTCATCTGCTCCCCTTTTATACCTCAGACCTTTGAAACCAAAATGCAAATCGGGAGTAGCTTTTACACTTTTTTTTTTTTTTTTTTTTTTTTTTTTTGGGACGTGGGGGGCGGAATAGGGAACAATGTTCAAAACCTTCTTTCCCTATGGCAGAAGCAACATTTCCCTGGGCTTTCATGTCAGTGGGGAACAAGTGACCCCCTGGCCCTCTCTCTGCCCCCAGCTGGCTGAGAGCACGGGGGTCCCTTGGCCCCTGCGTGCTGCAGAAGGATGAGGATGGGGATGATGAGGATGATAAAGATGTTACTGCCTGCTTGAGAACTGGTGCTGCTGGCCTGTGCCTGTGTCCAGCCCACCCAACATTCTCCACAGCCTGTGGCCAGTCCCCATACCTGCTCTGACAGAATCCATCTTGTTCTCCAGGGGTGATGATCAGGCCATACCTGAATGGATTCACCATCGCCTTCAATGTCTCCGAGCGCAGCACATGGCAGCCATACGTGGACAGCATGCACCACTTCCTAGCAGGTGGGTGTTGGGGTGCCATGGGGCAGAGCACCTCTGGGTGCCTCACGTCTCCTGCCTGGAAAGGGAGGATTCGTGAGGTGGTCTCAGGAGCTTCTGTGGGAGGAAACTTCCTGATCCAGGTGGGACTGCCCTTCATGTGAGGGTGCACTCAGTGATTTGATGTGAGCAGGCCTGGAGAAGCATTAATGAGTCGCTTGGTCCCCACCAGCTTATGATGACAAGGTTCAAGAGGAGAAGAATATTGAGTGCATCTCGGGGCAGTACTTCATCCAAGGGGGCAATGAGAGTGAAGAGAAGAAAGCCTGCCAGTTCAAGCGCTCACTGCTGCAGAACTGCTCGGGAATCGCGGATCAAACTTTTGGCTACTCCAGAGGCCAGCCCTGCATCCTGCTGAAGATGAACCGGGTACAAAAAAAATCTGGTTGTCATGATTCCTTCCTTCAGTGGATCCTAGTGGGACAGACTAAGGACTGTGCGGGGCCTGAAACTCATCCTGTTCTTAGGCCCAGGGAAATGGAATGAGAAACCCCAAACCTGCTGGCTTGTACCTGCCAGAAAACCTAAAAATGAAGCACTACAAAACTCTGCAGATTTGATTTGATGAAGGGCTGGGTGCATGGCAGCACCTGTGCCAGCCTCCTCTCTAGGAGGAAGTGAGCTTTAGGGCTACACCTCAGGCCCTCGTTTCTTTATAACAGGCATTTTTGCAGAACCAAATTTATTAGAAAATTTCCAATATTCTGGCAGCTCAGTGCATGCTGCTGGAAAAATAAAGGAGGGGGGAAAGCGAGCTGTGTGGGGAGATGGTTGTGTTATACCAGGGATGCTCCCAGCATCCTTCTCTGCCTCTCCTGACACATCGTGGTTGTCCTGGGTGACTGGCATGCACAAGAGCTCTAGAAAGGGAGGCAGCACATGCTTGGCGTTGCATTTCCTTCAAGTGTGAATGTCTTTTTTCCCTGCAGATCATAGGCTACCGCCCTGGCGCCGGGGTCCCCGTGAGCGTAGACTGCAAAGTGCAGGTACTGTCGCGCTCCATGCCCTCAGCTTAGCCCAGTGCCCTCACAAGACCCTGTGCTCCTCATGCCCCCAGCCCAACTGAGGTGGTCTGCTGAGGGCTGCAGGGGTGGCCACGAGTCTCCTGCTTCCCATCCTGGCCCTCACCCTCTCACTGCTGGTTCCCAAAGCCCCCAAAGCTGAGGAGAGGGGCTGGAGCTGCTGGCATCCACCCGCAGCCCTGTCCCAGAGAGCGCCCTGCAAGCTGGCAGCAGCAGCAGGAGCGGCTCCCACACAGGGCAGCAGCCGGGTCATACCCTTAGAGAGTGATAAAGAAGTAGCCGAGCACAGAGAAAGATCCATGGGCAGCAAACGCTGTAACTTGCACCCATACCCTCCTAGCACAGTTTTGCTCTGGCTCACTGCAGCAGCCACTGACTCACAGAGCAAACGTGCCACGAGTGAGCAGCTGGCATGGCTGAGCTGTGGTGGGGATTTGCAGGAAATTTTTGTGCTAAAGCTCCTTTACTTTACTTATTTTGTGTCCCACATGCTATGCGAGTACCTTTTTGTTTCCATCAAAGAAAGGCAATGAGAGCGACCTGGGGTCAGTGGACTTCTACCCTGGGAATGGCACATTTGACCTCATGTATTATCCCTACTATGGCAAGATCACACACGTAAGTAAGGGTTCAGATGTTCTGGTGGCTTCATTACCTCTCCTTGGGAAGGAGCTACTGCAGGGGGTACAGATGTGCTCACTGGCTATTTCAGGCAGCTGCAGGCAGGAGGGAGGCCATGGGCATTGGGATTGCAGCGCTCTATTTTTGTCTCTGACAAACTGCAGGTAATCTTTAGGGATGCTGGTTTTCCCTTGCCAGCAGTGGGAACAGTTAATTTTTCTGCTTGGGGTCCAGGTCTGGCTGTGCTAATCCCCCAGGCTAACTCTGGGGGGATGCTAACTAGCACTAACACTGGTCTCAACACCAGCATTTTCCTAGGGTACTGGGGAAGGTGACAGGCAACAGAGGAGGAAAAGCCCCCTAAAATGAGGCTCCTATTAAAAGACACGACAAAACCACTGCAAATTGAGCAGCTTGATGCAGAGCAGGCAAACACCAGTGTGTTTCTGGTCCCACTGATGGGGGCTGAGCTGGGTCGTGCAGCCAATTACCCGTGATATTTACTGACCACGAAAGAGTATCGCCTGCTTTCCTGCTCCCTCAGCAAATCTTCCTCCTTTTCAGGTCAACTACACGTCCCCACTGGTGGCCATGCACTTTACAGACGTGAAGAGGAATTCTTTGGTCCCCATTCAGTGCAGCCTGCACGGGAAAGGGATTGTCAATGACGTTAACAGTGACCGCTTCCTGGGCCGAATCATCTTCACGCTCAGCATTGGGAAGTAGCCACGGCAAACACAGGGCACGTAGGTTTTGTCAGGCAGAGGCTTTTTCCTTTTTAAAGCATAAAGGCAGCATTTTTTTTTCCTGCTAGGAAAACAGACACATGGAAACTTTTAATTTATTTTTGTTTATAGTTAGGAAACAAATGAGATGCAACAGTGTGGAACCACATCTTTTACCAGCTGATGTAACTCATTATTAATAAAAGTTAAGTTATACCCTGGGCAGGGAACCTGCAAGAGCATTTCAGTTTTTATTAGAGGAACTCTGGTATCTGAACACTATTTTCATAAGGTCTTTTACAAGTCACCCCTGTGAAATGCATTTTTCCTGGCTATAAATTTCAGTCTTTACCATAGTTTTATGTGCATTTCTCAGGCAAAAGCTAAAAAGATGGTAGTTTATAAGTACTATTCTTGTTAAAATAATAAATAGCAAAAAATCTGGATTATGCTTGCAGTAACAGCTAAGAAGTGAAAATGACAAATCTCAGGACGCCTCCTAGGAGCCTCAGCACCTCATGCAGCCAGGTGCTGGAGCAAAGGCCACATAGGGCAGCATTTGCCCTTGAACCTTTCCAGTTGTTCCCAGGCAGACAAGTGCCTTTCTCCCTCCTCACTTCAGTACTTCTCTCAAGTCTGTTGGGCAGGGGACAACTGAAAGGAGCTCTTTATTCTCTCCCTGTCACGGCTCACAACTCCTCCTTCCCCTGCTCAGGCGCAGAAGCACCAGTGAAAAATATTCCTCCCTGGGGAAGCCCCCGCTTTGCTTCATCCCCAGCCTCCTCAAGTGGAAGCAGGGCTGAGCTAGCTCAGAGAGGCATTACAAGGCTTAATCCATGTTCATGTCGATAGAGGTATGGGCTATCTTTGTTCCCCAGGACAAAGCAGTGGTGATTTCAGCATCTATTACAGCCAAACACTTTGTTTCTACAGACACTCAAACTCAATTTAAAGCAGTTTTGATTCTTTGGAAAATGAGTTTTTTTTATTATTATTATTATTATACACCTTCACATTTAACATACAGAGAGTATATTTCATCTCTCTTATCAGCTATGAGCAGGACAGGACACCTTAGGATAACGTACTGCTTGGAAAGCACACTTACTAAAATTACTTACCGACTGAACAAGAGCATTATGGTATGTTTGTCCTACATTCTAGTCCAGATACTTCATCTGCCATCATTTTTGATCTATATAAGACTCTAAGAAGTCTTTTTTTGTATTAAAAATAAAGTGACTACAGTAAAATTAACTCTATGGTATCATTCTTAAAACATTTAAATGTAACAAATGTAATTTGTAACTTTTGTGGGCTCTGCTGGCCAGCTAGGGACTGGTTTTCAAAGACAAATGTAATGTGTGTAATCCTTGAATTTTGAGCATTTGATTAACTTCCTGAAGAGTTTAGAAGTCCAGTACACCAAGGCTCACTATAAGGCAAATATCACACTCAACCTCTTGGAAAAACATATTTCTTAAGAACCCTTAAAAATATTAAATACAGGTATTTTAGGAGTTAATTTTCCTCAGATGTGATTATCCACATGAAATTGAAAAGAGATAGGGCAACGTTATGATTTTTTCCTCCATAACTTACCCAAAAGGACTTGTTCTGACTAAGTAGAAAACAGCCTCTGCCCATGAAGGCACGGCAGTGATAGTTACTCTAATTTTGACATCAGAACTAAGTCAAAACCACAGATGTTTCCCAGCCTGCCAACTGCTTTACGTCTTTAGAAGCACTTCTGTTTCTATAGGATCCTGAAAGGAAACAAACCCCTCTGTGCTTCAGACCATGAAATGAACGGCTATCCAGCCTGCAACAGGATCAAAGATTATTTATCCATTCCATGCCTGCCTGGTGGAAGGATTCACAAAGCAGCAGGGACTGTCCTTTGGCAGATGCTGTACCAATATACAATTCTTTTTTGTCACACCAACAGCCAGACCCAGGCATGTTAAAAAAGCCCCTTGGAATATCTCTGGGAAATTGCATGCATGTCTACTTACACTGATGCAAATGTATGAAGTTCAACAAAGCCAAGTGCTGGGTCCTGCACCTGGGGCACAACAACCCCAAGCAGCACTACAGGCGGGGAGATGAGTGGTTGGAAAGCTGCCTGGCAGAGAAGGACCTGGGAGTATTGGTTGATAGCCGGCTGAATATGAGCCAGCAGTGTGCTCAGGTGGCCAAGAAGGCCAACAGCATCCTGGTTTGTATCAGAAGCAGTGTAGCCAGCAGGGCTAGGGAAGTGATTGTCCCCCTGTACTCGGCTCTGGTGAGGCTGCACCTCGAGTACTGTGTTCAGTTTTGGGCCCCTCGCTACAAGAAGGACATTGAGGTGCTTGAGCGAGTCCAGAGAAGGGCAACAAAGCTGGTGAGGGGCCTGGAGAACAAGTCCTACGAGGAGCGGCTGAGGGAGCTGGGCTTGTTCAGCCTGGAGAAAAGGAGGCTCAGGGGCGACCTTATTGCTCTCTACAGGTACCTTAAAGGAGGCTGTAGTGAGGTGGGGGTTGGTCTGTTCTCCCACGTGCCTGGTGACAGCACGAGGGGGAATGGGCTAAAGTTGCGCCAGGGGAGTTTTAGGTTGGATGTTAGGAAGAACTTCTTTACCGAAGGGGTTGTTAGGCATTGGAACGGGCTGCCCAGGGAAGTAGTGGAGTCACCGTCCCTGGAGGTCTTTCAAAGATGTTTAGATGTAGAGCTTAGTGATATGGTTTAGTGGAGGACTTCTTAGTGTTAGGTCAGAGGTTGGACTAGGTCTCTTCCAACCTAGATGATTCTGTGATTCTGTTTACAACCACCAGAGTTAACTTTATTTGCCATACACATACTCTGCTCCTAGCAGGTTCAAACTGTCACTCCAAGATCTGGAGAGCTGTACACACCGTTCTTCATGCTACAACAACCTTTAAGTGCTGGCTCAATTTCTGACTTCTACTGAAGCCCAAAATAGTCTTTTATATAAATATCTATTATATATACACATATATAAAATATATGTGTGCGTGCAACCAGGAGTTCATCACATTTTAATAAAACAACCTAGAATGTGATGCAAAAAAGCGATGCAAAATTGCAACCTAAGCATGAAACCGTGGCTGGAATCCACCTTCTGGCAGCAGAGAAGCGATGCCCCTTGACAAGCAGATGTTATGCAGAAGTTGCCAGCCTCAAAATAATTCACTGTTCAGCTCTGGCAGGGAGATCAGGTATTGTGATAACAAAGATACAACATAAAAGACCATGACAATCAAAACTGAAACCCAATCTGAGTCAGCAGCATTAAATTATACTCCGTAAAAAAAAAAAAAAAAAAAAAAAAAAAAAAAAAAAAAAAAAAAAAGCTCGGTTCCAGGACCCATTGCAGCGTAAAAGTCAGGTATGTAAGACTCAGGTGGAGCTTAGGTTTGGTCACACTGAGGACAGAAATAACTGAACACACAGGTATTTCTCAATCAGCACTAACTTATTAGCAATCTCCCTTCCCTGAACAGACGTGAGCTACTAAACAATGTACCTGACTGTCTCCTTTATGGATGAGTTATTGAAGGTGCCCTCCTCATGGCATAGGTGCAGGCGCAGTGCACTAAACAGTAAGCAGATTTACTGAACACCACACTGCAAGCCACCAGCACCTCTCTGCAGACCTGGCAGCTCTCAAACCACCCACAGAAAATGGGAACAGGGTTCACAAGCTGCAAAAGGCTTTTGCCTTGCTGGACCAAAGAGGCGAAAGAGGCTTCTGTCATCTATCAACATGAACCTAGTGGGAGCAAAGACAAATTCAACATCAAATGTCTAGCTTCTGTTTTGAAACAGGTTAGATACAGAACAAAACTACAAAAGAAGTAACAAAGAAAGCAACCTCAGATGTTTTTTCCTTCAGAAGCCACTTTCTTTAGTGTACGTGTGTATGTGTATATATATATATATATATGTATGTATGTATATACACAAATATATTTGAAGGTTCTGCTTTATGGTCAGCATTTCTCATACTATAAAGTTTGTGCCCTTACGCTGCTAAACATTTTTGAGTGTGTAATAACTAGAAGGTTAAAGCCAGATTAATCGTATAAACACATTCCTAGACTGCAGCTTTTCAATGATCCCCTACTAATCCATGCAAGTTTTCCAGTGGAGCTGCAGGAATCTGTGAAAAAGCCGTGCTCTCAGTCAGTGCTCAGAACAGCCAAGCCTCGTATGGAGCAGGGCTGAAGGCTGCAAGGTTTCTCCTCTGTGCACAGAATCGAAACTGAGACAAGCTGCTGCCAGTGAAGCACCACCCTCCCATCCTTATTTCACAACTGGGCTCAGAGCAAGAAGGAGAACACATTAAAAACATTAAAAACATTAGCTGCTGACTTCTCTGAGTACTGGAAGTTCACCAGGACTTATCTTAGTGCACAGACATGCTAGTGCAAAGCCACTGCACACACTTTAGCAACCAACTTCTTCATACTGGTCTTCATACATGTGGATTTACCAGAAGAATAAGCTGTTCTCGTATTAGGTTGATTTACTAGTGATGCCAGGTATTACCTTTACATTCAGAAGGAACAGGAAATTCAGACTGGTTCACAAGAAAAAGCTGTAAAGCGATGAGAAAAGACAACAGCCATAAGCCAAGCTTCAACTATAAGTCTCAAGATCTTGGTGGTCTTCTCCCACAGCATGTACAATCCTTTTCTATGTTTTCTACCTTTTTCATACCTTTAATTATCACATGGTTTTAGCTTCAGCATTATCTGAGATAAGCTGTACACAACTAGAAATTTTCTTGTATAAAAAGATTAAACAACAGAAATAAAGTCTCTTAGATGTTGTCTGTAGCCAAAATAATCACATTTCTCATTTGTGCACATATCAACTCTGCTCAGTCCTACGGTCCTCAGAACATTTACTTTCTCCAAAACCATACAGGGACTTCAAATAAATTTCCAATTCGTATCATGGCAAGTTATTCTGTCGTGATGCATGTGGGTTGTTTTTAATAAACTATGAACTTTTCTTTTTTAGGGGTAGATCAGTGAGTCTGGGAAAAGAAGAGCAGGAGGGGTGGCAGCAGAGACGGAACTAAGAGATTATACAGACTGATAGCCAGTACGACTTTTCCTTCTTCCAATGATATAAGATATAAAGACAAGAATAATAAGGAAGCAAAGTGCTATGCCCACCACGATGGGAATAAGAAAGTTCAGGTCAGAATCAGCAAGGCATTCTTCGGCTGCAGAAAGAACAAAAAAACAAACGAACCAAAAAAAAAAAAAAAAAAGAAAAGAAAAGCAAAGGAGAACAAATTAGTGAAGGAAACCAAGCATTAGAATCCAAGTACAGCAAGGGACAAGCAGATGCTTACATTTTTTAATACATATTACTGTATTATGTAAATAATACATTTGAAGTAACATCACCATTAAGTAAAAAATTGATAAAGATGTATTTCTTTAAACATATATACTATGCACATTGCTTTGTAAAATAGATAAAATACTCCTGATTTGTACATTAGCTTTCATCTTGCTTTAGTGCACCATCCCCTCAGATATACTAGAAACATGAAGACAGGACTGTAGCCTGAGCATGCGCTAGCTAATTACACCTGGCTAATTACAGCTGAGTTAACAGCAATAAAGCAACATAAAGCAGACTGGTATACTGCTGTCTTGTCCAAGCGATTTCCCAAACCCTCAGATCACCAACACTGCTCCAGGCTTTAGACGTGAAGAGATAACAGAGGAGCCAGGGAAGTAACTGAAAGTAGAAACTTACTGGAGACTTCAAAAGGCAGCCAAGATGCTGAAAGCACTGAGCGGAAAATACTGAGGGACGCTCTTTTTGGGTGGGTAACTTTATTTATTTTCAATTCAAGTACAAGAAAAGGGTTACCATTATCAGCTGAGAATTAGGCAGACCTTACTGAAATCAACAGAAGAGAGGAGACAGCTGTGACACTGCAGTGCTTCTCAACACACCAGGTGGAAAGTATGCGACCAACTCCTCACACAAACACTCATGCAAGTATCAGCAAACACAGCTGGGATCCTGTTCCAAACGCAGCCTGGAGCACACGCAGAAGCAGAGCTTAGCATTCTTCACCCATTTCAAGAGAGGGCTGGGCTCCACTCATGTGGTGCCAAGAAATGGGATGTTCAGTGAGATTCAGCATCAGCATCCTGCTTCATCACTGTGACGGTGCTCGGCTTTGGGGCTCTTAAAGCATCTCCTTAGAAATTTCCTTTTTGCTTAAGTTTATTTTAGAATGTATTCAAGTTTTAGAGCAGAATATGCATCATGCACACACTCAATGCTTTATCAAAAGTTATCAGCTATTGTCTTAAGTGGATATTTAAACCATTTGAGTGTCAATCAGCCTTAGTTATGGGAAGTTTACTTTCTTGATTTAGCTCACTCACAGTCCAGCACAGTGAAATTTTTGGATACCAAGACTTTTAGCCTTGGTATAAAAAGCTAGCTTCCCTTTTAAATTCCAATCATGAGATGCAACTAATAGCCCAAAACTTTGTAATGTTTCTATTGGTATAGGCTATGCAATAGAGAACACCATAGCGTTTATTATTTTTACTTTTTAAAAGGAAGCATTCATCAGCTGCAAAAACTTTTCAAGGACTACTACCACAGCATCTTTAAGCTAAAAGACAGAAATCTTAAAGCACAGTTTTCATATTTAGTAATCTGTATATAAGGCACAGTCAATACTAATTAAAACAAACTGCAGTGCATGATAGATTATATACATTAACATTCAACATCCACAAGCACACACATTAAATGCTGTTTCCACAGATCAGAACAAAACTGTTTGTCTTATAATGCCACTGCATGTCTTCACAATTCTGAAATTTGAAGTGTAGTATTTGAGAAGAACTGAAATTAATTCATCAGTTGATTGAGAACTAGAACACAATCTCTGCGCGTCGTAAAATTCAAACATAAACCATGACAATAAATTCCACATCAGTTCTTAGCCAGGTGCTAGTTTTAACCTATAATTTGTCTGACTGTGCAAGCAAGCTGCTGTTCTGAGTCTTTAGAGTTCAGTTTTATTAATTTGCTTCAAAAAGTTAAACTTTCCCGTTTTAAAATTGCTCATATCCAGCATTACGGTGTTTCTTGTGGCCAAAAAAGTAAGCCATAAGTACTAGGACAACTAATCCTCCCAGAGCTGCTCCTACTGCTATGGGTACAATGAAGTTGTCCACCTCTGGGCTGCAGTCTTCAGCTAAATAGAAAAAGGGCAAGTTTGAAAAAGAAATGCATTTCAACAGAAATATTTAATACTATAAGCACCCTCTAATTATTTAGAACAGTTAACCTTTCCCCATCAGGGCATTAAGACAGTCATCCAGAAAACCTTGTCCTCCTCTTCCCTCCCCAAAATACGGTAGCAATAGTCTCCCTTCCCAAACATCACACTAACAGATTCGTAATTCCATGATACATGTTGTTGAAAAGCAGCTATCTGTGTATTACTATATAAAGAATTATCAGTATTGTATACCCTTTGTACACCCAGGCTTCCAGTGACCAGTTACCAACTGCAAGTCTCCAGGATAGAGAGCAATACTGGAGATATAATTACAGTCAAGATAAGAAAACTTTTTATAGGACAACAGTAATTGCTGCTTGTTTCAAGATTTGTCAAACTCAGCCAGACTGACATGTACTGACAAGGTGATGGCAGTTTGATGCCTGCAGTCTCATCATAGTTTAAGTTTACTTTGGTTTACAGCTTCAGGAACAGAAACTGCTAAGCTCTTTAACGAGATCCTATTAAAATATTTGTTCACATTAAAATGCTTCAGCTGACCTCAGCTTACATTTCAGAAGGTAATAACATTATTTTGTCTTTAGGTAGCAGATGTGAAGATAGCTTTAATGTAATGATAGCATATGCAATGCAGGCTAGAATCAAGAAGAAAGGGTGTGTGATTAGATTGTACTTTTTCCTCCCATCATATCACCATGGAGTTCACAACACAGGCCAGCAAGAGGTATAGTAAAGAGAAGACTAGTGTCTCTCTTAATGCAGAAAAAGCCAAAGTGCTTAGTAGTACTGTTATCAGAAGAACTGTCAGCACAGAGAGGACCAACATAGCTTCTGCCTTAGAGGATGAAGCTGCTAACCAGCTCCCTGAAGAGTCCCTAATGCTTTCCCACTCTTGCTAAATGCTGGGACTTACTTCATTTTCCAAGACAAGTTAAACAAACACACAAACAAACAAAAATGAACTACTCACAACTGTACACTAGTTTAAGATGGCTAGCAAAAATGAAATTGTAATGGCATCTTATCTGGAAGGAGCAACAATTGCCAAAAGAGTTTACAAGTAAATTTCTAATGATGAATGGGACACAGTATCTCAATTAGTTCTCAAGCTGTCTTCTGCTAGAGGATTGTACCCAAGCACACTGCAGAATGTGCTACAAAACAAAGCGTTAAGACACAAGCAACTGAGGACTCTTTGAGGAGCACCTTCACAAGTTACATAACAGAATCTCAGATGTAGACTGATTAAGTTGGCCTTACTCCTTTATTTTATTTTCTTTAAAAAAAGGTAATACAAGATGTCTGTTTTCAAATCGGTTAAAAAATATGAACAAGTTTCCTTAATAAACAGAACAATCTTTATTATTTAGAGCACATGTTGAGCAGGGTTGACAATTCCCTATGGATCAATACATACAGGAAAACTAGTGGTTTTATAACAACAGGCAGTCAGGTGAAACTTAGATGTTTTTTGAACCAGTTATCTGCACATCGGTCTAGGAGCATTTTAATCTCTCAGCCAGTATAGTTGCAAACAAAGATCAAGCTCCAGGTTTTTGCAAAGGTGCATTTAGTTTTGTTGGATTTTAGGAGCAGTTTGCACTGATCTTCTATTTTGTCACTTGGAAATCGTGCGGAGATCATCTGATCATGTGCATTTTTGAATACAGTGCGGTGACTACTCCGTAACAGAAATGCACGTATAACTGGTGACACTGAACTTCAGTCAGGAAAATGCTAAAAATCTATAGGAACTTCCGCATTTAATGATATATTAATATGACTAAGTTATTAGATCCACTATTTGATTTTGTTTTTAATTAAAATGTAAAGTCTTGAAGCCTGTTTTGAGATTAAACTGATAGTATTTCCCCACTTTCATTGAAATGATGCAGTAACTGATGCAAAATTCAAGCTGCATACTACAAGCTATAGTAAGCTTTATCCACCCATTTTTGCTTCCTTATCTAGTGTCAAGGTAAAACTGTTTTCATCAGTCTTTTTCTGAAAGTGTATTTCATAATCTGTACACAAACATGCCACAGACATCTCTACAAGCCTAGAAAACACTAATAAAACACTAAACCAGCTTTGATGCAAGCTGAACTCATTCTAAAGAGGAGACGTTATGCTCATTAAATAACTAGTTTAGGCAGCTCATGTTATGACACATGCAAAAAGGTCACACATTTTAGAAAAATAGTTTTTTTTCCATGCAGTAAAAAATGCAGCACAAGGAGGCCAGAAAAAAAAAAAGTGCAGCAAAGGTTAGACTTGACAGAGCTGCAGCTTAAGAACAGTCCATTTGCACTGCATTTTTTAAGCTAGTTAGCCTTTCCACAAAGCAAGGAAAAATAGGTGTAATTGGTCTATCTCAAACTTGTTTAGCTTTTGCATTCTTAACGGTAATAAATGGTACACAGCAAACAATCAAACACAAAGTACATTAAACACTGAGGATGTCAATGGCAGACAGCTGTTATGTGGATTTTGATTAGCAGAGAACCATTCAAGATGAAGATTTAAAGACAGCTCAAGTTGCAGCAACAGATACTGGCTCATTAAATTAAAGCATCTTTAAACAATGGTAATTCAAAGCAACAAGACAGACCAGTTCTGTGCAAGGTATGATATAAAGTTAAGTGCACTTTAAAGTTCTGGAATATTTAGACCAGTTATTCCCTTTAAACTGATTCCAGGAAAAAAAAAAAAAAGCCTGCATGATTTTAGCAGAAATCTGCCTCAGTTGAATTATTTCAGGGGATTGGCAAGGTATATAACTGATGAAGAATTGATGAAGAATTCAGTGCCTAACAGAATATTTTTTTATTTTTGGAACGCATTTGGAAACTGCACTGAAATCTTCCAACACATCAACCACCTGGCAAGCATACGTTACCCGCATTGTTTGTATAGCCAGGGTATGGGAATGGTTCCTGAAACCACCAAGGCAGGAGTAAACTACTCAAACTCCATCAAAGCTAAGTAAGTTACTGCTGCCACTTCAAAACACCACTTAATTACCAGCCTGAAGTTCAACTCTATGAAAAACAAAGTTATTACTGGGCATCATACAATCCGTAAGTACTATGTGAGTCAACATAGTGACTAATGCTGTCAACTTAACTGACAATTATGACAAGTAAGGAACACAGAAGGGAGAAGCAAGTACATATCCTATGCAATCCTGGGAATTGCCCAATGCACATCAGTTTAGAAGGTGTTCTAGTTTCAGGCTACAATTTGTAAAAAGTGAAAATGAATCCTAAACACTTCAGTGGTTTTTCTTCCAAAATAAAATACTCAGCCTAGCAATGTATCCAATAGTGGTATCTGAACATCTTCAGAACAGCTATGAAACCCGCGTCGTCTTCTCCAAAGCAGGAAAACTAAAAACGTAGTTCTGCTTCATCTGGGATAAGCATTCTCCCTTTGTTTCCCAACTCCAATTAGCCGTGGCTAGCACTTAGTCCTAAGGTTTGGGGCTTTTTTGGACTTGCACTTGCTTCATTTAGAGTGAAATCAGAACAGTGATTACATGTAGATTCACAAAGTTTGATATCCAGCATAGCTTTTTCTTCTGCCAATTATATAAGCAATCACTATAATGACAATCAAGCCAGCAAGTGCAGCACCAACTACAATTGGGATTAGAATGGTGTCATCATCCAGCGAGCACTCCTGGGCTGTAGATGAGAGAAAGGTTGCAACAAGGAATAAATAAAGAATAAATACTTGCAACAAGGAATAAATACTTGCCAAGTGTGGTATAAAAATCTATTTTCCTTAATATGAAGATGCTCAAAATCAAGTATTATTATATATATATTATATCTTTATACTAAGAGAGAAAGAACTGTAGAGGTCACATGGGTATTACTAGCATATATTAATCCTTATAATCATTTGGAACATTTGATAAGCTAACAAACTAAAGGAACTGTCCTGCTGTACAAGTTTTCATGTACACAAGGTCTGTACTAGAAAATGGATCAGCCATTCTTCTACTGCTAAGACAAAACCAGGCTTACCTATTTCATGCTTAAGGCAAGTCTGGTACATTTACTGATTAAGAATAAAGTAACACCTGGATTTGGTGTTGAAAACCTATGTAGAATAGAGACGTTACAGTGAGATGAAATTGCTAGCTAGAAGGAAGAAGCAGCAGCCAGCTGCAACTGGAACTACAACGTAAAATGGAACTAACTCTATACAGCGTATTACAGTAAATACTGTTTACCCTGTTTATATCTAGGCAGGTTACTTACCTCTCACTAAGGGGAAAAATAGTTCAAAAAATCTGCACCCAGTCTATTTACCTACACATTAATCTACAAGTATTATCACGAAGCACAGTCTGAATACCAGGCTACGCTAAAGGTTAAGAATTAGGTCATTTAAGCCATTCCAGTTTTCCCCAGACAATCAGGATAGTGCAGCAAACAATCATTTTGGATTGTTTCTTTGGTCTTGGATACTCAAGACTGTTTCCAAAAGTAGGTCTGTCAGTTCATTTTTCCACAACATTCCTATTCCTTAGACCCACAGGTCTAAAGAAAAGAAAAGCCTAATGGTGTTAAGAATGTCTTCCACTGAAGTTTTATCTCATGTTCTTATATATTTAAGCTACAAAAAGCTGTATGTATGTCAAGAAGATGTTGGAGAACTTCTAACCTACTGTGCAAGGCAATGCTAAGTCCCTCTTCAGCATCTCTATATCCAGGGAGAACCAACATAACTAGCAGACTGTTTTATTTCTTCAAATAATGAGAACAAAGCTGAGAGTCTTCATTGAACTGGAATGTCAGTCTCAGAAGTTCAATTCATTCCATGTATATAAAAAAAACAAACCAGTGGGACAAGAGCTTCAAAAGCAAAGTACTTATGTCCAGCTCTAGTACTTTTTAGCAAGTAGGAATTTTGCAAGCATTGCAAGAGTTATTATAAAAAAAAACAATCAAATAAAAAGAAAGAACTTTTACCTATTGCAAACTTGTTTTCCTTCACGAGGAATGGTTGAACCCATAGATTAAAAGTATGTACTTGAAGATCTTCATTAATCTCGAGAGTTTGCTCTTTTCGACACATGTAGGAATTACCAAGGAAAGCATCCCACTTGCTGAAGTTGTTGTTATCTGCATTTAAAATGACTAAACAAAGGGGAAGAAAAAAACAAAGGGAATTTGCACGCACACTTTAAATGCAAGAAAGATGCTAACTCATTCATAAGACTAAGGAGCTGAATCTAGATGGACCAAGAAAGACAAAGAGCTTTATAGCGGACACGACAGTTATCTCATACCTCAAAAAAATATTTTACTGAGAACTGTGATACAGAAGCCCACCTGATTTATATTTATCAAAAAGAGGCTCCATGAGCAGAAGCCTAGGAAAAAACAAACCTACACTGTTGTTTAGAGCAACTTTTGTAGCCATTTGTGGTTGATACTTGGTTCATACCCACTTAAAAGATTTAAAAGCAGGAAGTAACAGTAAGCACCAGTAGCATTTATTTCAGAAGGAAATGATAAATATAGACATAGAATTAAAGCTTACACTTGCTTTAAAGCAGGTATTATTTCTTACCAGAACCATTCAGGTGGTTGAGTAGTGTAACATTCACCTCTTTCAGATAAAATTTTCGTACACTTGCACTTGCATTCTGTTTAACAAGCAAGAACCAAATGTCAGTGTGCCAATCTGCATTTTTAATTTTAATAACACATGCTTTCCAAAGCCTATCACATTTACCAGTCTTACATTTCCCACAACTTTATCCCAGTTATCCATTTGTCTTGAGGCAGTAAGCTGCCACTTCCACTTCCTATATGGGAGCAGCCTACCACCAGCAAGTTACAAGTGTTTTCTTTTTTAAACCAAAAATGCTCATCATGCAATGCTGTTAAAAGTTAAATCTTAGTTAAAAAATAAAAGAAGTTACTTACAACAATGAATGTGAAATCAATTAATGTGCTGTTTCCATCGTTCAATTTCAGAGTAGCTGATGTGTTCCCACATGTCCCGTCTGTACTAGTTGTTTTCGGATTGATGTTGATCAGAAGAGGCTGAAATACATACCATGTCAAATGAGCTCAGTTAATATCAGGAATTTATTATTTCAGTCAACAGCAGTCTCAAGCTAGAAGAACTTGTCATGAAGGAGAGGACAACATGAAGTCCTAGTCTGGCTACTACCTAACCAAGGCTGTTTGAGTTACATGTACATGCTGGTAATACAAACAACTTGCCCTGTGGTATCTCATCCTGACTTGAGAGAGAGAGAAAAAAAAAAAAAAAAAAAAGGTCAGGGCGTTTCTTTTGTGCACCTAAAACAACAGCTTAGCTTTGGCTCCCTCTGGGGGAAAAGACAGCATCTGCAGGGCCCTAGAAGCCAAGAAAGTTACTGGCCTTTAATGACGTTAGAGGTGGTTCCAGTAACCAGTTAAGTTTAATGCAGGTAAGATTTTGAAGCTAATTACATATCATGCCTCAGAACTATCTTGATGCCAGAGAGGTGTCATGTACACTGAGAAACAGTTTGGACAACCTTTCTACTCTTCTTCATGAGGTTCAACAAGGCCAAGTACATCAACAAGGCCAAGTACAAGGTGATGCACCGGGGTCAGGGCAATCTCAAACACCAGTACAGACTGGCTGGCAAAGGTCAGCCCCACAAAGAAGGATGTGGGGGTACTGATGGATGGAAAATGCAAAATGAGCCAGCAACATGCACTTGCAGAAGCCAACTGTACCCTGGGCTGCATAAAAAGTGGGGCCAGCAGGTTGAAGGAGGTGTTTCTACCCCTCTATTCCATTCCCCTAAGATCCCACCTGGAGCACTGTGTTCAGCTCAAGCCCCAGCACAAGGCAGATGTGGACCTATGATAGCGGGTCCAGAGGAGGGCCAAGAAAATGAATAGAAGACCGGAGCACCTCTCCTACAAAGAGGGGCTGAGAGAGCTGGGGTTGCTCAGCCTGGAGAAGACTCCAAGGAGATCTTACTGTGGTGTTCCAATACTTAATGGAAGCCTACAAGAAAGATGGTATAAACTCTTTACCAGGAAATGTAGTAATGGAACAAGGGGTAATGTTTTTTAACTTAAAAGAGGGCAAGTTCAGATTAGATATAGGGAAGTAATTCTTCACTATGAAGGTAGTGAGACACTGGAACAGGTTGTCCAGAGAAGCTGTGGATGCCCCATCCCTGGAAGTGCTCAAGGCCAGGTTGGATGCAGCTTTGAGCAATCTGGACTAGTGGAAAGTGTCCCTGCCCATGGCAGATGGGTAGAAACTATATAGTTGCTAAAGTCCCTTCCAAACCAAACTCTTCTATGATTCTAAAATATGAGAGGCACCTTGTCTTGGGAAACATTCAGCTGCAGCCCCACAGTAGCCAGAAGACAAGTTTTATTTCCAGATTTAAGAGAATAGTTTCCTGTGACTGGATTCTCAACAGGTTTGGGAGCGGTGGTTGGAGCAGGTGATGAAGTGGTGGTGGATGTGGTAGTTACATTGGCAGCAGTAGGCACAACAGTAGGTGCAGCAGTGGGTGTATCAGCATGACATCTAGTCTCTGAAAAGAAAATTTAACACAAATTTCAGCACTGAAATGGTGGTTAAAGTCTCATGACCCAGAGGTCAGTTCGATACAAATACCAATTTCTCTGATGAAATCTAAGCCCACTGGGAATCTGCTAATCCCCAAGTCAAGAGTTTAAAACTCAGCCCTATGGCACAGGATGACAAGCAATTAACTGCTACAATGTATTCTAAGAAATTTTATTAATGCCCACAGTTTTAAATCCATGTACCACAAACGATACTACTTCTGATACACTGAACTGAAACACATCCACAAAGATAATTACTCTTGGTGGTTATAAAAATTGATTCACACTTGCTTCAAACTAAGTAAACAACCCTATTGAGCTGTAGGTAGCAGGATAATGTGCTAGTCTATTCTGACTAGTTGAGCTATGAGACTACAAGCTACAGCAGGCTCTGTATTATTTAAAAGCAGAGAATCTACCACTGAAAACAAAAGGCAGTGAGTTAAAAACCTTGAAGCTCCAATGATCTAGTGAACAACAATAGTTCTGTAGTGTTTAATACCCCGATTACTGAAATACACTTTATTAGTCTGTTGCTTTGGCATGAAAACAATCTACCTTACAATATACATGTATAGCTAAATCTGCTATATTAATTTATTTTTCCAGGCACAGGGAAAGGCATAAAGGATATTTATACATTAGTGAATATAGCACATCTTAGAACTGTTGGATTATTATTTTTTTTGTATTACAGGACTTTGGTCCCTGCACTAAAATGCAATACAAAAATGCTCACTCACAATTTGAAAAGCTCACCTGTTTTACCAATTGTGCCATTCTGAACAAAAGGCTGCATAGTAATATTCCAGAAAAACTGCGTTACATTTTCTGCTTCAAAAGAGGTAGTATGATGACACACGAAGACGTTATTTAGTTGAATTGGATGCATAGAATCCTTTACAACAACTGTAACCAGTCCTACAAACAAGCACAAATATTTTAATACCTTGTTTACAACAAGAACATTTATAGGCAGTGTCACATTATCTATAATTCCATAGTATTAAAATTAAAAGAGAACTAACGGGAGTTATGTGTAACAATCCTAACCTCTCTTGAATGTTTTACCCACATGTCCTGACCCAAGCTGCTACGTACTGCTGAGAAGTAACCAAGCTTCCAGAACTAGAGAAGTCATTAGAAAGGAGAACTCTTTTACCTATTTATTTTTTTTTCAAGAAAAAAATCCTATTATTAGTAGGCATTAGTAGAAAGAAAGCCCAACACTGCATTGTTTCACTAGGTGGAAGGTGAAATAGTGCACAAACAAGTAAGTCTTCCATATACTTGTTATATACTAGCAGCACACCAATCAAGGCTGTTCAAATGGTTAACATTCCCTTTCCTTTCTGTTTAAAGGCACTACTAGATTTAGTTAAGCTAAATAGTCAGCATTCTTATCCAGCATGCAAGTACTCTAAGCAACAGTTGGGCAGCACACAGCGTCAAAGTCACTAGATACACTCTTAAAATTTTGACAAAGCCTAGCAAGGTCAGGTAGGTGAGATATGACCTGAGACTGTTTTGTAAGCAAGATTCCACACTGGATACTACCTTTTCTTTTAGCATCAGGAAATACAGCAGCATCACTGGTGTTGTAGGTAAACACGATAAAGTCAGCCTGGTAAGTTTCATTAGTTTCTGTAAAGTTAACACTCCAAGAGTGACCACCTCCAAACTGAACTGCCAGAAGTGCAGCTTGTGTGTCATTGCCACAGACACTTCCATCATGTGTCACGGTAGATGGCAAATCCAAACTTGCATTTTTCTAGAAGAAAAAAAGTTTCAAATGTTTTCAGATAACAATTCTTCCCCATGATGTTATTACAAACGTCCTGGGAATAGGCTAAAATAATCTTGTGAAATGTTCTTTTTCACAATTTTGTACAATAACCTATGTGAGTTGGGTATCAGGGAGGAGCCACATCAGATTTGAGTACAAAAGTACAAATCTTACTAGGATGAAAACCTCAGCTATGGTGAGCATTTACTGTTTGTGTTAAGAACACTGCTACATTGATAAACAAACCCCACCAAGTCTGACCACTATGCCTTCTACATAAATGCAATAGAGCACTTGTCAGTTATTTGTATTATTAACTGAGAGCTTATGCATGTTTAGGAGTATTCTTAACTGACTTCATCAAGAAAATCAACAAACTAAATATAAGAGAGTATAAGTAAGTTTTATCCAAGGCAAAATGCATTTCTCAATGAAAGTTAGCTTCAGATACTTACATAATCACTACTGTTTGTTTCATATTTTATCAAGAATTTCATCATCCATTGTGCATACAAGCACGTAACGTTAGAGGCATCCTTTACATCTACTTCCACTGCATAGGATTGGAGAAACCCTGTAAAATAGGATTATTAGCTACTAAGACAGATTTTACTTCATTTTCTAGAAGCACTTAGGAGAATGATTCATTATAAAGTAGTAGGGTAAATTATTTCAGGACTGGATTAAATTTGCGAGACAATCAGAGTCACTGAATTTTTGACAAATGTAAAAAACTAGGAAGCCCACCATGACATAATCAAGGCTAGACAGAAATTGAGAGGATGTTTTATAGTCTACTTACCTGACGAAAACTAATAGTCTAAATCAGCACACGCTTTCTGGTAACTGAAACTGCATAAATTGAATTGCACAAACACCACATTTGAAACAAAGTAGTGCTTGTAGACCAATCTCCAAACTATTTTACATGTTTCATCAATGCTACAACCCAAGTTGACCTCTAAAAGAAGACACTGGCGTGCCTTCATTGTGTTTCCACAATTTCTGGCTCAAGGGACATGGAAGTTAAATTCCATTTAAGATCTAAGAGAACTTTTTATAGTTGCTGGATTTTTAACCCAGGCTGACTCTCAACAGGGGGATTTCCCCATAGTCAGTTTTCATTTGCTTTTGTCTGCAATTTCTAGTCTGCCACAGAACAGATAGATCAGAAGGATCAAAAGAATCAATCCTGACTAACCTCAGGTTCATGTTTATCAGGCAAACTTCCTTAAACATACAGTAACTATGACCACGCAGTTCTCTTCAACAGCCATCTGAGTTTCTTCATCCTCTAACACACAACAATAGTTCACAACTAGCTTCATGTTGTACCTCGATATTAGAGGATTTCCTCCCAGCCCCATACAGGTTCTCTCCTCTAGCAGCAATACCAAGTTCAGTACACAAGCCAGTTGGCTGTGACAACACTAAATTGCAGGCTTCCATTGTTGATGCTGTCTGAAATTCAAAACTCTACATACAATGACAAGCTTAAACTGGCACACCGGTAAAAGTATCCAAGGCAGAGCTTGGAGAAAAGTCCACTCTGAAGCACAGGAAATTGTGCTCGATACCACACCAGTGATTTATTAGTGTTATCACCTTCACATAGCTATTGTGTTGTAAGAATGTTTCGGACTAAGAACAAGGCAGTAAATTAGGGTTTGGACGTGGTTTATTTTGAACTTGAAGCAATAAACATCAAAGAGTTTTAGCTTCGATGGTGGCAGCAAATACACTACCCAACCTGACGAAGCATAATACCTGTTAAGATCATTTACCTATCACGTCAAGTAACCGAGGCCATACTCTATTTGTCAAGAGTAGGCACATAAATGTGCACCCTGCTCTCATTACACAAATTGTTGTTGTCCCTCTGTTATCTACATTTTCCTGGAAGAAAATTCACCAACCACTGTAAATCAGCTCATTAAATGACTTATTCGAGAAGGAAATCTTAATGGCTCAGGAATGGTCTGTCCCTACACACCCAAAGACGAGCTGGTGCTGAAGAAGACTGGCTTGGCTGAACAGAGTTACGGCTTGAGCTTAGGAGAAAAAAGAGGGTTTATAAAAAGAGGGTATATAATCTTTGGAAAAGAGGGCAGGCCACTCAGGAGGACTAGAAGGATGTCGCAAGGCTGTGCAGGGACAAAATTAGAAAGGCCAAAGCTTACCTGGAGCTCAATCTGGTTACTGCCATTAAGGATAACAAAAAATGTTTTTATAAATGTATCAGCACAAAAAGGAGGACTAAGGAGAATCTCCATCCTTTACTGGATGTGGGGGGAAACTTAGTGACGAGAGATGAGGAAAAGGCTGAGGTGCTTAACGCCTTCTTTGCCTGTCTTTAGTGGCAATACCGGTTGTTCTCTGGATACCCAGTACCGTGAGCTGGTGGAAGGGGATGGGGAGCAGGATGTGGCCCTCACTAACCAGGAGGAAATGGTTGGCAACCTGCTACTGCACTTGGATGTGCGCAGGTTGATGGGGCCGGATGGGAGGGTACCCTCTGCCAGTTCTCGCAGTACCCGAGGGTACTGCGAGAACTGGCAGAGGAGCTGGCCAAGCTGCTTTCCATCATTTATCAGCAGTCCTGGCTATCGGTGGAGCTCCCAGTTGACTGGTGGCTAGCAAATGTGACGCCCATCTACAAGAAGGGCCGGAAGGTTGACCCGGGGAACTATAGGCCTGTTAGTTTGACCTCAGTGCCAGGGAAGCTCATGGAGCAGATTATCTTGAGTGTCATCACGTGGCACTTGCAGGGCAAGCGGGTGATCAGGACCAGTCAGCATGGGTTTATGAAAGGCAGGTCCTGCTTGATGAACCTGATCTCGTTCTGTGACAAAGTGACATGCTGGGTGGATGAGGGAAAGGCTGTGGATATGGTCTACCTGGACTTCAGCAAGGCTTTTGACACCGTTTCCCAAAGAATTCTCCTCAAGAAACTGGCTGCTCTTGACTTGGACTGGCGTATGCTTTGTTGGGTTAGAAACTGGCTGGGTAGCCGGGCCCAAAGAGTCGTGGTGAATGGAGTCAAATCCAGTTGGAGGCCAGTCACTAGTGGCATCCCCCAGGGCTCAGTACTGGGGCCAGTCCTCTTCAATATCTTTATCGATAATCTGGATGAGGGCATTGAGTGCACCCTCAGTAAGTTTGCAGATGACACCAAGTTAAGTGCGTGTGTCGATCTGCTCGAGGGTAGGAAGGCTCTGCAGGAGGATCTGGATAGGCTGCACCAATGGGCTGAGGTCAACTGCATGAAGTTCAACAAGGCCAAGTGCTGGGTCCTGCACCTGGGGCACAACAACCCCAAGCAGCACTACAGGCGGGGAGATGAGTGGTTGGAGAGCTGCCAGGCAGAGAAGGACCTGGGAGTATTGGTTGATAGCCAGCTGAATATGAGCTGGCAGTGTGCTCAGGTGGCCAAGAAGGCCAACAGCATCCTGGTTTGTATCAGAAGCAGTGTGGCCAGCAGGGCTAGGGAGGTGATCGTCCCCCTGTACTCGGCTCTGGTGAGGCTGCACCTCGAGTACTGTGTTCAGTTTTGGGCCCCTCACGGGGGGGCCCAAGGACATGGAGGTGCTCAAGAGAGCACAGAGAAGGGCAACAAAGCTGGTGAGGGGTCTGGAGAACAAGTCTTACGAGGAGCAGCTGAGGGAGCTTGGGTTGTTCAGCCTGGAGAAGAGGAGGCTCAGGGGTGACCTTATCGCTCTCTATAGGTACCTTAGATGAGGCTGTAGCAAGGTGGGGGTTGGTCTATTCTCCCACGTGCCTGATGACAGGACAAGGGAGAATGGGCTAAAGTTGCGCCAGGGGAGTTTTAGGTTGGATGTTAGGAAGAACTTCTTTACCGAAGGGGTTGTTAGGCATTGGAACGGGCTGCCCAGGGAAGCGGTGGGGTCACTGTCCCTGGAGGTCTTTCGAAGATGTTTAGATGTAGAGCTTAGTGATATGGTTTAGTGGAGGACTTCTTAGTGTTAGGCCAGAGGTTGGACTAGGTGATCTTGGAAGTCTCTTCCAACCTAGATGATTCTGTGATTCAATAAGCTGAAAGAGCCATAAAAAGCCACTTGTTGCTAATAGTCACACTTTATTTTTTTTCTGACCTACTAATATGGGCTCTACCATTCTAACAGAAGCAACCTTCCTATTCATGTTACCCTCCTCAGTCATTGACAGGAAATTAAAACCCACAACCAAAATTTGGGTTCTGTTGCACAGCGAGCTTGCTTCCTCCTGCCCTCACTGCATGCATGTTTTGATCAGAAAAGTATTGGTTAGCAATGACTGATCAGCCTTCAACAGCACTCAGTGTGTGGTCTCAAAAGCATGTCCTCCCTCCCTTAAAAGCTGAAAGGGTACACCAGAACTTCGGGCTACTGCCTCCAGCAACACAGCCCGTAGTAGCTCACCTGAACCCTCTACCATCAGGGAAAGTTGGTATCACTGTGATTGCTTGGTGTAATAGCTTCAGCACAAGGGAAGGGCAGCATTGGCAACTGGAAGCATGAGCATTGCTGGGAGAGCAGGAAATGTTGCTTGCTGAATCTGGAGTGAGATCTAAGAACATGTAGAAGCTAGAGCTTCAACACTGCAGAATTATACAATGCTCTCACAACAATTACAGACTATGTCAGAAGGACAAAGCACCATTCTGGCATTAAAAATGAAGCAGAAGATGTTTTGTATCACACAATTTCTCTGTTTGTCTATTTTAATCTATTATTCCTTCAGACAATCAATTTGAACAAAAACAATTTTGACAGAACAGGAACTATTACTCTCTCAGGATATTTTTCAAGTTTCTGGAAGTTTCTACTTAAAAACACTAAAGATAAATGACACCTAAATATTCATAAACTACCCTATTCCCCATCTCCTGCCAAAACCAGCAGTACTAGGTAGATGTAAAAACTGCCAGGTACAAACAGGAGGAGGAGACAACTCAAAGCAACTCCTTTCTGTGCAGACCTTTGAAGTTTGTTGCTCACGGATGGCTGCCTGGAAACGCCAGAAACTAAAACAGTTGGACTTTTATTCCTGAAAATCCTTAGGGCTACCATTCATTCCACTTTCCTGCAATAATCTGCTGTATGCGGCATTTCTGTGTGATCCATTGAAGCCTGTACATCTTTCTACAGCACTTGAAAGTTGTTCTCCATACAGTATCTGCACAGATGCTCACCCTACTAACTCTAAAACTTTATACTTCGACTTGGGAAGTAACTGAAGGAAAGAAGAATGCAATCCAGTAAATCACAAGATGGTTCTGAATGTTATTTCCATTACCCACAACACTTGCTGTTTCTCAAAATTTTGTAATATTTACTTTCCTCTGCCACCTAATCACTGAATAAAATTCAGACCTCCACAGCACCCATACTGTACAGACACAGGCAGTGCATCTACTTCCCAGGCAAGGTTTGCACACAGCTCTGTGGTGCAACAAAGAGATAACAGCTTTGCAATTCACTCCCATAGAGCACACACTTGTTACCAAGAAGCAGCTTAGAGTTTCAGCAACACTAAATATAAAACTCTCCCTCTTCGTTTAAGGAGCTATTTGTTACTGTACCTGAGCACCAGCTCTGCGTTACTGCCCATTCTCATTTCAGAAGGAACGTGGGCAAACCTTAAGTTTTTGGAAACAACTGCAAGCCAGCCAGGACAGCCATATATACACACCTATAGGTCACATCACCTGCTGTCTTAAACACCCCTGCTGAGCCATAATGAATGGTATGTGCAGGACATAATTATTTTACCACAACCCCAGAACAGTATAAATCAAAAGGAGCTTGATAATGATGCTTCAGTAATTTGCTTTGTGATGCTGTGATTTTATTTTTAATTTTTTTCCGTGTTATTTTACACAGCACATCTTTTTCACCTTCATAAAAAGGCACACAAATATAGAATGCTGTAACTGAGGTGTGACATTCTGTTTGCACTATGAGTTAGCGAGTGACAGCAGCAAAGAGACAGCAATACTTACAGAGACTGAAAATATCCTCAGAACAAAGCGGGCCCTAATCAGACGGATTGGGTTAACTAGCACTCAGACTGTTTTCTTTACAGAGAAATTAGCTCACAAATAACTTCTCCAAAGGGTGTATTTCTGCATAGGTTTTATTAGATGCAACAGTAAAGAGAAATGGAGAAATCCTACAGTAAGCAACTTCATGGGGTAGACTGGACCAACATAGATAATTCCAACACACACATGCACCTTGCACACCCTGACCTATTTAGTTACATCAACAGCAACTAAAAACAACTGGAAAAATATGTTTTGTCCAGCACAACTTCTTTCCAGATGACAGAAGAAAATACACGAACCCTGCTTTATAAAGTGTATGTTCTACTGTTAAATAACTGATTAGAGGATGCATCAAAAGTCAGGCATGGAAACGTAACTTAACACACTTGGCAAGAAGCACTAGCATAGCAATGGACTACATTAATCGCTAAATTTATAATATGTAATCGGGAAAACAGAGGCAGCAATAGCACAAGAGCTATTCTTCACAAAACCTAAGGATCAAACTGCCTCCTCACGTGCTTTGCTTGCATAACAGTGCTGGAGACGGTAAAGCCCATGATAATAAAAAGGAAGGCTACATTTATTGGGAGACAAACCTGCCTTTTTACAAATTGTTCAGTGTATTCATTTACAGGAATGTATATAGGATATAAAGATGTGATTTATATACATATACACACACTTTGCTGTTTGAATTATAAAGGCACCCACTCAACCAGGAAGCTGTAGTAAGGCCTGCCACTTAACGCAACTGCAGAAAGTTGCTGAAGTTAGCATTTAGGCATAAGACCTTTTAATAGAGTAGGTAGAGCATTAACCAACAAGGGGAAGAAAGCAGGAACTGACAAGGCCACTGCGAGAAGGCCGGCTCCACAAAAGCAGGACAGCTCTGGGTGGCATGCTCCATGCTTCCAGAGTGGCCTGCGAGGGAGATCCCGCCTCAAAAACAAAACAAAACAAATATATATAAACGCACAGCTATAAAAATATAAAACCGCATCAGCGCCACTTGAACGAACCATTTATTTATTTTTCGCGAGGAAGAAAAAAAAAAAAAAAAGCAAGCACAAGTATTACAACACCCCTTACAAGGGAGCGGCCCGAAGCTGCGTCAGGAGAAGGCTCCTCACCCACGGGGCGGCACCCGGGGACCGCACCCCACCCCTCCCCCCGGTCCCTCCGCAGCCCCTCGGGGGCTCAGGCACCACGGCCGTACCAAGCGCCCCTCCTCCCCCCGCCTCCGTCTCCCCTCAGGCGGGGTCCGGTGAGGGAAGGAGCGCGCGACCGCCCCCGGCCCTCACGCCCGGCCGTTGCCCGCGTCACATGCCTCACCCTCCCCCCCGCTTACCGGAGGCGCCCAGCAGCAGCAGCAGGGGGAGGAGGGGGTGAAGGGCGGCGGGGCCCCGGCACGTCTCCATGTTGCCGGCCTAGGAGCTCTACCGAGGGGCAAGCGAGGGAGGCAGGCACGGCAAGAGCCTCGCCACCGGTCATGTGAGGGGAGGGGCGCGGCTCGGTGCTGTGGTTCGCGGACGGAGAGCCTGCCGCCCGTGAGGCGGGCGGGACTTCCCGCGGCACGATCCCGCTTCTTCCTCATGTAGGGATGTTGAGGGGTTTCTGTCTGTGCTCGCCTTTGTCATGCAGAAGGGAGGGGTGTTTCTGGGCGCATATGAGCCCCTTCCAGACGCGAGGCTGAGGGAAAAGATGTTCTGTGCCCGGCGTCAAAGCCGCGGCCTGCACCTCAGGGGAGGCTGGGCTGCGTGAGGAGGGCTGAGGGAAGGTGCGCCCCCCAGAGCACCCCACCATACACAGGTGTTCACTGCAAAAAAAATAAAGCTTTAAAACATCTGCCGTGTTAAATAAAGTAATAAAGGGGTGAGGAATGGGCTAAAACAAAATACTGAAGTTGGGTAGCAGGGTAGGCATGGCAAGAGCATCAGACAGGTGAGCGAGGCTTCTCGTCACGAAATGGTGGCCACAGTGCCCTGTGTGGTGCCCCCATTTCCAGCTGTCCTGCCAGGGTGGTGGTAGATCCATCGCCTGCCCCACAGGCAGCAGCCACAGCTTTTGGGGGGTATTCATGTCCCTAATGCTGGAGCACGTTCAGCCCTGGCAAGCTGGTGCGGTGACTGGACAGAAACATTTCCTGTAATTGCCTCCGCTGAGCAGGGTGGGGTTTGGCACTGGCACAGAGAGCTGGGATGCTTGTCTGCTGGTTTTGTTGATGCCAAAATGCAGAGCAAAGGTGGGAGAAAGTGACTGCCTGGTGCAAACCTGTGGAAAGGACAGTGGGGTAGGAAGGCAGGGAAGGCAAGAAACCTGCTTGAGGCTGGATGAAGGTATAAAGTGTGGTGTAATGCTGGACTGCAGGAGAGAAAAGAGAAAAAGGAAGATCAAAAGAAGACAAGACTAGTCTGGCAAAGAAATGAGATATGGGGAAGAAGAAGAAGAGGCTGAGACTGGGAGACAGAAAAAGCAATGGCTTGAGGATGCTCTCAGTAACCAGGAGCTCTGGGTCCAGCAAGGAAAGGCTCTCCTGAAATAAGATATTCCTGCATCTGGTGCTGGAGGAAAACTGCAAATCCTATCTGAATAGTCAGGAACTAGGAGACATGCCCAGTCATGAGAAGAGAAAATGAAAGCTCTCTCCAAGGACAATAAAACACATTAATCTGATACAATGAGACAGTGGGAGTATAGATGGTGTAGATAGGAAAGTGGTATGAAGTCCTGAGGAAGTAGAAATAATGCAATTGGTGGTGAAAGGTCAGTTAAATATTCTCCATTGTGTACTTGTAATACCATACTTCTCCATGGTAAAATACTTTGTACTTTTCCAAAAAGCACCACAAAACAACACCTGTCAAGGCAGGATCACCACTGAAAACAGTGAATTGTGCTATGGGGGATCCATGCCTAAGTGCCTGTGTGGTCAGATTTGTTCTCGTATTTCTTTAAATTTCTTGCTGTGATTCACAAGTTCTCCTAGAACCAACCTACTGTGTATATACATACCTGTAGGTACATCTGCCTAAACATCTTGTGTGTGAACATCAAAATTCATGTCATTTCAAAATACACAGAAATAATATATATTTTTTATTCAGCCTTTGTGCTTTTATTTTTTAATTATAATTTACAGAAAAGTTACCTACCAAAATAAACTTCATACCAGAGCCAGCACTTGTTGCAGGCTGCAGGGGAGCATCCGGTAACAGCATCAGGGTTGAAACCACTAATTCTGACAGTAGCAAGTCTTTCATCTTTCTCAGTTCTATTGTGAAGAACAGGATGTTTCAGAGGCTTGGGAGGGTCCTGCCTCTAGTGCTTTTACGTTTCCTCATGCTTCATTGCTTTGGTGCAAAGTCCTGTCTATAAAGAGTGGTGTCTCAGGGAGTTAGGAGCAATTACATTAGGAGGATTTGAGTATTAAGATAGAGACATAATTGGGCTTTAATTAATAGAAGTAGGAGAAAATGTTTGGTATGTTTCAGGCACTTTGTGTGCTGGAATGTTGTATTTTGTGTTAACTGGAACATTGACTTCAGGACATGTAGCTTTATTTATAAACATTGCTATATTCAAGTATCCCCTTTTTCTGAGAGAAGAATCCTGAACATTTTTGATCTTTTGCTTTGTACTAGGAAACAGACCAAAATTACAAGAAGTTCTGCACAATTAAAGGGCAGACCGATTACTTTGTTTCCATTGCAGCAGTTTAGGGAAATGTGAAATGAAATGGCAGATACCATAACTAGTGAATCGGTTTCTGTTCAATAACACAGACTTAAATTAGCAACTGGTGTAGGATTAAAAAACAGTTTATATTAAACTTTAGTTTAATACAAAAGTGAGAAATACATTATTTTACACCAGAAACATCTTCGTTAATATCAGAACACAGATTCATCTCTTTGCTTGTTTGCACCTAGTTGCTTTTCCCTCCCTGCATTTCCATCCTTGGTATACAACCACTTTCCAAATGCATTTTGTGGTGTTTTGCCATTTTACCGTGATGTGTTGTATGATCTTTTTATTCAGGAGTTTACTTCTTGCTTGCTGTATTAATCAGGATAAATGAGAGGATGGTTCCTCCCCTGGAGCTATGGAAAACAACATACTGGCCTAATCCTTCTTGCCATGAAGTTAGCCCCAAACTGGCTGTAAGACTAGCAGAAAGCTGAACTTGAAAGAGGACAGGGGCTGTCTTGGAGTTAGCTCAGCAAAACCTATGTGCTTCATGTGTCTGAACATGGTGGTTATCCACGAAGGTTGTTTGGGGTTTTGCAAAGCAGTTTGCTTTTGCGCAGTGATTCTCTCCTCTGGCCCAGCCAACTGACAGAAGCTCGGTTTTGGTAGTATTCTCCCTAAAGGGAGAATTTTTGGACAGTTCCCAAGGCCTGTCTGTTGGTAGCTCTGGAAGGAACAAAATGAACTGTGCTCCTCTCCCTCTGTTAACAAACCCTCTAGCTTTCCTTAGAAAAACATGTACTGGCTGGGGTCAGAGGTTGTTCGATTTCTCTTAAATTCTGTGGAAAACTGGTATGTTCAGTACTGGTAGGATTCAAGCTCTGACAAATATTCATTATTTCTTATTTGTTGTGAATAATTAATTTGTGCATCGTGGCAACTTAAAGATGGTGGCATTTATGTGGTAGCTGGACCCCAGTAACACAAGATCCAGCTCTTGTGGTCAGATGTTTTCCTCTAATGATAGAGGCCTGAACAATTATAAGCATGATGCTGAAAAAAATGCCTTCCCTTTTGCTTACTAGAGAAATGATTTTGCATTTGGCATGATTTTGGGAGCCACTGGTGGATGGCAAGCTGATCCTGTTTTTGGAAGACACTCCTTCCATTTACTTCTGGATTTGAACACGAGGACTGCAGTGTTTCTGTACAGCATTACATTTTTACTGCAAGTTTGATGTCAGTAGTTTTAAGAAGGTATTGACATGTACTGAAGACATCTGTGATACATTATGATTTCTTATTTAGAATTTGTTTCATCAAGGCATATAAATGCATGCCTAATTTCAAGCGTATAGGCTGTTTTATGGCTTTCATTCACGTCATATGCTTGATGCCCAGCATATGCTTAATCCTGTGTGAATCCTTTAGCAGTTTCAGCTGGTTGGATATTAGGTTTGTAATCAGATTTTTCTTAATCTGGAGACTTGCAAAAATTGATGGGTGGTCAAAGCAAAGTGTTTGGAGTTTAACAAAGAACCAAGTAACCTAATGCTTTTGATCCATGGTGCAGAAGAGTACAGCTTTGCAAAAAAAAAAAAAAAAAATACCTAGGACATGCAGTAGTTACTGATTTATTCTAATGTGTTTTTATTCAACCTTTTAGAAACTTGCTTAAACAACATGCTATTTTGCATGTCTTTTCCAGAGATGTTTCTGTGGGAGGCAGGGGAAGTCTTTGGCACTGCTGTGCAAGGGAGGAGCAGAGCAGGGAGAGGCTGGCACAGTGAGGAGGTCACAGAGCCACTTGTGGGAGGATGAAATGTGGGGCTGTGCTGACCTCAGCTGCTTGCTGAGGTTTTCCTTCTTGTGCAGCCCCATTTCTTGTGCTGGGCACTGGAATAGGGATTTGCTGTGCCTGGACACTTTAATGAAGAATAAACATTGTCCAGCACAGCTGGCAGCTGAAGCACCTCAGCTGTGTATGTTATTGGAAACGTGTGACTCCCAAGAGGTCTGCTGCTGGGGCCCTAAAACAATCGCTTGATATCTAAAAATGTAAGAAAGCTGCAGTTCAGTCTCACTCTGAGCAGATGGCGGTGTTTCTCGGCAGCTTGTTCTCTGGAGGAGGTGGTGGTAGCAAACCAAACCATTAAATGCTGCTGCACCAACAAACTGCTGAGTCAAGACATGGAATGCCAAAAAAAGAAACCTTTGTGCTGAGGTAAAGGGATCAGAGACTAGGCTACAGGACACAGCTGCAAAACTTCCTGCCAAAGCCCTCTGCCAGCTCATGTTGTGACACAGCTGGGAAAACACATTCCCAGCTCACAGGGAGAACCAAATATAGGTGAGAAGGCATTTGGCCACAGATGTGTTATTCAAACACACTCAGAAAGTCATTTTAGTCCTGTGCTGGCTGGGATATCGTACCTGTAAGCAGATTTTAGGAAGCGAGGACAACAGTGCAGGTGCAGCAGGTGCTGCTTTGCTGCCAGCCCTGATGCAGCTGTCACTGGTTTACAATACCAAGTCACACGCAAGAGCACCCACCAGCTGCTGCTGGTGATGAGTAGTACAGTGATCAGCCATCAGAAGATGGCAGGAGATGAGATTCACACATGTTGTGAGATTTTCAAGATTTAAATCTGTTCGATGTGGAAAAACAAACTTATTTTTTCAATAGATGGACTAATGACTCAGGGTATTCTTTGGGCTTGTAAGAGCAAAGTAGAGCAAATGTCAATACTCTCCCTTTTGCATTTTTATCTACATAGATGGCTGACTTTCTGGAGATACATGTGTCAGCTTCAGAGAAGAAACTGTTTTGTGAAGAAGCCTGACTTTGCACAAGAGGGCATCTCCCATTTCCACTCTCACAGAAAACACACTGACTGTACACTGACTGTAACTTTTTCAGAGAAATGTCAGCAGGAAGTTTCAAACTCAAGCAGGAAGCTATATCTAGATTACAGGGCTGGAAGGGAAACTACATATCACAGAGCTGTTGTCTTACAGGGATGTTACCACAGAGCTTCAGCGCTCCATCATGCCTGTTCCCAGCCCCGGCAGAGCAAGCAGGCGCTAGGGCTGTCAAACCCTGAGCTCGTACCTTCCACTGCCCCATCCCACCAATACTCTTGGAGTTTGAGGCTTCAGGTCTGATTTGTGCCTTTGGAGCTAGGATCTGAAGCAGCAGCTGCTGCAGGAATAAAAACAGCAAGAAAGGAGGCAAGGGCCAGGCAGAACATCACCACTGTGGGCGAATGGCAGCACTGCAACGCTCAGCTTGCAGAACCAGTTCGACGCAGCATAGAGCAGGCCCTACTGGTGCTGGGGCCAGGCAGCTCTTGGCACTCCTTGCAGCTTTGTTCCCAGCCTGTACCTCCTTCCCAGCATGCACCCAGCTGAGCAGGGCCTGAGGCAGCACCAGACACAGCCTTCAGCAGACATGAACAGAGCCATGCTGCTGGAAGCCTGCAGCTGGCACTGAGGGGAACATTTGCTTCCCATAGACAGAGCGCTGTTTTAGAGAAAGGTAACCCCTTTGTGAACATTGTCAAAAACAGCTATCAGATATACTTCAAACTTCAGACCACACAAGTGTGAGCTGAATGCACACTGTGATTGCATGTGAGGCTTTCTCTGAGAGGTGGGGAAAAGCAACACGAAGTGAACATAGTGGTAATAATCCAGCTCCAACAGATCAGTAAGTATTAGAACTACTTCCCCTTTCCACATGGTAAAAAGGAAATCCATTCCTTATCCTCTTAGGTGCAGCATACTCTCATGCTCTCTCCCTGCTGCAGAGGCAGGGTGGCTATGCTACACCAAGGCTATGCCTCCTACAATCTCATTTTTACTGAAAACATTGTTAGATGGAAAAAAGCTTCTAGACTTGCACTTGTTTAGAGAAGGCAATTTTTCATAATAAAATGCCTAAGTGATTTTAACTTTTAACACAGAACACCTAGTGACGTCCCTATTATAAAATACAGATATTTCAAGCTGACAAACATCTGATCGATTTCAGGAGTTAAGCTAAACAGTCATCACTAAAAATGTAGTATTTGCTGGATATCAACTACCAGCCTTCAAAAAAAAAAGCTTTATATGGTACTGCCACATGGTACTTGATTTTAGAAAGTTACCTTTGACACCTCTTTTGTGTGCACTTACATCCCATAAACAGCAGCAAGGCAAGATCTAAGAGATATCTGAAAAACAGCCTTGTACGAGGAAGCAGTTACTTAACCAGAAGAAATAACTGCTCCATTGTAGGTAGATCAACCATCTGTCGCTCCTCCTTGCAGTTTAATTCAAAATCAGGATAGATTACTTTATGAAATACACTATGGTTTACTGTAATAGAAGTATTTACTGCTTTTGTTCAGAGGGAATGGACAGAAGGTCCATCAGTCTCCAACTACTAATCTGCTTTGTAGGATTATTATTTTTTTTAAACAAAATTCTATAGGATTGTGGAATACATAGAAAGTAGAAAATATTCTTTTTAAGAAGAAATTGTTAGTGGAAGAAACATGCCATGCATTTAGATGTCTCCAAGCTATAACAGAAAAAATGTCACTTGAGCAGCATTAGTAAATGACACCATATCTATTTTAAAATGCCACCCACTAAGACTGTTTTGTGATCACGGCAGTGCTGTGCAAGGTCAGCCTCCCTACAGTACATGCAGGGAGACCTTCAAGAGAACTGCTTGGAAGAATCATCACTTGCCATCCTGTAGTAATCTGTGCTTTCAAGCCACCTCTCAAGTGCTCCAAAAGCAAAACCACCTCGCATCTCTCCACCAGTCCCCAGAGCACCTGCATTACGAGAGGCTGGGCTGAAGATATTCCCTGCAAATTCTGCTCAGATTTAGTCTCACAGTTCCAAATAGCTGAAGAAAAAATAGGAGCTGGCTCAATCAGCCATCACCAACTAGACAAGCCACGGCCTTTGTACTCCAATGACTGTGCCAGAACCATTAGAAAAAAATCATTAAATGCACTGGTAGACCAGGAATAGTGCTCTCACCTTTAAGGCCAGACATACACCAGGAGAGTAGCCTCCTCTACTAGCAACAGGCCACCACATTTGGTGTTTTTTTACCATTTCTGGTTTAGAAAACTCAAGGGATTTTAATGACTGAATAAAAACGTAACTACTCATTATTATATTTAAATAGCAAATTTTGCTATCAAAGCACAAGCTAAAGATTTTAAAGAAGCCAGAAACATTAGTAAGCCCAATGTACAGAAATTTGAGTAAGAAGGCATTTTACACAAGTTTATCAACACAAAACTGTTTAATATTTATTAAATGACACAAAATACCTAGATAACAGACTCACTCTCTGAAAGGACATGTATTTACATTATTTACCAACTTTAAGAAAGACTCTCTGTACTCATATCAGACTTGTTATGAAACATTAAAAAGGTTTTGCTGCTTTTTGCATCGAAGGATGCAATGACGACACATGCCCTGTTTGCAAGTCTGCATAAACTATAACTTTTTGATGCAGTGAAAAAGCACTTTTTTTTAGTTCTGGTAGCCGAGTGAAGAGGCTTCTGAAAAGTAACAGGGTTAGTTTTTTTTCCCCCACTCCAGACATATTCTGAAGAACTGTTATACAAAAAGTATATTACATTTTTGAATGCTGCTGTACTCTTACAATTTTAGTGTAACTTTTCAAAGAAAATATTATTCCTACTGTATGAAATCACTAAAAAACCAAAGTGGTATCTGAACATTTCATTAGATACACTTTTGTTTCTTTAAAAAAAAGAAAAAGACATTAGGGCAAATGATATGCTTAGGAAAAAACAAAAGTCTGACTGAGAGCAGAGACCAAAATATGAAGCACAGCTAAAGCAACTTAACAATTTGCTAGTTTTTTTTTTTTATTTTTATTAACTATTTACTTTGGCACCTTTGTGTAAACTATAGAACAAAACAATGTTTACAACACATTTGCAATTACAGCATTTAAACAAAATGGTCACTTTTTAAACCAGCCAAGACAAAAAAATAGTCCATTTATGGGTATAAAGATTAAAAAACCTAAAATATATATTTCTAAGAATAAACTGCAATTTCTTATGAACAAGGTGCTATAAACTGCATGCAAGAGTCAAGATTAAAAATGTGTGGCCAAACAGACAAGCTGCGTTATAGCCAGATGAATTGTGGTCCAAGCCCACTCCTATTTTTTTTTTTTTTTTTCATTTAGAGATATATATGGCTCAACAGGCAGGCACATGATCCCAGCAAGAAGTTGTAGAATTATACGGCTGGACAAGAAATCTTGGCTGCAGCTTTGTCATTAATCAGGAATGAGTGAGACCTTAGCAGAAGAGATGAACAAGTTCTTGGGGAAAAGCCATGAAGATCCAAGAATGAGAAGCCTTCTCCCCTCCCCTCTCTCACCCCTTCGCTCAGCCTAGCCAGTATTCTCAAAATCTATTCTTCGGGTTGCTTTAACTAGGTTGCCACTCAGGGTCTGCCTCAGATCATGGAAGTCTCATGAGAGTCGTGGACATTTTTCTATGTACTAATTTTTGCATTTAAGTTACTGAAAAGGATGGGATAAAAATTAAATAAGCCTTTTTACCTTTCTGGTTGGTTTGACTGAATGCAACGCACTTGTCTGATGAGGGAGGATTTTACCAGAGCAGACGTTTTTAACGTGGTGGTGGTTCCGATTTTTGGAACCAGTTCAATGGTTCTGATTGAATGGAACCAGTTCAGTGTTGATTTAGTCATCTCCTGCCTCCCAAAGAGAGAAGTTTTATGCTCCTTCTCCAAACACCTTTTTAAAAGGAATATTTTATTGGCTAAAGATACAAAACACATACAAGAAAAAGAAACACTGAATGGAAAATGCAGAAATTGTTTTTTTTTTTTTCTTTTGTGTGTGTGGAGGGGGGGTTATAACATGTTTTCCTCCCCAGTGGATGTCTATTTGAACTAATACTTAAAGATTTGCCTCTGTTTTCTGGAACAATCTTAAAGTTGCTTACCGCATAATTGTATTAGCGTTTCTTACAGAGGCAAGGGTGGTCCTGGATGCCTACCAGAAGTTATGCTGCAATAGCATCAGAAGATAAGGTAGATTTTCTGCAGATCATATAAGGAGCTGTATGACAGTTAGTGGAGAGTGACAGCAAACAACTTAGTAGGAGAAAAAAACAATAATCTGCTTCATCTGTCAACTGAGGACTGCATACTTTTTGAGCTTGAGCAAAACAGCTGGAGAAAACATGGAACTAAACAATGGACCAAAAAAGCAGCAAGGATGGGATGTGTCAGATGCAAAACAGACACGCACGCACTCCCTCTCTCACACATACACACCCCTGAATGTGGTATCACAGTGATAAAAAGTTATAGATCCTAGATAGCTAAGTTACACTGTCACTAAAAAAAGTAACATCTTGCTTTCAAGAAATATCTGGTATTTTACCAGGACTATCAGTGCCTGAAAGAGGATGAGGTTTTTCACTGTACTTTGCAACACAGCTGACTGTAGGTCTAAAGCTTGGCTGGGTAAGGAAGAACTGTTATGTGGATGAGTTACTTTTTCTGCTGACACTTTTTTTTCCCCCCATGTATTCCTGGCATACACTGCTATAGCAATAAAAATGCATTCTGTTGAGAAAAGCTCTACATTCAAGTGACTTAATTCTCCCATGTCTTATCAAGATGCAAAGAATGCTTTCTGGTCATCTACGAACATGTTTTAGATGCCTCGTAACAATACTTAACTATCTTTCTATGTGAGAGGTAGGCTTCTGGTTTCTAGGAGGCCTGCCACATCTAGGGCTGAGTTTTTAAAGCTTTAAGTTAAAGCAATCCAAAGCAGGGCAGTCTTGTAAGCGCCCTGTCTAAACCTTGAGGTTTGTTCAAGTTCACAATGTTGCAAAGCAAAACACATATTAAAATTAGTTTGTAACTTTTGTTCTTACAGCTGTACCACAAGAACAGTGTGGCTTTTCATAAATACCTTTAAATAGATTCTCTTTTGTAGAGTATTGCTGCCAAGAGGTGAAGGCCTCCTACCCATGACTAGTAAAAACTGTCACTTTTGTTTCCATTATGGCTGTTTTATGCTTAAAATTCCCGAAGGTGAACACCAAGTCTTACAGGCAAGCCATTTAAATATAAACCTGAACTTGTTTTGTTGTAGCAGTTATTTAAGAATGGTATTTGTATATATAATATATATGCCCACACTGCAAACTTTATACATCATTTTATATTGGTATCATTTTTATCTTAATTGCAACCAAGAATATATTCCACTAGATCAGCAATAAGCATAGGTTGGCTTATTCCCTATTTCCCCTCCCTCGAGGGAAATCCAGGTGTGGGTATCAACCAGATCAATGGTATGTTTTTAACTGAAATGCATTCTGTACAGTAAATAAAAAGTTTGCATGCAGTTTAAGCATTTTAAAGGCTATTTTCTTACATTAACTAACCTTCTTTTTCCATTTAAAGGTGTGACAGACATCTGTCTTATCAAGGGACTCCTCTTCAGACCCAGAGACAAATGGAATTATGAAGACCAGATACCTTCTTGTAGCTTTCTGCACATCTTACTAAATAACATGCAAAGAGTTCAACAGCATTCTTCTTAAAATGTAAATAGTACTCTTTAAATGGGCATGTTAACCACTGAAAGAAGTCGTCCACTCTACTATACTTCTCCATTACACTGCTTTCATTCAGTCATCGGTAGTATAAAAAGTCAATTAATGGGATCAACAGGCTAGTTTATCCACTGGCAATTGCGTATGACACCAAGTGTGCAGTAAAACAAAGGCCAACATATGTTTATGCAATATAGTTGTATTGATTTGGGTTTTCTTTATCTCTTTCCATGTAGTCCCTGTCAATTAAGGATTCTATTCTCTTCTTAAGGTCAGCAGGCTGTAAAATAAAGCAGATGTCAGCATTATGATTTTGTGGTCAGTGTTTCTCTAATTCTTTCTATTTAAGCCAAATATCCATACTGTTCAAGATGACTAAGGAAACATCATCACTTAAATCCCTTAGAGCATTAAAGATCCTTAAATTTTCGGTGTATAATTGACTGAAGAGAAGGTTACAGAATTAGCTTGTTACTTTCAGCTAAGCATAGTCTTTTTACAGCAGGGAAAGATTGCTGCTGCTGTTTAAACTGAACTCTACTATGAAAAACTGCAATTCATACATTTCATACCAAAGCAGTTTTATTTGTGACTTTTATCTAGATGGCGTAAGTTTCATTTTATCTTGATGCAAATAAGTTTTGCAAGAGTTTGGGTGCCCTATGACTTTGTTCAGTGAAGAACTTACATAAAACGTCTCAAGACAGAAAAGTAAGGAAAAGCAAGATCAGCTACAGTTTATGTAAAACTTACAGGCCTGCAGTAGCTTAACATGTTAACAAAGCAGAGTAATATGGCAATAACTTTAATTTTAAATTCCCATTGATAGAATGCATTGTATATTCAAACTCAAACAGATACATCACTGTCTATTTGAAAATCCATTTGGCATTTGTACACAATAAGCTATCATTCATATTTTGCAACTGTGGGCTGCTTTAGTTTTGAGACATTCACCAATACCTAATTTTCATTCCACAGATACTTGTATATATCAACTAATATAATCTGTCTAGAAAAAACATTGTACATTTATTGGCTACTAATTTATTAAACGTTATCAACCAAATAAAGTTAAGAATCAAGAACACTTCTGCATATCTGAACCATTTTTCTCTCATCCCAGAACTGCATTGCCAGAAGACACAAGCAATGCAAGAACATCCATGTGTAAACAAAGACAGCTTAGCTTTCAATTAGTACCAGTAAACTCACAGTTCTGAGAACCATTTTTAATATATTTTATCAACTTACCAGAAGCCAGAGGCAATATTCAGATAAATGAATGCAACTGGCACTTTAAGAAATTTCTGAAATTAAGTATTTGTCTCTCCTAACAGTTAAAAAAAAAGGAACATTTTAGAGGAACACTGTTTAACTGAGGACAGGCCAGGGAACGTAACAGGTAGTAACACGTTTTTAGAAGAAAAAAAAAAAATCAGTACTACACCTTTACTGGGAATTTAAGCTGGTTGTAGACCTCTGACACAAGCAAGTTATGACTCAACGTTTTACGCATCTTCATGATTCGTACAATTGCAGCGTCAATCTGGTATTGCCGGTCCTGGAATACTCTCTCCGTAGTGCTTGCCTGTTCCTCTACCTGATGAACCCATTTAAAAGAGTTTTAAAGAGAATACCAGAACTGTTGAATTAATTAATCTCCATATCTAGCACAATTCTTAGTTTATGACACTCAAAGGTTTACTGTCATATATTTGACATAAATACTTTAAAGACAAAACTGCTCTTAAGAAGAACTTGCACAAGGGATGGTAAATTCACTGAATTGGTTTCTATGTTCACAAATCAGTAAAGCCCTAGAGAATGATTAAGGGTGAAAAAGAACAGTTACTAATTGGAACTTTTGCTAATCAACCTCATTTATAGAGCATCATTGGTATATAAGTTAGTCTGGAAGCTCACACTTAAATCCTCATTGTTATGTTTGTGCTAACATCCAAAATATACATGCATGTTTCACACAGATACCAGTGTGTACATTACAACTGAGAGGGAAAAAAGCTTGTAAGTGGGCAGGCAACAAGATATCTAACCAAGAATCAAAACCCTAGAGCATTAAAAACAAAACAAAAACTAACAACAACAACAATACCGTTTCTTTCATCTGAATTTGGTTGATTTTTATCCTGAAGAGCTTATGTCTGAAATCATCATTGCATGTGAATTTATCACCGTCTTCCACGTCTTTTCCTTTGGGGCTTTTAGTCAGTACTCTGGCTTTGCCACAAGCCAGAGACTGAAGTGTCCTTCTCAGCTCTCCATCCTCTATAGCAGAAACAAGTTGTTTAGTATTTTTAGTCAAGAACACTTGGAAGTACTACTCAGTTGTTTTCAACACCAACCTATCCCAGTGGCTTGCTTTATTTCCTCTAAACTGAACTCCTCTCCTTCATTAAACATGAGCAGCACAAGTGTCTGGAACAAGGAGACCTGAAGTTCTTTTTTGCCCTGTCACAGGGAAAACAACAGACATCAGTAGGGTGTTTTTTCGGTCAAGAAAAAACAATCAAGTCACTGTTCTATGTCAATTCTATATCAATTATTTCACTTAAAGGATGCAGTTGCTCCTTTATATTCCCTAATGAATAAAAGAACAAAAGCTACTGGTCACCTTTTGTTTTTACTATGAAATGCAGAATAAACTAGAGGTTAGAAGGTTAGACTACCAAATACCAAATTTGCTAAGGTATACATCTACTTGAGACAAATTCAAATCCATTAAGTGCTTAAAATCATGGTTAGAAAGACCTCGCATCTAAAGTGTAACAGATGCATTAGTTAAAAACCCAGCATCAGCAACCATAGGATCTTTGCAATAACCATGTTTGATATTTCCTGTTTTATCATTAACATTGTTATGAAAAATACAACTAACTGGTAACATTCCTGGATTCCAAGATAAATTGTCTTGAAATATATTCATGACCATGAAGAAATACTGAAGGGAAATAGAAGCTCTCTAAAACTGACATTTTGGAACTGTCAAAGCAACACAAATAAGAGAAACTACGAGACTCACCTCTTTAAATTCAGCTTTTAGTACACAATGACCTAGTGTTGATTGCCACTGAAGTTTCCTACCACTGTGTTTTCCTAAATAAAAGGTCTTGAAAATCTCCTGCAGTTTTACCATCTAAAAATGGAAGAAAAAAAGCACATACTAATACACAATTTCTACTTTAAAAGCATGCCTCTGTACTCCACAATCAAACTACGTAGCAGTTGATATCAAGATGCATTACTGTTAGGCTGCTATTTGGTATAACATGACTCTCTATTCATTACCTCTGGGGGCAGGTGGACCTCCATAGGCACATAAGTTGGCCAATAACCCATAGTCAAGATATTCACTGTTAGTTCAATGTTGCCAGGTACATTCTGATTTTGCATATACTGCCGAAAGAAAACAAATTGAAATACATGAGCGTTTATTAAACACATTTCAGGTAGAACTGAAAAGCTACCTGGAGCAGACATTAGAGCACAGAATGCAAGTAACCTTGTGATGCCTTTGTTATGTAAAATGTGAGCTACATACAAGAAAAATTAGGATAAGAAAAAGCACTTTCAGACGTTTTAAAGGTGTTTTTCAGGAAGAAAAAAGCAAAAGAAGTGCTTTGGGAAGCTGATGTGAAGATGTACATAGTTATATTCTATAACTGGATGTACTTATAACTACATACATCTTCACATCACAATTCATGTAAGATACATCAGTTGAAGAAATTAAGCTGCACTTCACCTGTAGTCAAAAAGTTACAGGACTGCTGTAATTGATGTCCAAAACCATTGTCTGAGAAGCATAGTTACTTGCCTAAATGACTAAACTTATGAGCCAGTCCCATCAGAATACAGCGCTACTAACTGCTGTTGAAATGTTTTAGAAGTTTACAATTCTCCTTTTATTGTTTTATTTTCTTTATTTTTTTGTTTAAATCCTCTGTTTCCAGGAAAACAATTAATAAATGCAGTGTTTTTTTCTAAAATAGAGAAACAATTTAAGAAAACAACTCTCACTGATTTTCAGTGGGGACTTTTGCCCATTCCCTTTGAAAGGGATCACTAACAAAGCTCTTTTCTCTGAAGTGAAAGAACATTACAGACAACCATAATAATTCAAAAGGAGTTTAAATAAATTACAATTATAAATGTTTACTAAAGATATCCTGCACTCTCTTATTAGCCTTTTTGAAAATAACTCATTCACAAACCAAGTAAGTGAAGGAGCCATGGCAGGCTTTCCAGCATTACCTGTTTAAATTGTATCATTATGTCTTTTGAAAGCTCCATATCTTTAAACATTCCTTCAAGTTTGCTCGTGAAAGCAGCTCCACATTCTATAAAAAAGAAAATTTCATTCTTTAAAAAGAGATCAACAACAAAGAGTATTTATTGTAAGTATTAGAAAGTACTCTGAAGCAAGACCACCTATTTCAGTAAATGTTCAGCAAATAAAGACCTGCACTTAATTATGAAACGTAATAAGGTTATAAACGAAAGGGGAAAAGTGTTCTTAATGTGGCAGCTATTTTGCAACCTATTTTTTTCCCCATGCAGACATGACTATTCTTCCTAGGAATCCACAGGCAGCTTGTCACTCAGACTTTGATCTTAATCTTAATGAGCTGCCTGCCAATCCTTCTCTCGATGGTGGAACAACACTGAGCTCTAAAAATCTTATTCCTACCACCCAAAGGAGCCGTACTATGAAGCAATGAAGACCAGACTACAAGACTGCTAGCTGGCAGCTTCATGGTCCAGACCTAATACAGAGTAAATTGCAAGAGGAAAAGTCACCCTCAAGTTCTCTGAACACATCACTGATTTATTCTGCAAGGAACACCAACTCTATCCCACAGGCCACGAGGTACAGCGAACTGCTGAGTTTTGGCTATTTCTGCTATAGTTACTCAAATAAAAGCAAACGATTCTCCCCCCAAAACACCAGTCATTCAAGAATTGCATGCAAAGATTTCTGGCCTCACGTAAGGCATGAAATACAAACAGCATTTCTGGAAGGTCTCATTAAAATTAGAGTTTTCAAAAGGAAGATGGAAAAGAAAGATATTTACCATGTTTGAGTTTGGAAAGCATAGATTTTTCAGCATCGACTGATGCACTCTTCCCAACTAATAGCCTCTTCGCTAGATCTTTTTTATAAAAGGCCTCAAACACATCTTTTCCTGTAAGAGATTAGATTTGACAGTGATCACAAGCTATTACGAGCTTTTAAACATTACTGATATTATGGGGCCCAATTCAAAATTATGGGGCCCAATTCAAAATTTAATAAGGCTAGCAAGGACCTTCACATTAAGATTTAAGCAGAGTTGGAGGCAGGTCCCATTACAGGCATTTTAACAAATACTAGTTAAACAGCACTGCACCAGCAAACTGCATGAGAGAATGAATGCTTAAAAATGTAGAAAGATTGCAAAAGTGAATTCAAAGTATTTTTATGTTGCTGATTAAACAACTGTATCCACACACAAAAACATCACTTACCATATATGAATCTAAATATGATCATAATTTTATCCAGCATTTTTTCAAGTTCTTCATCAGTAGCTTCTTTGTTGCCTGCACGGAGCTTTGAATCTACATATTTAGCTAAAAGAATGTTAAGGGATAACAAGTTTATCATATACCTAATATCACAATGGAAACAAAAATTTACTTGTTTTTAAATCCATATTGTTAAAATCTTTTTATTGTTAAAATCTAAATTGTTTAAATCACCTGCATAATAAGGCACAGGGGATACCACAATTTGAGGATGTCATATCTCAGCACACAATTCCGTATTACACCACATCTGTTTAAGCTGCATCAGCAACCCCCTCATTTCCCCCCCACCCAAATTCTCACATAGGAAGAGACCAAATGAAAATACCTATGAGTTCAGCTGGCTTATTTGGTCTTTTATTAATGAATGTTTCAAAGGCTTCTTTCATGGCATTTACAAACTTCTCATTCTTGAGAAAGCAAACATCAATAATATGGTCAACTTTATCTTTAAAATCAAGCAGTTCTTGGACCATGGTTTTGTCTTTTTCTGGATTAATTACTATTGTGCTACCAAATGCCTGAAAAATAAAACATGTCTTTCAATTAGTCTTAACAATGAATTTAAATGAAAACACTTTTAAAACTTATGTTATCTTTGTAATGCTTTGGTTTTGATATTCCTATTAGTTCCACTAACACAATAGAAGTAACAGCATTATAAAGGAATTATATATCATCATTCTCAGACCGTATATTGATTCAAAACCAAACTATCAATAGATAAACAAAATTTAGAACTTTTTTCTGACAAGAAATTTCAGAAGGGAGATGATAGAAACATTTTGGCATTATCAAAACGCATATTGGAAAAAATATACTTGTCTCCCACAACTGCCTATAAACAAGGTAAATCCAAGTTTATTTGAAGTTCAGTAATACGGTTGAACAATTTACTATATTCTTCAAGAAGACCTGAACAGTTACTGTACTTTTCCCAGTAGAGTTTCAAAGGCTGTTCATTAGATGCTTATAAGCAAATATTATTTCTTACAAACATGCAATAGTTTTTAGAGATGACAAATATCTGTTTATAAAACCCCATCAACACCATAATTCTAGAAATGGTACCTTTATGTACTCAATCCAGTGTTGTAAGAGAACTTGCACTCCACCTCTCACACGACTAAATAACTGATACAGAAGAGACAGGTCTTGAATTCGATTTTCATCAAGAAGGTGGTTTAAACCTGCAAATGAGAGAATTTCAATAAAAATTGAAAACAGTGATCCCCAGAGAGCACAGCATATTACTACAGTAAGGGACCTCTTCAATACAAGCATTTCTTATCGATCTGTTAGGTTGTGTGTGTGTGTTTTTTTGTTTTTTTTTTTTTTTTAAATTGGAAAGCTACTCCCGTTTTACAGAAATCCAGTGAAATGTAAAAGAGCTATCTGGACTGGTTCTTAGGCTACTTTACATAACATATTAATCACAACACCTTTGCTTACTTCTGCTCTACTCTGCCCTAAAAATTTGAGAGGTCTATGCTCTACTGATCAGAAGCAAAGGTCCCTTGGCTATACAGAGCTCTAAGTCTCAATTCCAGCTGAAAAAAATGCATTTTACAGATGTTTGAAGGCAAGCAACTTCAAGAAATATCTTCACTTTTTTTTTTTTTTTTAAAAAAAAAAAAAAAAGGAACTTTCTGGCAGAAAGCCTGACACTCTAGAGCAAGGTTCTAAAAAGTAGATGGGTAAATACCACAAACCTGATACTCCTCTCAATAAACAGTCTGTTCCAGATGTGCAGGACAATGCTCACATACTAGCCAGATTGTGGATGAAACAGATAATTTGATCATTTGATTATCCAACATTTGCTACACCCATATTTATCTCCAGACTATCCCTCATAGTAACAAATGGTCACTAACTCCACAGAGACTGTTGAAGAGCTGAGGTTAGTGTACATCACTGCTCAAATTTCACTTTTTATTTTTAAATAAAAAAGCCAGCTTTATTTTACATACAGCAAGCAATCAGTGTTTCTGTTTTCTGGTGCAGCCAGAATTCAAAGGCTTTTTCCCTTACTTCTAAGGTCTTCAAAATGCTACTCAACACATGGAACAGAAGAGTCCCCTATTCTAGTTTTCATTTTGCTTTGTTATGTATCTGAAAACACCACTGTGGCTCCTTACCTCTGACAAGGAGAATGGTACTTGCCCTCTTGCAAAATGGTCTGTGCTATTTCATGAACTGAGTAGCAAAGGGCATTAAAAAATGACGTAGCTTGTGTCATCCCCCAGCACCTGAATCTGTCACTTCCTTTTTTAGCAGAGGAATTGAAAGCCCCGAAGCAGTAATTAGAAACATTTCTATAAAGAAGGAAGATTACCTTTCTGAAGAATGGCTGTTAAATGTTCACCTAGAAGTTGCTTTTCTACAGTTGCAATTAGTGGCTTCCTATAGAAAAAATGTTTAGAATTACTTTTCCTTTTTCCAGTATTGATAGTTTTAATTATTTTGAGATTACACTAACTACAATCAGCACTGGGAGTGCTCTAACTATCTGTGGCCAAAGATGTAAAAAGAGTATACACATTTGTCCTTTTTTCCTCCTTTTTTCGACCAGATTTTGTGGAAATCCTGACTCTAAGTAGAAAAGACTGAAGAGTAAAATTAGTCAATTTTTCACACCCCATTAAGAATATGTAAATATTCTTATGTAAACATTAGGAGTCTTTTACTTGAGAATCCTCTATCCTTGGTCCTATTTTTTTTCCAGGTAGTATGACAGCTGATTAATTGCATTTCAGGAAGATGTTTGGATGGGAAGTGGCAGCCTGTATTTCTAAACACAGATGCCCAACAATGTTTATGTCGAAGTAGTGACTTACAAAAAAAAAAGCTGTGTGAACCAAGACAGTACTTCATCGCAACCAAGGAATTTTGGGAAACGAGAAGCATTTGATGATTGTTTAACAACTAAAATAAACTGTAGCTATTAGATGGCTCTCAACAAAAGAGCCAAACCACTAAAGATACAAAGCAAAGAGAGATTACACTTACTGTGTACTCTGATCTAAGTAAGTGATTATCCTGTCTGCTTCTTCTTCCAAGCGCTTGTTGACATGGTGAAGATATTCTGGAACCTGAAAATACCAGAGTAGCCTTTTATGTTTTAATAATCAAAAGAGAAAAAAATGACAATGCTGGTTGACAGCTACAGCAACTCCAGTTTAAAGCACAAATCATTACACTGTGAATGAAGGAATACTCATCTGAATTTGCTTTCCCAGAGTACTATAAAACATACAAGGCACATTATTGCCCAGTACACTATTTAATGCAACACAGTAGTTCCTCTCCTTGAGAAGTGTTCCATCATTAGGCATAAAAAAATAATTGAAAATTCAAAATACCTCTCTTTCCTGCATAAGCCTCTGGCCCTCTGCTGCATACAAGCGGTTAGTCTCTTCCAAGAATCTATGTTCGAAAGAATCTTGATAAATCTAGGGAAATAACAACAATTCAGGGTAAAGCTTAGAGAGCACTAAATAAGAATAAGCTGGTTTATTGGTTGAAAGCTGAAATGAGCTTACTCACCTGCAAGTCAGAAAGCATACTTAAAAGGCTTCGCAATAAGCTCCTATCAATAGCCTCACCATTTCTTTCCCTCTCAATCAGTAGAAGAATGCCATCAATAGTTTTGTTCTGAACCTTCTGATCACTTATTATATGAGTTCTGAACAATTCTAGCCCCATATCCCTAAAAAGAAAAATAAAAACTTTTTAACATATTGCATAAGAATAAGCCCCAAATATTAATAAAATTTGATCTGGATCAAACAGAGCCAAATAAATTACTTGCATTCTCTGAATTCCTCACTCCTTTGTCCCCAAATCACTCACGATGAACAAACACATACATACTAAAATAATCCATGACAAAGCACCAACTTTAAGTTACAGATTTTAAAGACCAACACTTTTTTCTAAATAACCCCCTAACTTTTGCAGTACTTTTCACTTGACAGGATGATTAAAACTAAATAAACAATAGCTTTCAACTAGGAAAGGAGAATGCCATTCTGGGCCCCAATTTCAAGTTTAAACTGTTGGACAATATTCCTTTTAGTCCATCACTTACTAATCTAAGTGACAAGGCAGACCTCAGAAAATCTCAGTTATTTGAAATAGAAGGATCTCTGTGGCAAAGTAATCCAGGTAGCTTAGCACCCAGTGAAGAGCCAAATGTTGTATGGCAAAGGCACTGTAGGGCATTTGCTAATTACTAAAATCGGGCTGGGGAGGGAGGGGTTGTGTTCGTAAGAAAACTACCTGCTCTTATTTTTAGGTAATTTTTCCCTTTCAAAAATGTTCAAAGAACTTCAAATACTATGCACGTTACTTTTACATTACTAAAGGCAATAACTAGACAACCCAAACCCTGGCACTTCAGTTGTTGAGCATGTCCTTTCCTTTTACTGTGTAAGTGGAGGCTGATATATATTTAGCTAAGATTTGCTATCACAGTTCTAGAAGAATCCCACAATTCATGGTAAGTTTATTAAAAATGTGACCTCCCTTTGCAATAAGAAGGTACGTATTCACCATGTAATTTACAGGTCACTAGAACGCAGCTAATAAGATAACATGGGATAATTTAAATAGTCCCCTCACAATTTTATCCTTTGTGCCCTTACCAAATAGATGGCAGCATTGAATTCTGAAGTACGTAAGTTCGATCCAAGAACAAAAAGATACTTCTAATCATAATCTGGTATGAAAAGAAGAAAAAAAGCCACAATCATTTTACTCTTGAAGCTGAAGAGCAAAACAAATTATGCTCAACAACAACAACAAAAATCCCCGTGACAGGCTTTAGGCAGTGCTTTGTTATTTATTTAAAACACTCCTCCAATTTTGGTGAGCATAGTGAGCTTATCAGTCAACATTTAGCATTTTTCTCTAGAAAAAAAAATAGCTCCTTTCATAACAGGTATGAACAAAAAAAAGGTTGCATAAAAACAACTGTTCAGAAGTGGTGTACCCCCACCCAGCCCCAAGGCCAGACCAACGTGTTAAAAAAAAAAAAAACTACATTATTTTCAATGATTAATTTCTAACGTATTAGATACAGATATATTTCACAAAGAAGCCTTATTAAATTTAAGGCAACATTTCAGAAGCACAGTGTGTTTGTAAAGGAACAGAATTAAGTAAAGTATCAGCTTGACTAGTGAACTGTTTTTCTTTAAAAGGAAAAAAAATACTTACCATTTGTCTGCAGTGATCTTGCCAGCATTTGTCTATTTTCTTTAGAAAAAGAACACTATCCAACGAATCCATGAAGAAATCATTAAGAAAATTATGATTAATAGGCAGCATTAGTAGCGAAATGAACCAGCATTTTGTTTTATTTAAAAGACACTTAACATACAGCACAACAAACTCACCTACTCCCAAACAGGACCACTTAATTTCTTCCTAAAGAAATTTGGAACTTCCTAAACTTGTTTACTTTTAATGAGGGTCCTGGTGTAAACAAAGTGTTCTTAATAACAAACCAAAACAATTTGAACTATTTAAAAAAAAGGAAATACACTTCTGAATGCTTTGTCCAATACTCCATCCTGGCAGCGGCTTGCATGGGACACAAGCAAACCTCAAAACCCAACAATTCACAATATGTCTAACAGTCTGCCACTACGTAGATTCTGTTATTTCAGCTCATGTTAAGAGAAAAAACTTTGTTTGCAAATTTTGACTTGTACTCAGTTCACAGGGTAATTCTGGTACTAATTAACATCCACTTTACAAGATCTCATTCTGATGCAACTCGAAACTTTTCTAGATCCACCATTTTGATCCTCAGAACTGGTACCATCGTACATTTCCAGACCACTAGCATTTTTCCAAACAGAAAAAAAGGAACTAGTTCCAAATTTTTTCTGTTTACTCAAGCATGGTAGGTTTGGTATGTAATGCAGTCACCACAGCCATTTTTAAGCCTTACCTTATGAGCTTCTCTAAGATGTCAAAACGTGTCATAAATACCAAGAACATTTTCTCACGAAGTTATCACATGATTACAGATAAAGGAACTAGCAGTGTTTTTTGTGAGGTCCCAAAAAAATGGAAACAGAGACAATTATGCAAAAAACAGGAATTCAAATCACCATGGCCTACTGTCATGAACTAGTGAAAGAAATCCATCACCACACGCTGGCAGGTAAAAACATTCTGGCTTGTCAACAGCTTAATAAAAAGGATATTCTCTGAATTGGTGAATTTGTGCTTTAATGTGGTCTTCACAGATCTGTCTCAACTGCTTGTACAAGTTTGCAGAAATCTTGTAGGAGCAGAGATTTTCAACAGCCTGAAGTAAAGAGAAACAGATACTAAGCAGTCTGATTATAGTCTGACGTGGTTTTACAAGCAAAGTGAGAGACACAGAATTCTTCTGCTTCTCATTCAAAAGTTACCAGCTTTTAATTGTAACACTTAACAGCCGCATGCAAAAAAGAGAGACATGACACTCTAACAGCAATATGAGAGCCATGCCCTGAACAGCTTAGAACATGAGGACTTATTAATTTCAGTTGGAGTATCGACAACTAATAAGGAACACAAAGAATAAGGATGATGGTTTAGTACCAACAGCTTGCTGGGTTTCATACTTCAAAGCAGACACTAAGGTCCTCATTTTATCAGCTGCTGTGCTCTGCAAGTCACACCAATATTGGTTAAAAAACCAACACTGCTTGTCCTTTCCTTGAGTAAAATTCCCCTTACCCACAAAATTAAGAGTGTGTGTCCATTTACCCCTTGGCTGTATTTAGTTTGAATCCTGAACAATTTCTGGTATTGTAACTACATTCCAGGTGTTTAGAGCTGCAAACATTCTAGATCACAATCAAGTACTACAAGATTTGTGCCTGTGCTTCATAGCAAGAAGACAGAAGTTTAATGAGGACTTGTCTTAGGAGACTGATCACGGAAACAAGCATTCTATAGTCCACAAGCACAATGAAGACTTTTCCAAAATGTATGCCTATTGCCCAGATTTGGCAAGAAACCGAGCAATTCTAACTCCTTGAGAGACAAAGTCACAACACGTGTATATTCTGGAAAACATCTGTAGAAGCAAGAGAGGAAAAATATGTACGGCTTTCAACCAATGCTTCCTGATCTTATTTGTTTTCTTAATGTAAAGTGCTTTAGTTGCCAGTACAACCAACTCATAGGAACAAAGTACTGGAAAATCAAGTTTGCTACCCAGCAACCGTGGGCAGCCAGGCAGTGAAAACAGTTCAGATGTGTACAGTGCATCCCTATTCCATTACACAGAAGTCCCCCGCATCCCCAAATACTTCCTGACAATGCACGTAGATGACAGTGCACATAGAAGCCATCAGCTTCTCACAGTTAACAGCTACCACTGCAAGCACAGCAGTAACCAAAACAGCTAAACCAGTCATCGTTCCTGGGGTGGAAGCACCGGCTTGCTACAGGTAATGTGGGCTCTATGACAGAGTTTGAATCAAAACAAAACCCCAGCCAACACAACCAAAAGAGAAAACTAAACCTGCATAAGCTTATTGTCATAAAAAAACAGGTACAGCAAGAGAGTGAGTACACCAATTAATGCTAAAGCAGCATCTCTGAACACTGGCCTATACAAATACAAACCAGGCATGTGACATCTGAATCACAATTAGGAAAGCCAGAAATTGATTGTCACCATACACAGACATGAAAGTATAGAGATCTTAATAGATGGAAATTGCTGTAAAATTCAGTTCTCAGCCTTAACACTTAAGAAAACCCAAACAAATACAAATATGCAATAGGAGGAAAATTTACTTCATGGTTCTTTGAACACCAAGTTTAGAGAGGCTGATTAGACCTCTAGTAAGCGCAATAAACAGACTTCTCCCACTTATTTTGGAGAAAAAACAGAACTGGAAAGACAAATGCTGTCGACTTGTTAGTTACCTGCACAATCGCACGTAGCCTCACTTCTAACTAGCAGCCTGACACACCAGCAGCCATTTAGCTGTACGTCATCAGCAAAAACTACTGGTCAGCTCCCCCATCTCAAGTGAGCATTTGCAGAACTGATGCTATCAACACAAGTGCTATTTAACCAGGCTGCTACAAATCCTTAGAGAAATTCGGCTTTGCGCCATAGATGGAAAAACACACGTCAGTTTGCACTTATTTTTAATATAGTGCTCATGTAAAGCTGTGCTTTTGCACCTGTGTATCAGAAACTCAGAGATGTTAAACACCAAGTATGTGCTAGAATCTGAGTGCTTGAACAACAGGTACAAAGCTTCTGCATCCTCATTGAAAACATCTGTGAAAATGTTTTAGTTTGCAAATTCTGCTCAACTTACTGGCATCATTATATTGATTTTTAAGAGGGCAAGCTTTCCAAGGACACAAACAAAACTTTAAGATTTGCTCTGTGGAGCAAAAACAGTATTGCAATGTTATGTGCACCAAATTTAACTACTGGTGCTACAAAACAATAGTTGTATTATAGAGAGAAAAGTCCCGGTAACTTTAGGAGCTACAGTTCAAAAAACTGCTTTGTTCAGAATTAGTGGAATATAACTTTTAGCCAGGGCGTCGGTGTCCTAAGGATGGTCAGAACACCTAAAAGCAAAGTGTTGTACTTCCTTTGTGTAACACATTTTATTTTTAATTGCAGCATCCACGCCTGTGTCTCTGTTAGAGAAAAACTGGAAAGGGCTCTGATGAGAGAACAACAGAACTTCCCAGAAGTGCTTAAATCCGTGATTGATTAAAAAAGGAAAATTAACAATGGATCTAGTACCAAAGACCTAGATGACTTCTTCCTGGTACTACAAGAAGGAAACTTGTTTTGATAAAGAAGCTGTCAATTCTGTAGCACTTCAGCTGCTCACAGATGTGTATTGTTTTTCTCACTGGAGTGGGTGAGGAACAACATAAGTAATAAAGTTATGGCCCACAAAGAAATAAAGCCTCAAAATGTTTATTCAGCAAGGTTTTCCAACACAGACAACAGTTAAACCAAATTCAAATTTAACTCAATTATCAATTATGTTATTCTGAGGTGCGCAGCAAGAACTTTTGCAGGTTATTTTGCAATTCCCTTCTGTGCTTGGATAATGGTGTCTGCCAAGGCATATTTGGAACCAGATCCATTTACCAAACACCTGTTCAGAAATTACATTGGTTAAGTAAGTGTTTAAAAACACTGTTTGCTATTCTTATTTTTAAATGAAGACATTATTAGATTTATAAAAAGAATACAAAGATTTCAAAGATTTCATAGTAGATTGCACTCTGTTCTTTTAAAACCTAGCTACGTTATTATAATGTTAACACAGATTTAGAAGAAAACTCTTACCCTTTTGTTTTCTGAGCATAAACACCACTAAAAAGCAAGGCTGCGGTAAAACTGAACAGAAATTTCAGCGGTAATTTTGTAGCAGAGGCAAGGTTTTCAATACAACTTTATATCTTTAAACAATCTTGAACATCCTCAAGAACTTCATTAACTGTTATTTGCTCTGCTGTTTAGTGAGTTATTTAAAATATCAGCCAATATAGTGTATTGTAATTTATTAGTTTCACCAGGTTTTGCAGAATTAACAATACTGTAGTTACTTTCACAATAGCATATATCATCTTGACCAACTGTTAGAAAAAGCTATTTTTAAATTAACATTATAAAGAATTATCATAATTTCAAAAATGCACTGGACCAAGGAACTCGACCAGTGAGGTTACAGGTTCTACAAGGAATGGAAATTTATCTTTCCCTAAATCTGACCCCAAACCTTGCACAAACAAAACTTTTCTCCCTAACTTTTCACACAAATTAAGCATAAACAAATGGGACTTTTTTTTCTTTTTTGAAAAGGGGAAGGAATGGGGAAGAAGATACACTAAAAACTGACAGAGAGAAGGATTTACATATACACACAGAGAAACCAACCAATGAAGTAATAAAAACTTTAGGAGTAATTAGAGTGCTTCCTTATACCCAGCTAGAGCAGCATGGCTACTAGGCCATTAAAACCACAAGGATGTTAATATGGGGCAGGTGAAGAGAAAGCTGAAAAAGAAGAAGTTGAGTTTACAGAAAAACATGTTAGGAAATGCAGTTCGCATGTGATCACTTCCTAAAACATTTAGGGCAAAGCAATCAAAGCTCTTGCTGGAAATAAATGAATTTTAATTCTCAATTAAGACATAATGCTCAATGATAAGCAACTGCAATCAAACCAAAACAATACAATGGTATTCTATTTACTTTTTAAGAGGCAAATGAAAAGTTTCAGTGTTTAAATGAATTAGTTATAACCCTCAATCACAGATATTGTCTTGAGACAAAGGATTATATCTTTTTCTTACCTAACATTTCTCCTTTAGCATCTACACACCATAAGCCCTCAAACAGTAAAGGGAATACAGCTCCTTGACTTATTTCTTGTCAACTGTTGCAAGGGAAACCACACCTTGGATTATGTTGTGGCAAGTAAAAATACTTTGTTCAAAGTTAAGTATCCTGAGATTTGTATTGATCAATTTCAGATTCAAGAAACTGTTCTATGAAAAGATTTCAAGTGAGAATATCACACAAAATATATTCCTAACATTGTCTCAAAATTGCTTTAAATGAAAAACACAAGTCACCAAAACCCCATCCCACCGCTTGCACTTAAAGTGCTTACCTGATAGAGCTCCTCTAAATTGTATTTAATTGAAGTGCTGTTCTGGATAGCTTCTACAGCCTCTTTCAGTTTTTGCCAGGTTTCATCTGTGTAGTTTTCAGGCAATTTGGGTTTATCTTGAAAAGAAATTATTTTATAGAATTTGAGAAAGTATTAAGTAAGAGTAAAACATTTTACCTTTTACAGAAAGGCATAGCTCAGAGAAGACAGGCTGATGCTCTAGGTTGTACTTACACATTAGTGTAAAAGCAGTACCTTATATTTGAAACAATATCACATCGTAAAAACTCAGCATTACTCTTCACATACACATCACAACATCAGTAGCCCAAATAGTACGTGTGATTTATTAAAAAAATAAAAATCATAATGTGTCATATGTGAGCAGCTTAACAGGTAGAAACCCTAAAAACCAGCAAAACAGACCTGCATCTTCATAATGCTCCCATGTTGTACAAGAATAGCACAGATAGGAGTAAAAAACTGAACATAAAAGCTGAAAATGATGGATTAACAGCTGTGTATAGATTATTTTTATTAAGTTCATTAATTCTACTCTGTATTAGCACTTGGAAAGAAACCCCAAGACACATGCATGGAAATACTTTATAATAAAGTAAGGATTTATAGTCACAAGGAAAACCTTCCAATTTTGAACTAACCAATTTATACATCTCATGTGTTTGGCCAGTGAATATTTGTGAGGTTAGCCCTCTTTTAATGTTCACACACACCAAGCTTTGCAGATTTGATGCTTTCCATTAAGTTCCTCCCATTTAAAAAAAGGTTGAGAAAGATTAGCCAAGTCACACACCCAGAAAACCATAACTATTTAAAAATTGTGTTCTCAAGCTAGTTAAAACAACACTTTTTGTTGTGATACACAAATTCCCAAATGGAAACAGGAGGAGAAACATTAGGAAGCCACATGCACATCCATGCCACCAACAAGTGGAACTGATCCAGAGTATTTGCTCTATTTAAATGGACTTCTGCAAACCCAAAGGTTAAAAAAAAAAAAAAAAAAAAAAGCTTTTTGATTTCTCTTGAAAAAAAAATAATAAAAGCAAAACAACATCACTTCTCTCTTTTTGTTTATCCCCATACATTTCCCTACAGTATTGGCAGTATCTCAACATTGCTGTGCTGTAAGAATCTATAAGGACAACTCGTATAAGCAGGACTTGACCACTTTCATTAGAAAGAAATGAGTATGCTACTCAGCAGTAAATACCAAGATTTGAGGTTTTGGAAAGTTGTAAAGGATGTTATTACTATGACAGATAAAAGCATGCCAAGATTATTGTTCAGTTTAGCATCCGAGAATAAGTAAAAAGCAAAGCTGGCAGCTCCTCAAGACATCCTTTTAAAGCAAGCAACTAGAATACCAATTCCTAAGAAACAAGGATCTCAGCATCATGTGATCTACGACATTTAGCTAGTCTTTTGAACAGAAAAGGTTGACTTCCTTAAGGATAACAACAGGGTACATGCAGCAGAAGAGTGACATTTCTTTTTCACCATTGTGCATCACAAGTATAAATTTTCAAACAGCCACACTAAACAAAGACAATGTGACCAGGGGAAATGGGTGGAGAAGATTCTTGAGGATTACAAGGCCCTCAAAACAAAAAGTTACACTGGAACACTACAGTGAGTAAAATGATCCTAATCCTTACCTCCTGGGATATCGCTACAGCACATTTGCATCAGTTGTATATTTCAAAATTAGTTTTAATCTTAGTATCTTTAAGCCCCTCTACCCCTACACTCAAACACATGAGGAAAAAGAAGTTTCTTTCTTGAGTTGTTTTTAATCAGACTATTGTAAAAGACTGCAAGAGGCAGGAAAGAAACAAGAACTTCTCACAGTTTACCCATCTTTATAGGATAAAGACTACAGAGTTTTAGCTAAGCTGTCTACACCTACTGTAATTTTGTTTACTAGAATATTATGCAGCACTGCAGCAGAAAGTTTCATCTCCCTGCTTCAGCTGGTCTCAAGTAACAACGCTCAAACACGTTTGTTGGGAAACTATAACATAATGTAAACTTGAGCACATTCAGAGAGAGAAAAGACATTAAAAAGATAAACAATAAGAGCTGAAGCAAGGATATTGTGTGGAAAGCATCCAGCAAAAATCTGAGCTACCTACTTTGAATGTAAGTAGGGGAAGCAGAAAGGAAATCTGCCATAATACCCTGATAATCACCTTAGTTTCAGTATTTTAGAAGTAAGCACAGGCAGAATAACCTACAAACAAACAAAATGGATATGGGCAAGACATAGATTCAGATCCAATTTTAAAAAAGGGTCATAAAATGTTAGAAGTTTAACAAAAGCAATTTACACTCTTATGTAGTAAAATATTTTGTTTAACATGCAGGCTAAGGCCTTCTCCACAACAGCGTGAAAGCAGCCTGAAAAATAATCCCAAACTGGGAAGACTAGCTCAGGATGAGTTCATGACTGGGCAAGTATGCATGATAAATATTATCGCCCCCTTCACATAAGTTTAGAAATGTTTACCACAGAAAAGCATTTCCTGTAAAACCTGGAGCTATTGGAAAGCCAACCGGTTTTCACGTTGAAAACAAAACAGAGAACCGAGTGGCAGCTCTGCACGGGCGGTGAGGAATTATGGCCTGTTACCTTTAAAGTTCTTGATTACTAATTTCTTAGCGGAGCCAGGTTTACTGTTGGCAAAACTGGAAACGGTAGAGGAGGCAGCTTTGGTCAGGCCATTTGCATGGTGCCCTACAGCCACTGAAGAAATTAAAAGGCTTTTATTTTTGAGCTGCTGTTGGTGCTGCTGTTGAGAAGAGGCAGCAGGAGAGGAGGAGGAAGAAGACTCTTCAGCCATCTTCACATCAAGTCCAATAAAATCCAAGGAGTCCTCGAAGCGCAGCTTCTTCTGGAGGTGATGGTTGGAGGAAGCAACCCCTGAGGAGGAGCACGAGGAGGTGGTAATGACGGTGGAAGATGAGGAAGAGTTGGTTTTGGAAGGAGAAGAGGAGCAGGAGGAAATGGAATCAAATTCTTCTCTTTCAGAGTTGCTGTTGCTACTGTTATTTAACTTTCTCTTCTTACAGGAGGAGCTGCTGCTGCTATTACCATCAGTGGCAGGTCTGACCTCCTGAGCTGCAGCTGGGGGGTTGGGGGAAGAGAAACCTGTGGGAAACATGAACACACAGAAGTGAACAGGCTGAGGGGCATCAAATCTTTGTGAGTTGACAAAGAGGGAGAGAGAGTTTTAGGGTCAGTCTCTGGTGTCTCTTCAAGGAGTCTTTTAACTCCTCTCTCCTCCTCTTATCAGCTGAATCCTTCCGAGTTCCCCCTCCTTCGCCTTCTTCCTAGGAGCGATCGCCTGGTCTCCCCTCTCGCCCCTTCCTTTATCGCTTCGCTTCTCCACGCAGTTTGCCTCCGTTTTCCTGCCGGCACTCCCTTCTCAGGGGAGTGTCTCCACTCCTGTCTCTTGCCGCCCACCGTCTTCTCCCGGTCCTTCTCTCCGGCACCCCCACCTCCCCCGGGCCGCCTGCACCTCGAGCTCTGTCTCGTGCTCCCCCGCCTCCTCTCCGCCGAGCAGCCCCGGGGAGGGCTGAGCGCAGCTCCTCACGCCGAGCCTCCAGCCCCTCACACCTCCCTCTCCCTCTCCGCTGCCCGGTCGGCTCCTTCTCCCGCGGCCCAGCTCCGCTCCGGCTGCCCCCTGCCCCTCTCTGCCTGCTACTGGCGCTGCCTGGGGCGGGCGGCCCGGCCCGGAGCTTGTTATTGTCAATACACGGCAGAGAGGTAGCCTAAAGATGGCGGCACATCCGCTCGCACTGCATGCTGGGGCGGAGACGCCCGGAAGCGCGGCGGGGCGGCCGGAGGATGCGGCCGGCCCCGCCCCGGCCCGGCCCAGCCCTCAGGCGCCACCTCGTCCCTATAGGCCCAGCCCCGCCGGGGCGTGCCCCCCACGCGTCCACTCCCGCCGCCCTCTGACCCACCGGAAGTGATCATGCCTGCCGGCCGCGCGTGGCCTCCGCCCAGCGCGTGGCGGGAGCGGGCGGGGCGGGGCCGCGGCTCCCTCAGGCCGTCCCCGGGGGGCGGGGTGGCGGCGCTGGGGGGCGGGTGGGGCCCTGCGGGGGTCCTGCAGTTCCCGTCCTTGAACGCGGCCGCGCGAGCTGAGCTGAGCTGAGCTGAGCTGCCGCCTGCGCTCGCGGGACCGTCCGGCGGGCGGCGGATGTGGAATGCCCCGCGTTTTGTGGGGGCTCCGGCGGTGGCGGAGCGCTGCGGAGGGAGTTTCGCTGGGTTTCAGCGCGTCTTCGGGGGGTGCTGGCTCGGAGAGTGCTCGTTAAACTGCTCTGGGGAGCACGGGACGCCGTGTGGCACGGTCTGTCAGGGCGGCAGGCTCCTGTTCACGCCCAAGTGAGCGTGTGAGCTCGGATACCACAGCTCTTCCCTATCCCTTTGTTTTAACTATTAGCGTGTTCCTGACTTAGTATTTTACAATAGGAATAAATGATACCACGTAAAACAGCTGGATATTACTTTGTATAGCTACATTGCCGTTGTATTAGGTTCCAATTAGCAGCTACAGAATCAAAGTTCATTAATTCCTTTGGTATGGAAAAATAACTCAGTAGTTACCAAAAAATCATAGAATATCCTGAGTTGGAAGGGACCCATGAGGATCACAGAATTTCTAGGTTGGAAGAGACCTCAAGATCATCGAGTCCAACCTCTGACCTAACACTAACAGTCCCCACTAAACCATATCCCTAAGCTCTACATCTAAACGTCTTTTAAAGACCTCCAGGGACGGTGACTCCACCACTTCCCTGGGCAGCCTGTTCCAATGCCTCACAACCCTTTCAGTGAAGAAGTTCTTCCTAACATCTAACCTAAAACTCCCCTGGCGCAACTTAAGCCCATTCCCCCTCGTCCTGTCACCAGGCGCGTGGGAGAACAGACCAACCCCCACCTCACTACAGCCTCCCTTGAGGTACCTATAGAGAGCGATAAGGTCACCCCTGAGCCTCCTCTTCTCCAGGCTGAACAAGCCCAGCTCCCTCAGCCGTTCCTCGTAGGACTTGTTCTCCAGGCCCCTCACCAGCTTCGTCACCCTTCTCTGGACTCGCTCAAGCACCTCGATGTCCTTCTTGTAGCGAGGGGCCCAAAACTGAACACAGTACTCGAGGTGCAGCCTCACCAGAGCCGAGTACAGGGGGACAATCACCTCCCTAGCCCTGCTGGTCACAATGCTTCTTATGCAAGCGAGGATGCTGTTGGCCTTCTTGGCCACCTGAGCACACTGCTGGCTCATATTCAGCCGACTATCAACCATCACTCCCAGGTCCTTCTCTGCCAGGCAGTTTTCCAACCATTCCTCTCCCAGCCTGTAGCTCTGCTTGGGGTTATTGCGCCCTAGGTGCAGGACCCAGCACTTGGCCTTGTTGAACTTCATGCAGTTGACCTCAGCCCATCGGTGCAGCCTATCCAGATCCTCCTGCAGAGCCTTCCTGACCTCGAGCAGATTGACACACGCGCATAGCTTGGTGTCATCTGCAAACTTACTGAGGGTGCACTCAATGCCCTTGTCCAGATCATTGATAAAGATATTGAAGAGGACTGGCCCCAGTACTGAGCCCTAGGGACTGAGCCCTAGGGAACGCCACTAGTGACCTGCCTCCAACTGGATTTGACTCCATTCACCACGATTCTTTGGGCCTGGCTATCCAGCCAGTTTCTAACCCAACGAAGCATGCGCCAGTCCAAGTCAAGAGCAGCCAGTTTCTTGAGGATAATTCTTTGGGAAACAGTGTCAAAAGCCTTGCTGAAGTCAAGGTAGACCACATCCACAGCCTTTCCCTCATCCACCTAGCGCGTCACTTTGTCATAGAAGGAGATCAGGTTCGTCAAGCAGGACCTGCCTTTCATAAACCCATGCTGACTGGTCCTGATCACCTGCTTGCCCTGCAAGTGCTGCGTGATGACTCTGAAGATAATCTGCTCCATGAGCTTCCCTGGCACTGAGGTCAAACTGACAGGCCTATAGTTCCCCAGGTATGCCCTCCGGCCCTTCTTGTAGATGGGCGTCACGTTTGCTAGCCGCCAGTCAACTGGGAGCTCCACCAATAGCCAGGACTGCTGATAGATGATGGAAAGCAGCTTGGCCAGCTCCTCTGCCAGTTCTCGCAGTACCCTCGGGTGGATCCCATCTGGCCCCATCGACTTGCGCACATCCAAGTGCCGTAGCAGGTCACCAACCATTTCTTCGTGGATAGTGAGGGCCACATTCTGCTCCCCATCCCCTTCTGCCAGCTCACGGTACTGGGTATCCAGAGAACAACCGGTATTGCCGCTAAAGACTGAGGCAAAGAAGGCATTAAGCACCTCCGCCTTTTCCTCATCTTTTGTAACAAGGTTTCCCCCCACATCCAGTAAAGGATGGAGATTCTCCTTAGTCCTCCGTTTTGCGTTGATGTATTTGTAAAAACATTTTTAGTTGTCTTTAACAGCAGTAGCCATATTGAGCTCCAGATGAACATCTGGATCATCAAGTCCAACTCCTGGCACTGCACAGGTCTACCCAAAAGTTTAGACCATGTGCCTAAGTGCACAGTCCAATCGCTTTTTAAATTCAGACAGGCTTGGTGCAGTGACTGATTCACTGGGGAGCCTGTTCCAGCGTGCAACCACCCTCTCGGTGAAGAACCTCTTCCTGATGTCAAGTCTAAACTTCCCCTGCCTCAGCTTAACACCGTTCCCGCGGGTCCTATCACTGGTGTTTACAGAGAATAGGTCACCTGCCTCTCCACTCCCCCTCGTGAGGAAGTTGTAGACTGCAATGAGGTCCCCCCTCAGCCTCCTCTTCTCCAGGCTGAACAGGCCCAGTGCCCTCAGCTGCTCCTCATACGTCTTCCCCTCTAGGCCCTTCACCATCTTCATCACCCTCCTCTGAACACTCTCCAACAGTTTAACATCCTTCTTGTGCTGTGCTGCCCAGAACTGCACACAGTACTCGTGGTGAGGCCGGACCAGCGCAGAGCAGAGCAGGACAATCACCTCCCTTGACTGACTAGCAATGCCGTGCTTGGTGCACCCCAGGATACGGTTGGCCCTCCTGGCTGCCAGGGCACACTGCTGGCTCATATTCAACTTGCTGTTAACCACAATCCGCAGATCCCTCTCTGTGGGGCTGCTCTCCAGTGTCTCGTCGCCAAGTCTGTACGAAAAGCCAGGGTTGCCCTGTCCCAGGTGCAGGACCCGGCACTAGCTTTTGTTAAACTTCATGTTGTTGGTGTTCACCCAGCTCTCCAATCTGTCCAGATCTCTCTGCAAGGCCTTTCCACCCTCATCCGAGTCCACAGCTCCTCCAAGTTTGGTGTCATCGGCAAATTTGCTCAGAACACCTTCTAGTCCTACATCCAAATCATTTATAAAATCATTGAAGAGGACTGGCCCTAAGATGGAGCCTTGAGGGACCCTACTGGTGACCATCCACCAGCCAGATGTGGCCCCGTTTACCACAACCCTTTGAGCCCTGCCTGTCAGCCAATCGCTCACCCATTGTATGATGTTTTTGTTAAGTTGTATGCTGGACATTTTGTCCAATAGGATCCTGTGGGAAACCGTGTCAAAAGCTTTGCTGAAGTCCAAAAAGATCACATCAGCTGGTTTCCCTTCATTGACTAGATGGGTGATCTTATCATAAAAGGAAATCAAATTTGTTAGGCAGGACCTACCCCTCATGAACCCATGTTGGCTGGGACCAATGACTGCATTGTCCCCCAGGTGCACTTTAGTAACTTTGAGGATCATCTTCTCCATGATTTTACCAGGCACTGATGTGAGACTGACAGGCCTGTAATTGCTGGGGTCTTCTTTCTGACCCTTCTTGAAAATTGGCATTTTCCAGCTTCCAATCTACTGGGACCTCTACAGATTCCCAGGACTGTTGAAAAATAACTGAGAGAGGTCCCGCGATGATGTCAGCCAGCTCTTTAAGCAGCCTGGGATGAATCCCATTCGGACCCATAGACTTGTATGGATCCATGTGGAGCAGCAAATCCTGCACATGTTCAGGGTCGGTTGGGAGTTTGTCATTCCCACTGTCATGGTCCTCCAGCTCATGGCACCCTGGGTCCCGAAGCCCATCATCAGTGTTGAAGACAGAGGCAAAGAAGGCATTAAATGTCTCTGCTTTGCCTATGTCATTGTCTGTGAGACCTTCCCCATCAATATTGGATCTATGTTTTCTTTGGTTCTCCTTTTTCTTATCACATATCTAAAAAAAACTTTTTTATTGTCTCCCACAGACATGGCCGGCTTCAACTCTAGGTGTGCTTTGGCTACACGAATTTTCTCCCTACAAACAGAAACAGCATCCCAGTATTCCTTCCTTGTTGCCTGACCCTTCTACCAGCAGCCGTACACTTTATTTTTTCACCTAAGCTCCAGTAAAAGATGCCTAGTCAGCCAGGCCGGCCTTCTGCCCCACCTGCCTGCCTTCCGATATTTTGGAATTGCCTGATCTTGTGCTTTTAGGAGGCAGTGCTTAAAGATTGACCAGCACTGATGGACGCCAATGCCTTCAAAAGCAGCTTCCCAGGGGACCTTGCTGACTAGTTCCCTGAGCAGCCTGAAGTCTGCTTTCCCCATATCCAGGGCTGGAGTTTTGGTGGCAGTTTTCCTTCTGTTGCCACAAATTCTGAACTCAACCACTTCATGGTCACTATGACTAAGATGGCTGCCAATTGCCATGTCTCCCACAAGATCCTCTCTGTTCTCCAGCAACAGGCCTAAGACAGCACCTTTCCTAGTTGGCTCCCTTAGCACCTGCACCAAGTTATCATCTAGGCACTTTGTGAACCTCCTGGACTTGCACCTGTGGTGATCCCAGTTGACGTCTGGGTTATTATAAACGATGACCTTTTGTCTTCTTTATGCCTGTGATAACATTTCCGTTGCTCTAAAATGAAATTGGGCTGTTATCTGTCTGTGTGTATGTCTGTATGCTTTTATAGCAGTCAGCTGCATAAAGAGCAAAACCATTCGCGTCTGCTCCTCACAGAGATAAAGAACGATATTTTTTTCATTTTGTGTTTGATATCATTAGCTATGAAGGGCTGATGTTCATAGTTATGACTCTGGTTTCATGTTGGAGCGATATAGTTATTACCTGGGAACACAGCAGCTCCAGTGCACACAGCCGCCTCCAAGCCGGCCCCTCAGGCCCTACCCGCCTCCCCCTATGCGCATGCGCCAAATCTCCGCGCGGCCCCTTGGGAGCTGTAGTCCCGCCCAGCGCGGCGTTGCGTTGCCATGGAGGCGGTGCGACATGCCGTAAAGCGTGCGGCGCTTCTGGCTGGTGGGGAGAACAGGGTCGGTGCCTCGTGTGAGGCCGTGGCTGCTTGCGCCGCCGCCTCCCGCCTGGCGACCGCCGCTCCGCGGTCGCCGCCCCCAGGATGTTCAAAAAGTGAGTGGGGCCGCGCTCGGGAAACTGAGGAGGGCCGCCCGCGGGCACGCTGTCCTCCGGGCCCGGTCCTACGTGTGTGTGTGGGGGGGGGTGGGGAGTGCTGTCAGCAAAATCTGCTCCGTGAGTCCCTGAAATACCCCTGTGGGACACCAAAGAGGTGTCTCGGGGTATGCGTGATGTGTAGGGACAAAACCAGCCTCTTGCTGGGGAAGCTCTCTACTCTCCCAGCTCGGCATTCTCAGGGGGATAGGTTTAGGTTTAAACTTCATGAAAGCTGTACAGATGTTACTCTGTTAATTCCCCTATCGATTTACAACCGTTTCTTAATAATGCCTCTCAAATATGCTACCGTTTGGGCAGCAGGTTATGTGTTTTTGAAATACTCTCACTTGGCAGATTTGATGAAAAGGAGAACGTATCAAACTGCATCCAGTTGAAGACTTCAGTTATTAAAGGTATTAAGAACCAGCTGTTAGACCAATTTCCTGTTATTGAACCATGGCTAAACCAAATTATGCCAAAGAAAGACCCTGTCAAAATAGTACGATGGTAAGTTTCTTTCCTCTTAACCTCCACTTCAAAAGTGCTTGGATTGCTTCAATCTTCTGTTTACTTCTCATAGTAGAAGGACATGGGGGGTTCATTTCCTATCGGTAATAGTTTATGTTATCACCAAACCAGAAAGTCTGCACGTGGTTGTTGTGCTTGTGAAGGTTTGCTGGTAGGATGCTTGAGGAAAACAAAAATGCTGGTGAATGTGTTGCGTATTTGGTGGGTCTGGGAATTAGCTTGTTGAAGGGAAACATTCACCTTTGTGAAGCTCGAACTTGCTTGGATAGTTCAAGTAATGTTTTTTGTTTTTTTTCTTTTAAATCTTGAGCTTTCATGTATTGTTTAGATGACTTTATTTTTTTTTAACTGGAGGGTAGTATATTCTTGCTAATCTTTGTGAACAGCTGGTTGGCTGCCTCTGGATCTTTAAGGAGAAGAAAGTGCATGGGGCCAGTGTTCAAGGCATACAAGATTATATTTTCAGGTTTAAACTTTCCTGATAGTTGACTGCCTTCTCAGATGCCAAGGTAGACCAGAATGTCCAAAGTAAAATATTTAACTTAAACAAAAAAAGGACTAAGTAGTTACTAGAATTACGTTTCTATTTTTTTTTATCTTGCAGTCATGAGCATATAGAAATCCTTACTGTGAATGGGGAGTTGCTGTTCTTCAGACAAAGAGAAGGGATTTTTTACCCAACGCTAAGGTTGCTTCACAAATGTAAGTTTGCTGAGGACTGGAGGTGGGGAGAGGGGTGAGTACGTGATTCAAGAGGGCTTTTGTATAAATAGGTTTAAAAAAACCACACAACCTACTATACATGTTACAGAACAGATCTTTAAAATGTTCTATACCTTTCCAACTGTAGTTGCATGGTCTTTTTAGGTGCCTATGTGGTTTGCATTCCACCAGAATTAACGTAATTCTGTATATTTAATAATCTAACCTTTTGTTTTTTAAACAAGTTGCATAAAGTCCCACAAAAATTCCTTAGAGTGAATTCTGTAGCACAGAGTCTAAATTTCTTGTTGTTTGTCCTGTTGCCCTGTCTTTGTTCTTCCAAGTCTTTCTTTAAACCCTTCTTGCTGCCTTCAAATACTTGTAGGTTCTTACTGCAAAAATAGTCTTTAAATGTGAGTTTAATGATGCAATGGATGCTTGTCTCCCTTCAGTATTTAGGCTGCCTGGTTTGTACTTTTTCCAATGTCATACCTTAGGTTACTTTTATTGTTGTTCTTACTGTTCTGCTCAATTCTATTATGATTGGATGAGTTTAGGTGATAGTACAAGTGTTATTCTGTCAAAGTCTCAATGTTTGAAATGTTTCAAGAGGTTGTACATGCTTGAAAAATGGCTTTGAGAACTGATGGCCTTCCTAATTTTGGCTGTCTTTGCCTCTTTCATCCCATTAACATTAAAAGTGTCTATTTTTCATGAAAGAGATTATACACATTATTTGGGGGATTTAAGGTCCCTCATTTTGTTGGCACTTGAGCAATTGTTTTCTTGGGGGAAGCTCGTTAAAACTCGCTCAGTGTGTGGGCTCCATGAGTGAGCAGGAAGCTTAGGCCCAGTGTTTGATTCTGATATTTGCAGCCTCTGTTTCTCAGACAAAAAAAAAATAAAATATCAAATTTATATATATATATATATATTTTTCAGGGAAAACTGTCCTTGTGTCCTTTCAGGACAGTGCTGCCCAGCAGGAGCTCTGGTAATTGTTTCTCAGCCTTCCTACTCTTGCAGCACATTAAGCATCTAATTGCCCCTTTTAAACTGACTTGGTAATGAGTTATTCATGTTGTCATCTTCACGTATTAATTGTAATGCTCTATCTTTCCCCTCCTAGATCCATTTATTCTACCACATCAGCAGGTTGATAAAGGAGCCATTAAATTTGTACTAAGTGGAGCTAATATAATGTGCCCTGGCCTGACATCTCCTGGAGCCAAACTTTACCCTGCTGCGGTTGATACTGTTGTTGTATCCTTCATCTATGAATTACTGCTTGCTAAGTTAATTTTCTATTCATGTGTTCTCAGCTGGTTGTAATTTGAATTACTCTGGAATTGAATGGTATGTAATGGAATAACTACCAATCTGAAAAGACCTGCAGAGGTTCAGATGTTACTTGGCAAGGTGAAAACTGTTCTTAATTCCTTTTCCTTATGGTGATGTTCCAACCCCCCACATAATTAATTCTGCTCTGCTCCATTAGGTGGGATGCTCCGCTATTAATCTAATAGGTAATTGGAGCTCCTCAATGATGTTGGAACTGTGGAAGGAGATGAGGTACAGCCTAATATGTAACCTGTCTTCTTAATCAATTGATCTTCAGTTATAGAAGAATGTGGTCCTGTTCTCAGGGCATTTGGACAGAGGTTTAGGATCAGTTCTGCTGTAGTCAGGACTTGCTTCATGCATCTGGCAAACTTTAGCGTATCTAAAAGGAGGAAAGTGTGCTAATTCACTTCTGCTAATTATATTACTGAGCAAATACCAACCTCTGCTGCTTTTCTTGTTATTTAGAAGCTGTGGGAAAAGATGAGCAGTTGGCATTACATGTTACTGAACTTTGAAAAGGCCATGTCTGATTTCAGTGCTTATATTTTTTTCAGATTTGTCTCAATTATTCTCTATGTTGGAATCTAAAATGATCTCATGTATAGTTGTAGCTTTGTTCTAGAAAGGGAGAGACTATTATCTCTCTGCTAGGCACAAAGGAAGAAATGGAATGTAGCATTGAGAGATCTTTTTATTTTGTAATTGCTATTTGAGGTTCATAAATACATGCTTTATGTTCTGTGCATTGTGGTTCAACTGTTAAATGCAGTGTGTGATTTTGCTTATCTTCAAGAGCTAGTGCTCTACAATTACTAAAGGGGCAACAATTCAACTAGGGAATTTGTTGCTTTTGGGAAAGTGATTCTTTTTTTTTTTTGTTATTGCTTATACTTTTTTGAACTTCCATTTTCCTTAGTGGTAACTTGTAGGCAATAATGGCAGAGGGAAAGCAACATGCGTTATGTGTGGGAGTAATGAAGATGTCAGCTGAGGACATGTAAGTATTGTGACAATTGAAATGTAACCTGTCCCATGTCATAATTCCTGTGTTAGTTTGGAATTTAAGCACCACTGTCATGGTTACTGAATCACTGTTGTATCATATTTCTTTCAAGTATGACATTTATTCCAGCTGTCCTTTGTTAATTAATATTAAGTTGAAAGGAAGAGGAGGCAAGGAATTACCTTCCCTAGATTTGTTTGCGCAATTAAAATAGTTATGTAAATGTGGATTTTTAAGATGCACAACATCAGCAGTGCCTCTGAACATCACTGTTCCTTGTGCTTTGATTGTACTTCTTCAAAGATCTTGCTGAAAAAATAAATACTTGTTACAGTACTTGCTGCCTGGGCTGGGCAAGAAATGTAATTTGGATCTGTGTGAGTTAGCATCATTAAAGTGATTTTTGTCTGCACGAGTAACAGAGACTGAAGTCCTGCTGGTACTTGGCTGACCAGCTGGACTCTTCTTCTATGGCCTTCTCTTTCTTCTTTGCCTTGTACCCACATGCAGCATTCCTGCCTGATGTGCTTAGTAGCTTAGCTAAGCTTCTTGTGAAATGTGGAGGTCTGTTTGGGGATAACCATCAAGTGAAAACTACTTCAGAAGAAAAAGAGGCAGAACACTGAAATGGATGTTAGTTATTCATAGCATAAATGCTAAATTATAAGGAATTAAAACACTTTGCCATCTTAAGTTGCAGCACCTGGCAGCAAGATGATTTTGCATCATACAAAGTAGCCCCACTAGGTCTGGGCTGCTTTGGTTGCAGCCCTATCCAGCAGTAGTGTGGGTAACAAAGCTGATTCTGATGAAAACAAGTCACTTTTTCTTGTGGAGTAATTCTCACCAGCGTCATCTTCTGAACTGAGTCACCATGCAGTCATAAGGAGTAATGAGAGCACAAGGGGGAGAGGTGGCAATGTGCCCTAATGGACAGGGGTAGAATGGGACTGCTGCAGCCTGGGTTTACACCAGCTCTAGCTGGTAGGTAATTACTGCTCAGGATTATCTGTAGTGTTCTTGAGAGATTGAGAGCATGTAGGAAGAAGGGAAATGTGTAGCTATTTATGTCTCAGTCCTACACCTGCAGTGATCTGCAAGCCTGGATTATCTATATTCCTAATCCTAACTTCAAATTCAGCAGCCTTGCAGTTAAATGTCCTGCTCTTACAAGGAGCAACATAAACTGGAGAGGAAAAGTTAATTGATATTGATCTATGTAGCATGTTAGCATGCTGTTTTCTGTGATACTGTTTCACAGTTTTCTGTTTTATACAGTATGATTTCAGTCACTTGGTATGATTATGATACATGATGCATTAATGCAATTAACATAGAAGTATTTTCCTTCCTGATTACCTTTGGACAAGTTCTGTAAGCAATAGAGTACTTGGTATAAATAGGGTAAAATAAATTTTCCAGGGTAATTAAACTTTTCAGTCTTTGAATGAATAGTTTTGTTTATTGTGACAAGATTAGACTTTTTTCTATGGAATTAATCTACTGGAAAAAGACAAACACGAAACCAGTGCAGATGTATAAAACAACCGCTTTTAAGAGCTGACTTGACTCAAACAATATAGGACAATATGTTGCAAGTTCCACATTAATTTAGCATTTGTAGGCCTTTAAGTGGGTAGATGACCTGAAAATAGAAACAAACCAGCTCATCTGTATTTGATTGTCTGTGGTATATTTGGAATCAGAGCATGTCAGGCTCTGTGTTCTTGCCTTGTTTTCTGTTACACCTCCATTTGTGCTACAAGGGAAAGTATCATGTACAGCCCCTGGGCTTCTTTGATAGAGAAATGCTACAATTCATACAACCCTTCTGGTGGCTTTCTTAGGAACTGTCTCTCCCACAAAGAAGCAGTTAAAAATACTGTGGAAGGTGGTTGAAAAAATATGGGAGGCAAATATTGTCACATTATTAAGCATGATTCACATTGAGTGATAACAATGTTTCCTGTCCGTATGTAATTTATGACTTGCAGATTGTAGCTTCTCCCCTTTTATTGGACAAATAGTACATCTTTTTTTTTACTTTAAATATGGAGTCTAGTACTGCTCTAATCTTTAACCTAATGCTTTCGTACTCAACAGTGAGAAGGTCAACAAAGGGATTGGCATCGAAAATATCCACTATTTAAATGATGGGCTTTGGCATATGAAGACATACAAGTGAAACAAATGGAACTGTGTTACTCCAAGGGAATGCACTTAGGTTAAATGTGGACTGCTTTGTAATTCCTTGTTTTTAATGTGACTGAATGTACAAATTATTTTGTTCTGTGGCTATGCTAAAATAAATCAAATGAATGCAAAAGTACCGTTAGGCTACAATAGTTTTCTAGGTTTCTTTTTATTACAGTTCTTCGTTGTTTTGTCTTAAACATGAATCTTCTGTCACTGAAGATACCTGATGGAGAGATCCTGCAGGGACTGTGAGAGGACTATTTTGAACAACAAGGCAGAAAAAGCCAAGAAATATTTACATTTTTATGCTCTTCTAATTTAGAGTGTATATGAAATATAAGTAGTATGGTTTCTAAAACCTCTCAAACACTCCAGATTTTTTTCTTCTGATTAACATCTCACTTGCTTACCTGTTTCTTGAATGTGGAGGGATCTTTAACTTTTATTTTTTAATTTATTAACAGCATTAACTTTAATATTTGACATCAGGAATTTCTGTTTAAGATACGTTTAAGTTCATAAATCCTATAAAGTCATATGTGGACTATAAATTCTTTTATGCTAGTTCATATGTTAAGAATATATATTATGTTCTGATTTCTACCTGACAAATACTGTTTGATATCACTCTCCTTATAATGGAATTTACAGCAACGGTGGGCATACTTCAAATGGAGCATGTGCCAGTTGGCGCCTGATGCTCTACTCCCTGTTTGCCTTCATATTTTACTAGTAGGAACAAAATCACTGTTCAACAAAAGCACAGTAGCAAAGCCTAGTTATCAGTGTAGCCAGGAGCAGCTTCTTCAGGTGGGAGATGGCAGCTTGTGCGCACTGCCACATGCACATACATCTACACATCTACAGAACTGGTTAAACAGCACGGTGTTTGCCTGGATAATCTGACTGTTTACTGACTGCATACCCAAAGCTATGCCGATAGAAGACAGCCTGTGCTATGGAATTATTTAATAAACTAAGGAAACTAAGGTCTACTGCTGATAACTCTGTCTCTGGAAGTATTTATTAATATTTCAAGTCTCTATTCTAACACTTATATTTCATTAATCCTAGAGCTTAATTTTGTATGCAGTGCGTTGTCTCAGTGCTGTTCTGCATGTTTAATTTCCGCACTCTGGGACCTTTACAGCAGATAGTGGCGGAGGTGTTCTTAATCTAATTCAGAAGTTAAAACACAACATGCGAGAAAATGTATTACTTAACATGTGCTACTTCTAGATTTCTTCTGTAAAGTTATTTGCAAGAAGGCTACTCTTGAAAATTACAGGGTATGTCTGAAACTATGTATGTAGGAATACAAAAAATGAGATTATGATTAACATTTTGCACAAAGTTTGGTCAAACCTCACACAGTCCCTTTAGAATAATAGCAGACATTATTATGCATACCAAAGACTTAGCACTAACAAGAAACTAGTGTATTTATAATGGGAATCAGTTTGTGCCTCAGTGGTTCTTCGGTCTATAAGGTGAGCTAGCATGAATTCTATGGTTTGCTTTTTCTTATTCTGTCTTTTCTGTCCCTTCTTCCCCCTGTTCTGCTACAGCATCTCTCAAATCTGGGACAAATGAGGTATATTCTGGTCTGGATTGTTAATGCCTTTTTTTTTTTTCTTGACCTGCTCTGGGTGCTGCTGTTGTAGTGGGATCACAGTTGTTTCTGATATTAGAAACATCTTTTGAAATCAAAGTTTTATTTTTCACCTTGTCAGGTTTTGTTTCAGAGTATACCCAACTGTGGACCCAGCCTTTTGAATATCACTCTGTAAGAAGATAAAAGCGAAGTCATGCTTGAATTGTATCTGAAATATACCGAAAGCTGTTAGAAACAGTAATTTCAGTTGTATGGAGGTTTGGGCAGGAATTATGTGCATGTTTGTCTTGCTGTCAGTTGACCTCTGGAGGTAAGGTGTGCCTTCTGAAACAGCTGAGCTGTCTTCTTGTTATTAAAAAAAAAAAAATCAAGGACCTGAATGATGCTCAGTGCAGGAAAGAAGTTGCTACTATCATGAGCTCTGAAGTACCTGTTGTGAAACAGCTACTTTGTATCTGTCAGCTTTTCTCCTTTACTGTGGCTAAGGATAGGATGAAATACTCCAAATGCTGTGTCAAAAGAAAGTTGTCCTCACCTAATACCTCTTTTATAGGTAACTCTATTACCAGTAAAGCCTGTGCTAGATGTACGTATTGCATCTCTGTGCTACTTGAAGTCTTGAAATGGCTGGGTCAGATAAGTGAATTTTAAATGGCGTAAACATTATTTATTACCACCTAACTGTGACTGGTGCAGGAATGGAGTTGTAACCAGGTGGCACATGTAAAACTTGGGATTTCAAGTGCACTTAATTTTTTTTTTAAAAGGTGGAGTTCTATACATTGCTGTTTTGTATCATGTACAAAGAAAGGGTGAGTGTACAGGCACATTGGTCTTTCTGCATATTAGTGTTCAAAAATATCTGTAAATGCAGCTGTACTTCCCACTTACAAGGAAGCTGGTTAGCTGTCAATGTAAATACTGTTAGGACTACTAACAGTGAAAGCTGCTAGACAGAACCTTTATTCAAATATGCTTATAAAATAGTTTTAAATGAGCAATTACTCCTGTGCTAACAGGCTACCTGGCCATGTTAATATTTATTCAAATTTAGTTATCTCTTTCTTTTGTATGATTGAGAATGGCAGTCCAAAGGTCACTTATTATTCTGCAGGAAATTCCTAATAGACTTTTCTTGCTGGTTTGCTTCCTGCTAGTTTCTTACTGCGTTAGGAGACTACATAAAGTGATGGGTGTACCCTTTGTACTGCATAACCAGTGTAGCTCAAGCTGATGTGCAGTTCAGAGTAAAGGAAATCACTTAGTAGTCTTTGAGACTAAATCTGTGGCCAGTTTTATTGGTACAGCTTAGAAAGATACAAAGATGTTTGAGAAATGCCTGAAAGAATTGATATCATCAAAATCTTGCAAAAATATATTTGTAACAGACTAAAGTTCTTATGAGTTCTCATTAATAAATAGTTGGATAATACAACCCCCCTACAAACTTCATTTCCTTTTATCACAAACATCAACATGTCCTTTATTTCTTTCTAGTACTGTCAAAAAAGCCCAATCATTTCTGTATAAAAGATTAAGAAAGAACATTCTCATTCCACTTTTAAAATTAAGAGCTTTACCAAATCTCTGTGCAAAAACTGTACACCAGTACCACCACATACGAAAACTGAGTGTCTGTACAATGAGCACAGTTAACTGTGGTTCTGTGTCCTTTCTGAAAGATGTCAGTCATTGTCTGAACCTTCAGGTGGCAAGAAGATGAGTGCATCATTATAAGTGTGACCATAGGGTCTCAGTCTATAAACACCATACATCATCACGTGCATATGGTTGGGGGTCAGTCCATTGAAAGTGATGGCCATGTCTGAGCAGCAGCCATCTACCACCTGCTCAGGGTGATTAGCCATTGCTTCTTTGATGAGAGTGTTGACTGACTTGGTATTAAAGATGTCTTTTCCTTCTGAGTCTTCTGCGTTTTCAGCAATCACTCCAGTATACTTCAGGCATACTGCTAGCTGTTTATCCTCAGAAAGTTTCCAAATCATACCTCCCTGCTCTGGACACTTGTCAGTGTCTTCAAAAATACGGGAAAGTCGTCTTAGCGATCCGATGCTTAAAACGATTCCTCCCTCGCTATCTACGTACTCCAGGTCACCAGATTTCACAGTATGGCCTATGTAAAAAGGCTGTGCAGGGTCTTTTTTCAGTAAGAAATACTTGAGATTTTCAATAATAGCAAATGTTGTTGGATAGGCAAGGAAGAACCAGTTGAATTCATCTTTGTAGCGCTCATATGTTAACTTGTAAGCTTTTCTCATCATCATCCACATATCATTTGTGTCGAGGACTACTGAATTAAACACTTTGATGTTCTCAGAGCTGTAGAATTCTGCCTTGTCGCAGTGCTTGCTCCATGTCTCTTTCACTGCAGCCCAGTGCCCGAGGTCCTTAGGTTTCACAAGGATGATACAAAAAACACGGATACTCTGACTGAGCTCCAGACGCTCATCTTCGGAAAGATTCAAGACATCTTCTTTGTTGGGAGCCTGGATATGATGGTGCTCGTGGTGATGTGCTCTAGTCCCATGGCCCATCTTAAAATGTCCGAGAAGCGTAACCAGCATGCAGAAGACTCCTCCTAACACCACACCTTTAATGAACGAACTGCTTTCGGAAACCATTTTCCCTAGAAAATAAGCACACTTCAGCAGCTCGAAGCGAGCACGTTTACGCCGCAGACTCCCCGTCCTTTCGCTGCCATCCCCCACCCCCAAGTCCAGCCTCGCTCCCCTCGCGTACCGGGCGGGACAAGCCCCCACCCCACCGGCTCTTTCCATGCCCGACCCCCGGTGCCGCCCCCGGGGGGGCTGCGAGGAGCCGCCGGCAGCCGTGGCAGCGCCTCCGGGGCCCGCCGCGGCTTCAGGCCCGGCCTCCACTCACCAGTGCCGCCTCCACCACCTTGCGCCCGGCCCCCGGCCTCCTTCTCTTCCCTTCCTTCCCTCCCCTTTCCCTTCCCTTCCTCGGCGGAAGCACGGCGCAGCCCTTCCAGGCGCCTCCCGCCGCCGTGGGGCCGCCCCCTGCCGGACCCGCCGCTCACTGCGGCCCTGTGCCGCGTGGGGAAGGCCGGCTGAAGGTCGCTCCCGTGAGGGGTCGGTTCCCTCGCCCTGGTCACCTCCTGAGACCCAGGAGGAAAAGGAGGAACCCTCCCAACCCACGCCCAGGATCAAGCCTGGTGCCCTCCTCACTGAATGCCCGGCCCCAAATAACCCGTGCTGCGAGCGGTGTTTGCTTGGTTTCCAGCCCCCAGCCCAGGGCACACAGGATTTGTAATTTAACAAAAAAAAAAAAGCAGAAACATTTTTCAGAGGCAGTTTTTTTTTTTTTTTTTTTTTTTTTTTTTTTTTTTTTTTTTTTTTTTGTGGTAAGTGCTGCTGAGCTGCAGGTTGAAAGAATCATGTCAGAATCCCTTTGTACATGTCACCTCTCAAGAGTTTACCATTGACATCTAACTTGAAGGCCCTTTATTAGTGGCTGGCAGTGTACCCTTAGTTATCAGGATAAAGTCTGTGGGAATAGAAATGTTGTTTTTGCAGAGTTACATTGTTTAGAAGGAGGGAATGTGGTACTGAGATATGCTTACAGTGATAAGAAAGTTTAGCAGGCGACCTTGTAAAATGCAGACAATCAGACTCCTTAGGACAATTAGGTGAAAATCACGGTGTCAAGTCAAGTCAGATAAGTGAAGAAACATTACCACTTCAAGCAGTAAAAATGTCAAAAGAAATTTGAAATTTAACAGGCCGGCGACTGAAGGCCATGCATTGTTTGTGAAGCATCAGATAGATTGTGAATCTGGATTACCCACTCAGTGGGGAAACAGGGGAGGGTCCTGCCATCAAAAGGTATATAAACTGTGTTTTGGAACTAGTAGATGCGCTCTCTCCTGCTTGTGGGGCGCCCGCCATTGCAATCGCGAATAAATTACTACTTCACTGAGATCCTCGCCTAAGCCTAAGTTATTGGCTACGGAGTGTTTCTCACAAAGTCCCATATGGGTTTTTCCTGTATTGTAAGAAGCATATTTCATTTTTTGCCCTGACTGGCTAAACTTAGTGGGTTTTATTGAAGTCTGTTTACAACTGAGCTGCTCTGGATTCTCTGGCATCTGGCTGGGATCCACCAAGGCCTCACTATTCAGCTAAGTTTCTTTATAGGCCACTGGCTGTAGACTCCAAGACGTTATCTTTGCCAAAAAGATATGTAAGAATGTCAGTTGCTTGATTCTTCTGGGCTTGGGGAACCACTGCCTGTGATTCGGGTTAAAAAAAAAAAAATACAAAAGAGCTATTCTGGCTAGTACATTGTATATCCAGAATGGCTCTGTTCAGTGGAACTGGTCCCTAATTACATACTGTGATAGAGAGGGACATACTGTCAGTTTGCATGTTCTCCTAGTCCTGTTAGACTAAAGAAACATCAGTCATCCCATATTCTCCCACTCAGCTGCTTTTAAAGTATAAGCAGGATGATTCTCAGGTGGTTATCACAGCAGAAAGTGGAGGTCAATTCGAAGTTTGTATTATACATCTCCTGTTTGCAGAATCCATTGTGGTTTTCAGGGCTTCAGCACTTGCTTGATCACGTTCTTCAGAGAGATTTGAATGAGTTGCAACTTGCTGCTTCAGCTGATGTTTCAACAAATTGTTTTCCTGCTTGACTTTAGTGAGGTTTTTTCCAAGGCTCTGATAGAATGAGTAATGTAGCCACAGATTTTAACTGTCACTTTAACATATTTTCAATATTGCCTTTATCCAGCAGCAGATCAGTGAAGAGAAAGTTTAAGTGGCATATAAAGCATGTTATAGTCCTGAAAAGACTCTTCTGGCTCCTCTGTTGCTTGAAATTCTTGCTGGGTGTTAGAAGGAGTAAAAAGGCATAGGAATGCATAAGATCTCACCACAGCCATTGTTAGTTCCTCTGGAGCTATATTAGATATCATTCAGACACACATGTACTCTTGAAACCACCCCAAATCAGTGCAAGAATCTGTTTTTAAGAACTGCAGGAGGTGGATGTTTAAAGTCATTCTGCCATGGGCTGGGAACTAGCCAAATGTCAGAAACAGGGAAGGCACAGCCCTAAGATGGCAGTTACGGGAGGAAAGCCGAGGGGGATGATGAGCCACAAGGACTGAAGCAGGATCAGGCTCCTCCAAGACTGCTGCAAATGGATGTGCATTAGTTTTGTATTGAAACACATATGCCCACAGAATATCAGCCAGATTTTGGCTTTGAGTACTGGCTTGCTGTCCACTGAGATGTTCCGATCATTTGCGGTATCTTTACCACGCTCTCCAACAATAGCAGCTTTTGAAACCTATGACCTGTGCCAGGATCTAAACTGCTGACAGAGCTGAAGAGCTCCATGGCTTGTTGCCTGTCTTGACAGACAGCTGATCCCCTGCTATGTTCTGTTTGTCTTCCTTCGCTGGCTGTAGCTGCACTGCCTTCTGAGGCTCTTTTTTGCGTCCAAGGAAAGACATCAAGACATTATGTTCTCACTTGTGTGGTACAAAATGTTCATGAGAGATTGGCTATTATCAAAACATAGTTGATAGGAACTTTGTTCCAATTAACACAAAATGTTTCAGCTGACACACAAGTTGTCATCTTTTACAGTGACTGCTTGTTAATGATCACAAATGACTGTTGTCCACTCTCCTGGAAGCAGAGGCATCTGTCTCTCTTAACTACATGTGCAGTAGAGAAGCTGGGCTAGAGCAGTGCGGTAACATTCAGGAAGGGTAACCAAAACTAGAAATGAGCTATTGTGGATGTTTCTGGGTAGTTAAAACAGCAGATGAGCTCTTGGTTATATGGAAAGAAACTTGAAATTACGAGAAGTGCAGAGGTATGGTTGAACTTTTGCCATCACATCACCCATCTGTTTAATAACTTTATCAGTGACATAGACAGTGGGATCTAGTGCACCCTCACCAAGTTTGCAGATGACACCGAGCCAAGTGGTGCAATTGATATGACAAAAGGAAGGGATGCCATATGAAGGGACCTGGACAAGCTTGAGAAGCTTGTCCTCCTCGACTCTGCCCTTGTGAAGCCCCACCTGGGCACTGTGTCCAGGTCTGGGGCCCCCAGCACAAGAAGGGGCCTGTTAGAGTGGGTCCAGAGAAGAGCTGCGAGGATGATCAGGGGGTTGGAGCACCTCTCCTATGAAGAAAGGCTGAGAGAGCTGGGGACCTTCAACCTGCATAAGAGATGGCTGTAAGGACACCTCATTGTGGCCTTAGTGATAGGACAAGGGGGAACAATTTCAAACTACAAGAGGGGAGATTTTAGATGAGATGTTAGGAAGAAATTCTTCACTCAGAAGGTGGTGAGGCACTGAACAGGTTGCCTAGAGAAGCTGTGGATGCCCCAGCCCTGGAGGTGTTCAAGGCCAGGACGGATGAGGCCCTGGGCAACCTGGTCTGCTGGGTGGCATCCCTGCCTATGGCAGGGTTTTGAGCTGGATGGGCTTTAAGTCCTTTACAACCCAAGCCATTCTGTGATTGTATAATGCTTGTGATATATGGAGTAATAATTGGTGTCAAGAAGATGGTTGATGTTAATAAAGAAGGGGGAGATGTGGGAGTGTGGCCATGGGGATCAGCAAGCCCCATGGTTGATGATAACATCTAACTCTTAAGGTTGAGGCCATCAGGAATGTAAAAGAGTTTAGAGGGAACAAAGAAGGGTGGTTCAGGAGACACCATGCAGTCTCTGGTTGCTTGTTCTCCAGCCATTAAGGCATGGAAGTTGCTGATTGTTTGCTGTTGCAGGGAAAAGTTGTTTGACCAATGAAAAGTTGTTTTGAAAAGGACTGCTATGGGGCAAAGGGTATAAGAAGGGAACCAGTCCTCAAGATAAAAAGGCAACATGATATAATGAAGTTATGACATCAATAAAAAAGTAGGAAAAAGGACTGAATAGGGACAGGCTAGCAGAACAGAGACCAGGACAGGAACAGGGACACTGATCAACTCATGAAGACAGGTTTGGCCAAACTCAGGAAACCGCTCAGAGAAGCTCGTACTGAAAGTCGCTGGAAATAGGTGTACTGGAGCTGGGAAGAAGCTCGAGCTGAGAGAAGCGGACCTGCGCACACAACTGCCCCTCGCTGGTAAGCAGCTGCGCATTGTGGGGAATCATACATCCCTGGAAACAAAGACTGTCCTGGTAACCTTACAGCTTATTCCCTTTATTAACGATCAGACAGTTTATGATCCTGAAATATGGGACCAAATTGAGGTCAAGGTGTAGAACTCTGGTACGAAAAATGACAAGGTTGCAGTGGGATTGCTCGGCACCTGGCGAGCAGTCTCTGAGGCCTTAAAGAGCCATGTGGGACCACAGTCAGAAATGTGTGGTTTGCCAGACAGTGAGGGAGCTGTGGGCTCGTCCACCAATCCTTCTGCTACATCTTGCCCCCCCCCCCCCCCCCCCCCGCCCGCCACTACTGCCATCGCAGGCCTTTGCTGTTACGCCCCCTGGTGACCTGGATGTGCCGTTTGGCCCAGGCCCTATTGGCCTTGAAAAGGAGACGGAAATGATGTTTCCCTTTGATCCGGGAAGAATAGGATACAGAGGGCCTGAACGCTGAGTTGGTTGACAACTTAAAGCGAGAAATATTGTTCCCATGACTAGCCCTGGAATTCTCCAGTGTTTGTAATCAAGAAAATGAATGGAAAATGGAGACTGTTAAATCATGGAAGCTATGGGAGCACTTCAACCAGGATTACCAACTCCAGCTATACTCCCCCAAGTCATGGACATTAATAGTAATAGACTTAAAGGGCAACTTGACTTTAAAAGGCAAGTGTTTAGCAAACAATAAGGATTGTTTGCTAAACACTTGCCTTTTAAAACTTTACCATGTTTATGTTGATACCTTTTCTGATTGTACATATGTATAGGCTTACATATGTATAGGTGTACTTAGGTTTAATATGTAAAAGGAATGTCCTGTATATTTAGAAAGTTCAATGGTAGTGTGTGCGTGTTGGTAGAGCGTAGACTCCCCGTGCACCCAGCGCTGTTTACTTGCCTTTTATAAATATTACTAAACTCAGATTGAGTTGTACCTTCATTTATAACATGCTGCTGGCATACCCACTTGTTACACCAGTCCACCTGAGTCCATCAGAAGAGAAGGACACGCATGGCTATGGTGCAAGGCTTACAAACTCTCATCTTGAAGAGCTGAACTCCCACAGAACCCAATGGCGGCTTTTGTGAAGAGGCCAGCTATTACTGTCCTGTTACACACCTCGTACTTTCTATAGTTCAGCCTGTAGAGTGCACACTGAACAAACATATGTGCCTAAGGCTCTGATCCTATTGTTGGAAAAGGTTTGGGAATCCCTGTTTTAAAAATCTCAAAGTAGTTAGGTGGAGATTCTAATTAGCAGGTAGGAAAAGCCAGATATTTTCATTCACTTCACAGGGAGCTTCCCAGCTCAGTATTTCTTTTGGAGGAGTATTGGTTCCAGAGCCAAAATTTAGCTCCCTCTTCTGAAAGTTTTGCCCTGCATCCTTGTCTTCAGTTAAATTTCACACTCAAAATGGAATCCATGCAGGCTAAGCTGAAGAGTGATGTGGTAACAGACCCTGATCGCTCAGTCAGTTTTAAGCAAGCCCCTGGCTGGTGAAGAGATCAAGATAGCCTCTTAACTTCATGTATCTCCAAGTGGTGAGACCAAGGATAGGCAGCATCCAGCCAGATGGGTGGGGGAAAGGAGGGACAGGGACTTTTTGTAAGTCATTTGTATCTTAAGCGAGTGTGCACAGCCACATTTGACAGAAAGACTTTGTCACAGGAGTAGGCAATGGACAATGGAATAAAGTTTTAATGCAAACAAGAGATTTCTGTCTTATTTTTAATACTAATTCCGAACTCCATGATGAGGTATTTATATGTTCTCTCCAGGTGTTGGTCAAAATGCCAGCATTACCAGTTGAAATGTTATGGCTGTATTATATAGGAGATAATGCATAATGGACTCTTTCAGCCTTGAAATCTTTTAAATTGATTAACTGTATTAAACAATAGTTTTAAATCACTTTTCTCTCCTCTTTCATTCATGAGCACTGTCAAGAAAGGTCTTGGCATTGAAATAGCCATTATTTAAACGATGCCCTCAAGCACAGGAAGATACATGAGAAGCAAAAGACTCCGGAGGAACTTACCAACTTTGGACTGCTATATAGTTTCTTGTTTTTATTGTGTGTAGCTGAATGGAAAAAAAAATAATCTTATTTTCTGGCTATGCTAAATCAATCAAGTGAATGCTAACGTCCTGCTAGCTGCAGCAATTCTTCTGGAATTGAACTAACAGAGACAATGCCCAGAGCTGAGCTGACACCATTGTGGATGGCTCCAATGTGCAAATATAACAGAAAGAGAATACAAACTAGCCATTTAATGCCATCTCTCTTGGAAGGACAGGAAAAAAAAAGAATCATTATAGATCATGTAGAAACAGACAGGGGAAAAAAAAAAAGCCAGAGGCAGAGAAATCTTATTTTTCAAGCTCCCAAAGAAAAGATAAAAGTGGTGATGAAAATAGGATTCAATCAGAAAGAATGGGTTCTTAATAGTCTTTTAAAATAAAATGCATGAAGCAGTGATGAAGTTATTTTGCTGCATCCTTAAGGAGTTTGCTTTTGCCAGTCTGAGCCCCTAGCACTTGGAAAAATACCTCTGCAGAAAATGATGGTCTCAGCAGATATATAGAATAATGTGATATATAGAATAATAATTGGTGTCAAGAAGATGGTTGATATTAATAAAGAAGGGGGAGATGTGGGAGTGTGGCCATGGGGATCAGCAAGCCCCATGGTTGATGATAACATCTAACTCTTAAGGGTAAGGCCATCAGGAATGTAGAAGAGTTTAGAGGGAACAAAGAAGGGTGGTTCAGGAGACACCATGCAGTCTCTGGTTGCTTGTTCTCCAGCCATTAAGGCATGGAAGTTGCTGATTGTTTGCTGTTGCAGGGAAAAGTTGTTTGACCAATGAAAAGTTGTTTTGAAAAGGACTGCTATGGGGCAAAGGGTATAAGAAGGGAACCAGTCCTCAAGGTAAAAAGGCAACACAATATAATGAAAAAGGACTGAATAGGGACAGGCTAGCAGAACAGAGACCAGGACAGGAACAAGGACACTGATCACCTCATGAAGACAGGTTTGGCCAAACTCAGGAAACCGCTCAGAGAAGCTCGTACTGAAAGTCGCTGGAAATAGGTGTACCGGAGCTAGGAAGAAGCTCGAGCTGAGAGAAGCGGACCTGCGCACACAACTGCCCCTCGCTGGTAAGCAGTTGCGCATTATGGGGAATCATACGTCCTTGGAAACAAAGACTGTTCTGGTAACCTTACAGCTTATTCCCTTTATTAACGATCAGACAGTTTATGATCCTGAAATATGGGACCAAATTGAGGTCAAGGTGTAGGACTCTGCTATGGAAAATGAAGGCTGAGTTGCTTAACAACTTAAAGCAAGAGACTGTTATATGATCTGAGAAAATTTAATGAAATCAGGGAAGATATGGGAGCACTTCAACCAGGATTACCATCTCCAACTATGCTCCTCCAGTCATGGACATTAATAGTAATAGACTTAAAGGATTGTTTGTTAAACACTTGCCAGAATTCTGAAACCTTTGCTATGTTTATGTTTCAATTGATACCTTTTCTGATTGTACATATGTATAGGTGTACTCAGGTTTAATATGGAAAAGCATTGTTCTGTATGTTTAGAAAGTTTGATGTTAGTGTGTATGTGTTGGTAGAGAGTAGACTCCCCACGCTGCTTCCTTGCCTTTTATAAATATTACTAAATTCAGACTGAGTTGTATCCTCATTTATAACAGTGCCTGAGCACAGGGGTAGGGTTGTGGTTTGGCTTACAGGAATTCTGGGCCTTGGGTCAGAAGACCTGTAGATCTTGCCTCAGTTTGGTTACCTGCTGCCTGGAGATACACAACTATTTATGGCGTAGTATTGGTATATACTATAGTAAATAGCAAATTGTTATTGCTAGTAGATGGAAAGACCTGTGAATTTCTGTTGATGTTACTGTATTATGGGAAGAGGAAGAAGAGGAAAGGTGGAAATAGAAGAGCTTTAGTGGGTCTGAATGTCAATAGCTTCCATGAGATGCTTTCTTGAACTAAAACTTTCTTCTGACATGGAAAGTGAGGTTGTGAAATAGCATATTCTCCAAGCAGACATTTGCTTTCCTATACCAATGTTGAAGGAGGAGACTCCTGAGCTGTATGTGCAGAGGCCAAACAAATGTGTCTGCTAGCTACACATATTTGCAGCAAGCTAGAATTATGATGTTAGAACAGCAACTCAGGGCCCTTTTCTGCAGCTGTAGATCTGTGATTTAGTGGAGAGGAGATATACCAGGAACATTATATGCCTGGTCCTGGGGTTAGGGGACAAACTGCTTCAACTTTACCTGCTAGGTAAGGATCCAAAAAGAGTGTTATAAATGAAGTCTCAACTCTGAATTTAGTAACAGAATATTTATAAAAAGCAAATAAACAGTGCTGGGTGCACGGGGAGTCTATGATATAGTATAAACTCACTTTAGGATAGAATAAAACTTGTGGTTTGATATTGTATAAACTCACTTTAGGATAGAATAAAACTTGTGGAATGATGTTGTATAAACTCACTTTAGGATAGAATAGAACTTGTGGTTAAAAGTTAGCAAGGACAAAGTAAATAACATCTTGTTATCTGTAGACCTTCTGTTATGTTTAAGCATCTTGTTATTTGAAAACATCTCGTTATCCGTTAACCCTCAGTCAGGCTGAGACTTGAGTTAACTCGAGTCAACTGTCTGTTATGTCTTGTTAACTGAGACATCCTGTTATCTGCCGACCCTCAGTTAAACTGAAAGACAACTCAGCATTTTTACAGCCTGGAAAAAAACTGATTAAGCAAAGGTGAAAAGTGCATTATGAGGAAGACCTATGGCCTTTCTCCCAAAGACCACTGCCCACATCCCGAAGACCCTGGCCCACAATTCTTGGAAGGCTTTGCGCAAGCGCAAGGACTGATAAGCTAATTAGCATACGAAGCGAGAGTAGGCGGGGTTAGGTAATTAATATGTATATGCGCTAACTGAATATTCATTGTTTCACTGTATAAATACGAGATAGATAGTTTGTCATTTCGAACATGCACGATAGGTGGAAAGATCCCCCGTGCATCCAGCACTGCAATAAAGAATATACCACTTAAGGAAATTTGGCTTTGATCTTTAAATCATCTATGCTCTACCAACACGCACATGCACCCATCGAACTTTCCAAATATATATAGGACATTGCTGTTACATATTGACAAGAAACCCAAGTACGCCTATACATATGGATATCCTATCTCCACCTCATATTATAATTCTCTTTGTGGTGGTCGTTGTGGGTGAAAGGCTCACGGTTTCCCCATCACCATTAGTAACCTTTTGTTCCAGACTGCAGGAGTGGCTTCGACTGTCTCCCTCTTCTTCTGCACATGCTCTGCCCACCACAAGGTTCCTGAAAGCAATAAAACGTGATTGCTTTTCCCACATTTCGTTAACCCTTGAAATCACACTAATAATATTATTATCATATAACATTAAACAATAAATGTTAACAGTTCTAACCAGCAACCCCCCCAGCAACTTCCGTGCCTTAACAGAGGGGAAAACAAGCAACCCCAGATGGCAGGGCATCGCCTCAATCACCCTTCTTTGTTTCCTCTAAACTCTTTACATTCCTGATGACCTCATCATTAAGAGTCTGATGTTATCACCAACTACAAGGCCTTCCGACCCCCATTGCCACATTCCCAAATCTCCCCCTTCTTTATTAATATCAACCATTTTTCTGACATGAATTACCACTCCATATATAACAAGAGGGAGCTATTTCTGTCCAGGAGGGGATTGTGTTGCTCTGGAACTGTGATCAGATGCAGCAACTTTATGCTTTTTGCTTTCTGGTTGTTATATATGGAGTGGTAATTCGTGTCGAGAAAATGGTTGATATTAATAAAGAAGGGGGAGATTTGGGAATGTGGCCATGGGGGTTGGAAAACCCCATGGTTGAGATAACATTAGACTCTTAACGATGAGGCCATCAGGAATATAAAAGAGTTTAGAGGGAACAAAGAAGGGTGATTCAGGAGACTCCATGCAGTCTCAGGTTCCTTGTTCTCCAGATGGTTCTCTTGTTCTCCAGCCATTAAGGCATGGATGTTTCTGGGTGTTCGCTGTTGTTGTTACATTCAAAGTTGTTTGACCAATGAAAAGTTGTTTTGAAAAGAACTGCTGTGGAGAGAAGGGTATAAGAGGGGAGCCTGCCCTCAAGATAAAAAAGGCAACACAGTGAAGTTACATCAATAAAGAAGCAGGAAAAAGAAGTGAAGAGGAACAGGCTGGCGGAATGGAGACCAGGACGGGAACAGGCACTTTGATTGCCTCATGAAGATAGGTTCGGCCAAACTCAGCAAACTGCTCAGAGAAGCTCATATAGAAAGTCACTGGAAATAGGTGCACTGGAGCTGGAGAGAAGCTCGAGCTGAGAGAAGCGGACCCGTGCACACAACTGCCTCTCGCTGGTAAGCAGTTGCGCATTATGGGGAATCATACATCCTTAGGAACAAAGATTGTCCTGGTAACCTTACAGCTCATTCTCCTTCTTAACGATCAGACAGTTTATGAGCCTGAAATATGGGACCAAACTGAGGTCAAGGTGTGGGACTCTGCAGCCAAAAATGACAAGGCTGCAGTGGAATTGCTCGGCACCTGGTGAGCAATCTCTGAGGCCTTAAAGAGCCATGTGGAGCCACAGTCACAAACATGTGGCTTGCCGGATAGTGAGGGAGCTGCAGGCTCCTTTACTGATCCGACTGCTACGCCATCGCCATCGGCCCCTCTGCTGCTACAGCCATTGAAGGCTTTTGCTGTTATGCCCCCTGTTGACCTGAATGTGCCTTTTGACCCAGGCCTATTGGCCTTGAAAAGGAGATGGGAATGCTTTTCTTCGATCCAGGAAGAATGGGATACATAAGGCCTGAAGACCGAGTTAGTCTTAAGTGAGACATATTGTTCAAAAGGAATGGAAAATGGAGACTGTTTGTAATCAAGAAAAGGAATGGAAAATGGAGACTGTTAAGTCATGGAACTTAAAGGATTGTTTGTTACCTTTTCTGATTGTATAGGCATACTTGAGTTTAGTATGTAAAGCAATGTTCTGTATATTTAGAATGTTTGATGTTTGCGTGTGCATGTTGGTGGAGCATAGACTACCCACACACCCAGCTCTGTTTACTTGCCTTTTATACCTTTTATACCTTTTAGAAAAATTTGTTTTATAAATATTACAAAATTCAGATTGAGTTGAGACCTCATTTATAACATGGTGAGGCAGAGATGTAAACAGTGCTAACAGTGTGCAATGTGAGCAGGGAGTAACAGACTGCAGGCAAAAGGGGAGGGCACAGAGGGTCTGAGATTGCTGTGTTGAGGTCAGTCATATCGGGTGTTAGCTTCCTTCCCTTTCAAACAGATGTTGACAGCACTGTGTTGTTTCATGGGTACTCTGTTTGGCCACTACAAGTGTGCTGTCTGGTTTCTTTCAGTCTGGTTTGTAAACAATGAGCTTTTCTAGACTCCTAACTCGCACAGCCTTGTGCTACTGCAGCTACTGTGCTGCAGCCTTTAGCAGAGTCTCTGCTGTCAACAACCACAACACTCCCGAGCTTTGTGTTTTATCGTCCTTTTTGGAAACCTTTTCCATATACAAAGGTGCCACTTTGCTCTTTAGCGCTATGGTAATCTCTCCAACATGCTAACAGCCTAATCTTACAGGAGGGGGCACCAGGAGAAATGTGCCTGGGGGATCCCTGAGCCTACAGCTTCGTGCTGCTGCTGGCTCCCTGCAGCACCGCCAGCCTGGATGGCAGTGAGCACTAGTGGAGGGGATGCTACGTGCTTCATAGTCTGCACTGTTCTCGCCTCATTTCAGTAGAGCTTACTTGCACTTGATCCTTTATGTGGACTTAAAAAAAAAAAAAAAGTTCAATATTTAACATGCCCATGATTATGAGAGCACACTCATAGTTTCAGCTGTTGATAAGCTGACTCATGAATGATGGTGCCCAAGTTTCACACTCATCTACACATCTACCTTAAGGCCAGAACAACACAGTTGCTCTTTATTATACCTTCTTTCAGCTGGGCTTAATTTTGTTGCACATTATTCTGAAGAGTTTTTCATGAGAACAAGTTATGGATGTTTGGGTCAGTTATCTCAGTACAAGAGGCTGTGAGGCTGCTATGGAAGAAAAGAAAAATATGTTTAGGAGTGTGAATTGTCAGTGATGTACAGGATCAATTCACACTCTAAAAGATTGAATTAAAAGTGATAATTATGTGCTGTTTTTGCTGCTTAAGTGGTTTAATGCCATTAAGACTTTGCTGCTTAATGGAAAAGCTTAGAATCAGACTAGCATGGGAATACTAAAAGATTTAATGGATTTCCGTTCAAGTCGTTCTTCCTATTAGGAAACAAATCTACCAAAATATATAACTAGGTCTTTGAATTCAATTATTAATCCTCTCTTCTAATTTGAAGAGCAAAATTATCATTTAACAGCAATTCTCTGAAATGGAATTTTAATGATACTAGTCATCTTGGAGTTGAACATGATTTTTCCCAATTGGAACAAAGAGGATTCTTAGTGCTGAATGAGTTTTAGATATTAATCCTAAGCAGTTAAAATTATACTGTCAAAAGCAGGTCTTGAACATCTATCAAACAGAAACATTTTCACTGCATTCTCATGTGTTATCTGGCTTCACTGTATGAGAAAAAGGCTTTGGAAAGTGGTAATTGGAATGGGATTGTAGAAGTAATGTATGGGAAGAGAACTACACCATGTACTTGGAAGGATTCGTAGTGGTCGGATCCTGACACTCCATGGCTCTAACACAGCTCTGATGGGCTTTGTCAAAATGGGATCCTGTCCACCCAAAGAAATGTATTGTAGTTTAGGTGAAGTGCTTGTTTTGACTGTGGAATGAGAGAAGAAAGGAGGCAGAAGACTGCCAGCAGTTGGTGGCTCACCCTTCTACAGGTTCGTGCTGAAGCAAATGGATTGAGGTGTAACTCAGGCTCTGTGAGTAGGGATGGAGACATTCAATTCATGTCTTATAGTGAGCTTCTCTGGGTTACAACTGTTATTGCAAATTCAAAACTAGGAATAATCCCCAGGAAGAATCTGCAAAACTCTCTAGGAAGAATCCAGATAATGGTGGGATGAACCGATTAAAAAACTTGTCCCGTTTCATGGTTAGTCCCATATTTCCAGCTGCACCTGCATCTGATTATTCCCTGGATTTATTTTTTTTTTCCATCCCCTCTGAAGGGGATATAAACTCCGTGGAGATCCAGGCAGGTTTTTGCTCAGTGAGGTTAACTACCAAAGCTGCTTTGTTCTCAGTGCCTAATGGCAGCTGTTTGTGCTTTATGATTCCTAGCCTGGAAAATTAAAGTTAGTAGTTATACTCCGTAACACTGTGCTATTTGGGACAACAGTAATTTGCCAAATGACTTCATCTGAAAATGAAGTCATCTCTTTGGGCCAGCAAGATGTCAGTCCCTTCACACTGCTAGTGTTTTAGGATTTTAAACAATATGACTCAAGTTGATACTAAGAGGCTTGCTTGGCCTGTTACTAATAGCAAACAGAATACCCACGATTACAGCTTGCTTATTTGAATTATTACATTTTTTTTTCATGTATTTGTATTTTGTTTTGCTTCTTTCCATGCTTTAATGACCCCCCCCAAAAAATATGTAAAAGATGTATGTTCCCAAGGTCTTTCTAATGGAAGTATCAGGACTTCCTTTACAGTGGTACTGAATTTTCCTGACTTACAGCAGCACAGCAGAGCAGTCTTTTAACTGTGAAAAAGTACTGTGAGATTTAATTCCTTTCCCTTTGAAATTGAGAAATTGCTATAAGTTGACAGAAATGCTTACAATGCAAGTAACCATCTTGCAAGTCTGACTCTGAGGTTCACGGATGTTATTGGGATCAATGGATATGTTGCCTTTTCATCTTCTATGATCCCAAACTGTCGGGGTAGCTAGGCTAATTATAGGACTTTTCCTCTCTGGTGATTTTTCTGGTTGGAAGTCCATCAGGAATACCACCATTATCAACATGAATATAGGTCCCAACGTCATGCCCCCTCCTCAATTTGAAGTGAAGGGTAGGTTGGAATACAGGATCAAGCCCTTAATTTGTTACTTACATTTGATTTGAAGCTTAATGTCTAAGGTTAAGCTAAAAGGTTATGGGAATAATTCATGCCTGTGAACAACTCATCATGTTAGACAGAAAGGAATTTGGTCCAAGGCACAGCATGTTGGAAGATTGCCACTTCCTTTCTTTTTCAGTGCTCTTCTGCATTCTCACTCCTTTTAAACAGTCTCCTTACCCCTTATTGTGTGTAACTGGGCTTCCTTCCTAAAGCCTTCCCAAATTCAAATTGAATTGGGCAATAATTTCCTATTTGTGTTTGATACAAAAGTTTTCAAAAGAACTTCACAGACACTAATCAAGGTAAAAATGAACATCCAAAATCTGTCTTACTCTAATGTTTCCTTTAGAAACCATTTAATTTCTTACAAGCGCACTTTGGCAGATGATGTGGCCCTTAAAATCACAGGAACATAAGACACTTCAGTGCAGCTGCAACATGGCTAGTTAGGATCCTATTCAAGAAAAAGGCTTAGGCAGTGTATTTTCTTTCCTATACTCTGCTGTACCATTTCTCCCCCTTATAGATCAAGTGAAAAGACTCTCAGAATGCTCTTATAATTGTCTCCTTCAAGTTACAATCTGCAAATACTTTTATTTTCTAAAAGATAAAAATACCCAAATCTTAATGGAGGCTTTTAAAATGGCACATCATTAACTCTCCAACCTCCTTTACAGTTTTGTAAATCTCTTTAATAAGGGTGAGGAGAAGCTTAGAGAGGTCTCTTTGATTAAAGGTTTGGCCTGGAATTACTTTGAATTTGTATTATGGAGTCAGCAGGTTTACTGTGGCAGTCTTAACAGAGAATCTTTTCAAGTATTTTGCAGGTAGAGCTGTAAAGAGAGTAAATGCTATATAAAACTTCCTAAAAAACCACAGCAGAACCAGTTAACCATCAGAACACTATACTGAAAAGATGTATCCACAGAGCATGGGGAACAAACTACCTTGCTATTTTACAGCCTGAATTTGCAATTCGTGTGAGCTCCTGTGGCAGAGTTTCAAGAAGAGGAGGCTGGAGTCAGTGATTCACCGGGTCCCTTCAACCATGTGCCCAGGGTTCCTGTGAAATTCTAACAGTTCTGAGAAATGACTCAGTTCAGCAAGAAATATAATCAAGCCAGTGAGTTTCATGGAACCGAACGTGCTCAGTGCTCTGTCACCATGCGTGACTTGGCTCAAAGGAAGTGAAAAAGGACACAAGAGCCTGTGACGCCTTTTAACCCCACTAATATCAAGTCCTATGGGTAAAAGTTTCTTAGAAGGTGATGTTCCTTTTGACAACATTTAACCCTCTGCTGCATGAACACATTTGCTGTATTTGTCAATAGGATCTCTAAAGCTTAGGCAAAACTTTCAGTATGGGGCAGTAAGTCTACACTGGGTTTATTGTACAATATTTAATAAAACCCAACTAAAAAAAATAAAAAATCTCTCTCTCTCTCTCTCTATATATATATATTTGCTTTCATGGCCTGAATACACTGACAACATCCCTGCAACTGTCAGCTGGGAACAGAAACCTTCACACAGAAATCAGCACTGCTGTAGAGGTAACCTTTGCTCTGGAGAGTCTTAAGTCTGTTTGTCTGTTTGTCTTAAGCCCATATGTCTCATGTCAGCATGACGTAGTGTACCTCATATGTAGTTAAATCTGGAAGACCTGGAAGCATAACCACAGTGTTAAGAACACCATTATAGAGTCAGCAAGGGAGTCAGTCTTAATTCTCCGTGTTTGCCCATTCTTCCTGGTTGTTGTGTGCTGCAAACGGTGCTTTTAGAGCAGCAAGTGTGTGTGCATTTGAGCTACTCATTCACTGCAAGGTGATGCCAGCTGAACTTGCCGTGAAAATAACACCATCTCACTAGTATGGATGACGCTGTCCACCAGACAGGGTGTCTATATGTTCCCTTTGCTTAGGTGTCCCCAGCCCCTGCTGCTCTCTTTTGCTGAGGTGCCAGGACACGTTCTTTGAGACTTTCCTTGTGCTGGAGGTAAGTGAGTGCAGCCCCATGAGGGAGGGCTGGTCTCCTGTCTCCTCTCCCACAAGCACTAGGTACAGGAGCAGCTCTTCCCAGACACGCAGGGCAGCTCCACATCGGTACTTTGCTGGGCAGATGGGAGCACTGCTGGTGGGGAAGGGGAAAATGTAAGAAGAATAGAGCGTGTTTTTCCTCCCCTAACTGCTAGACCAGAAAGACCATTCAAAGAGGGCCCAGATCTGCAGGAGGGAAGCAGGGGAGATTCCCAGAAGGAGTGGACAGAGTAGAGATGGCGAGAAATAGGCCATGAAGATGACAGTGCAGATAGCTTTTCAGCCTTAAAGAAAAGTGAAAGGTCTTCATGGCTCCTGAAGGAAACCCTTTCCAGTGGCTGTGAGTAGTTATTTTTGTCGATTTGCAGGGAATATTTAAAACAAACAAACAAACAAACAAACAAAAAACAAAAAAAAAAAAAAAGGAAAAAAAAAAAAAAGACTTCTAAGACTTCTGGTAGTATGTTCTGATAAAATGTTCTTCCCGACCCTGCAATGACAGCATTAAAGATGCTGCAAGTGAATTTATTAGACTCTTGTGTACCACATGCACATCCTACTCCATAACTTGATGGGTGAATGTAGACAGATATTTCTGCAGGATGTTCAATGGTTTTAATCCTTCCTGAGGCTGGTGACAGAGGAGGTTTCAGCCCTTATCAGGGGCCCTTAGCATTTTCTTATAATAAGCCCCATTTCTACAGACCCTAGCGAAACTCAGTGCTGATTGGTTTAAATCTGATTAGGTTGCGGCAAGGCTGAAATACTGTTGAGGGAAGCATTGCTGCAGAGGTGCTTGAACAAGAAAAATACCGAAGCTGATCCCAGAAGTATCTGGTATTCAAAGCACAGCTCAGGTAAGGGCACAGCACATCTAATGGGACAGGGTAGAGGACACGGAGCACTAGCAGTACTGCATTCAGAGAGCTGTGCCAGATTTACCACTATAGACTTCTCAAAAGCCTTAGAGTTTTTGGATATTTTCAGATTTGTTACTGTTCCTTTTGGGGAAAGATGGTAGGTATATGTTCCTTAAGTAGCAGCATCTGGGTACCTGCCTCTGAATGTGGCCAAATAAGAGGGTTCAACAGCAAGCTGAACAAAGTAAAGCATTTAGCTGATTCTGCCATAGGAGTGGGATGCATCTCCTCTATGACTCCCTGGCAATCTGCATACATCCTACTGAAGAGAGGTGTGATTATTCCTGCCTGTGAAAGTCTTTTTGGAAAGCCAATTGCAGCACTTAAGTCTAATCAAATGCCAGATGACAGGAGTCAGGACAAACTCTCAGTTTCTGTGCAGTGCTGGTGTAACTAGGGAGGTGGTGTGACAGTAATCAAATGAAATGGCTCCAGGTCACTCTTGCCCTTTGTCTCAGTGGGGAATGCTGGCCTTCATCCTTGGTTTGATCCAGCTGCTATTAATATGATGCAAAAACACTCACAAACTTTTCTATTATAATATATATCTCCATAAAGATCAGATACATAATGTTTGTCACCAAAGTATGTTGTGCTACCTGTGCACTGTTTTCACAGACATCAGTGAGAGCAGATGATCACATCTGCTTAGGAAAAAATCTTATGATTCTCTCCTGATTGGTACAGAGTTTTAAAACAGTGGTGGAACATCTAAAGGGACAGTGCTGAAACAAATCCAGCTGCTTTACAGGTGAGGGGATTATTCAATCTTTCCATGTTTTAGGCATGCAATCTTCTGGCCTTCTGAATCACCACCTCTGTTGGAAGCATTCCCCTCTCTCCCCCTGCATTTTCCTCACAGGGAATACAAACTTTGGATATGGCTTTGAAAACCTAAACAGGCTATGTGTATGCCCCTTCATGCCCACAAAGCTAGAGTACAAAAAAATAAAAATATTACCTTCTATTCCTTGGAGCTCTGACATCTCTCTCCTGTTCTTGATTTTCATACTGTGCCATTTCCTCATCTATTTTACTAGGTGCATAGGAGCCTTTATTGCCTCAAGTATTTAGATAGAATGAAAACTAATGCTTAAATGAATAGCTCCGGAAATTGTTTCCTTGCTGGGAATTGTTAATATGCCATATGGATTCAACTCATGTATCTGAGCTAATATTGCACCCTGAATTGCTAAAACGATTTATTTTGAACCCTTAACACTTTATTGAACAGGAAAGGATTTTTTTTTTTTTTTTGTTTTTTTTTGTTTTTTTGTTTGTTTTTAAGTAGTCGAGGCTTCAAATGTGTCTATGCCGGAGTCATTCAAGATGTCATCTGCGTGCATCTTCTTCTCCCAGGGTGTTACATATTTTACTCTCCCACCGATGGTCTGAGGACATTTTGCAAAGTTATTCTCTATTCAGATGAGGGGAAAATGAGGCATAAGAAATGTCACAATGTCTCATGCAGAGCTGAGAATAGACTGCCCTCTGGCTTCCTAGGACACCAGCAAGCCTCTCCACCTCCCTGGATGGTGGTCCAGAAACCTGTATTGCTCATGAACAGGGCTCTCTGCAGCACTCAGAAGTCAGCAGGCAATTCAGCAGGACCTGGACAAAGTAGCTAGTGTTGAGAGGGTTAGAAAAGGCTGAAATAAAAGTGTGAACTAGGGAAATGATAAGAGATTGGAGCTGATGGAGATTTCAAGGAGAGCATCACCTTTGAGTAGCTGACAGCGTTCTCTCAGCGTACTGCAAATGCAGAATTAAACATACTGGCTTTAATCACCTTCCTCAAGTCTTTCTGGTATTTACCTGCTATATGCAAGGAAATAGTCACTCTAGCTCAGCTGACAAATGGTAGTTCATTAGGATATGGTAATTTGATTGCTTGTTGTTGTCTTTCTCTGCTCTCAGTATCTGGGAGTATTCTAAACCGTAAGGGAAATAATCTGTCCTGATTTATGTAACCAAAAAAAAAATAAAATCCCAAAGGAAGATTAATTCCAAGAAACAAAAGTGTCTGTTTACATAAATGGCTGCTAGCTGTAGTAAGCATTAAACCTAAACGTATCTGTTCTCTCCATGTGGCACCACAGTTTTTAGTACAGAGGCTTGAGTGCTACATTAAAGCTGAAAGAGAGCTTTATGGCTCAGCTAGGCATCAAAATGGTACCGGTTCGGAAAGCATGACAGATGAGACAGGCTAAAGAAAAATAGGTGAATCAAAGCTGAAGGTAGAACACTAACTCAGCCGCAATACACCCATTTCTCCTATGGTTTAGTAACGATACTTCTGTTGATTTACTTGCCTTGCCTTGTCTCAGGAGATGAGGTCTGTAACAATGATAGAGAGCTCCCTCCTGAACCCGTGCGGACTTGCTCAACAAGGGGATTAAAACTGGATTTCACCTCAGTAGCTCTCATGCAGTCTAGCATGAGAAGGGAAGCCTGCTGTTAGCAGGGTAGATCTGTCACCTGGAGTGTGCCTGTGCATTCTTATGAGCTAGAGAGGTATGTCCCAGTTTTAGGGCAGGGGTGCGCAGACTGCAGCTTGAAGGCCTGCTGTGGCTGGCTGGGTTGGGCCTCTGGGACAGGCCCTGGTCCAGAGCTGCAGCCCGTGGAGAGAAGGCCACGCAGGAGCAGGGGCCTGGGGGGAGCTGATGCCCCTGGGGACCAGTGCTGGAGCAGTTTGCTCCTGGGGTATAGACCCTGTGGTATGGGGTGGGAGAACTCCCGTGTGGGAGCAGTTCTTGAAGAGCTGCTGCACTGAGGCTGTGGGCAGCCTGTGGACATGTATGATCAGTTCAGGAAGGATGGCATCCCATGGGAGGAACCACACGGAGCATGGGCAGAGAGTGACTGTGAAAGCATGGTGGAGATGAAGCATCAGGACCTGACCCCATTCACCCTTCTCCTGTGCCACTCAGGGAGGACACAAAAGAGGGTGGATAGGGAGGAAGGTGGTTTTATTTTGTTTTTAGTTTCTCACTGTGCTAGTCCACTAGTGATAGGTAATAAATTTTATCAATCTCCCTGCTCTGAGTCTCTTTTGCCTGTGACAATAACTGATGAGTGATCTCCCTGTCCTTATCTCAGCCCTTGAGACCTTTTCATCGTATTTTCTCTCCCTTTTCCTTTGAGAAGGGGCAGCGAGAGAACAGCTGCAGTGGAGAGCAGCTGCCCAGCAGGGTAAAACCACTACAGGGGCTGTGCATTCGCAAGCAGCCATTCTGCATGCTGGCAAGCAACCACAGAGTTTGCTCCTGTCTATAGTACTTCAGCTCTGCAATAAGCACGTTTTCCTCAGCTGCAGGAGTTCTTCTCCTGCACTTGCAGAGAAAAGCCGGTTTGTCTAGCAGGTGTCAGGGCTGCACAGTCAGCTCAGCATGGTGAGAGGAGGTGCATTTATTTTTAAGCAATGCTCTCTTTCTGAAAGCAGGAAGGTAACAGATAGATTCACCTCAATAAAAAGAGTATTGCTCTTCCCCAAGCTTCCAGTCAATACCATAGCTTGTCCTGAGCCAGCCCTATGGGCTGGATGAGTGCATTGTTAGAAGCCCTTGCAACATTCAAGCAAAACAGACCCCAAAGGAGCTGACTGTGTTTTAGGAGAGAAAGAACTGTCTGAAAGCTTCATCCTATGTTCAGGTATGGGTTATTCTATTGCTTGTCGTACTTTAACTCCAGTTGCCCTTCAAGCACATATCTAAACTCTTTCCAGTAAGGGATCTTGTAAGTCATTTCATTACAACTGCTTGAAATCTGATGTTGAAGGACTGGTGATAAAATACCATGCATTAAATTAAATTGAGAAACTAACAGTGTGATACAAAATAAACGGCAAGGTTGTATGTGTATGGCTCTTGGTACAATTATTAGTTCTGGTCTGTGAAGAGCATTCCCACGAAGTAAATAAATACAAAAATTTGTGCAAAGCTTCCCTACTCAAAGCACTCATTCTCCTAGTGACACTCCTAGCCTACCTCTTAGCTCTGCAGCACTTTCTGAAAGACCTTGTTTGCTCTGGATGGGCTGAGGGTGGTGGAAATTGTCTCAATTCATGAGATGCAGTGGGACATGGTATTCTATTTTAAGAACAAAAGTCAGATTTCTTTAAGTACAGCTAATGGACTGAATGTTTGATGTAGAGCCAATACAGGTCACTCAGTGATGGTGAAATAACATCATGAGACTTAAACCTTAACAGGTTCCTGGCTCAATAACTGTCTTGGAAATAAGCTGTCCTAAATGCTTTAGTCTTTTGAGCTCTGCTGAGTGCTGGGCTGCACACTGTGCTCTCACAACACACCAGTACCAGAGCAAATGCTCCTTGGCAATGGGATAGGGTGCTAAGCAGTGAAAAGGATGGGTCAGAAACCTCTTTTGTCCCTTGCTTCCTTTCCTCTTGTCAGATTGAACACATGACCCTGATACTTGGGAACACTGTACAGAAATAGTAGGTGTGTATAGGTCAAGCCTAACCATTCTAGCTGGAGTTGTTTTTTTTTTTTTTTTTTTTTTTTTCTCTTTTCTTTCTTTTTCTCCTACAGATGGCTTATTTTATCTTGAGTCCAGTTATATTCACATCTGTGAATCTCTGTAAAACAAAGATGTTTGTTTTTATAGCTGGGAGCTGAGGCTTTTTGTAGAAGATGAGTTACGAAGTGCTTAATTAGGAGAGTGGAGAGCTTGAAATGAAACCTACACCTTGCCAGTGAGAGTGGCATTGTGCTCCTCCGCTGTATTGATTAATTCATGCTGCCTTGAAATGCTATTGTGCAGGTTACCTTAACTCTAGCAAATGGTGTTGTTTTTATAATGAAGTGGAAAGGGTTTGAAATGATGAGACACAAAAATAATCACTGTGGTGGAGCAATAGAAAACTATTTTCTTAAAAAATGTACAAAGTGCCTTTTCCTGTGTGATTGGTCAGCACAATGATAGAATAGCACATCACACTGACTGCTCTGCTTTCTTCCATCCAAGATGATGGAGGGAAGACAATCTCTGAAATGAAGATGAGCACACAGTGAGGGTACTTAAACTGACCACAGGCTCCTTGATCCATACCATGAACAGTATTTCACAAAAGCACACAGATTATGTTCTACTTGAAAAGCGATGCGAAGGGAGCCCATGTTACACCCCCCCCAAAAAAAAAAAACCATACCAAAACCAACCCTCAAAAGTCTGTCAGGCTATTTCGTGGTTATTTTGAGAAAAAGCAACCTACCAGGCATCTTGGCCTGTATTCTGAGAGAAAGGAAACCAAATCTCTTAATATTATAATGGTGGAATAGTCCCACGGGCATCTCTTATCTTATGGTGTGTTCATTGTAGAAAGAAACTGGAGGAGAGAAGAGAAACAGGAGGGAGACTTTTCTCCTTGAAAATATTCTGGTCATCTGTGTAAACTAAGTCTTTGTGATTGCAAATATTTATTTGAGCAGAATGCCAGAGAAGATCAAAACTATTTTATCACATCTGGTGAATAAAGAGGGATGAAGGAAGTTGTTTAGGTACAAGGATTTCACTCCTTTGAGACAGCATTTCCTATAGCAGTAGAAATTGCCAGCTGCTAGCCAGATTTTTTTTTTTTTTTAATTTAAAACAGGGAAAAAAATCTCTACCATTGTAATGGTTCCGAGTAACTTCAGATTGTATTAAGTACCAATGCACTTAATGATATTTGCTCCTTACAAATGGGACAGTCTCAGGTTCATTTTCAATTGTAATCCTTAGAGCTGTTGACTTCTTACAGATCCAGGCAAAGGAAGGGGTAGCTGGAGAGGCATCTTGTAAGAGAGGATACAACCAGACTAGGCTGGATATGGTACTGTGCTGGCACAGGTATGGCCTTAGCATGGAGTAGAAGACTTGTGTGCTGTCTGCACTTGCATTTTCCAGAAAGCCCCAGATGACTTGCCAGGAATAGAAACATGGTCTGTGTGGTGGTAATGATATTTTTACTCTCTGCATGTATTTTCGAGATGAATACATGCTAAAACTAACCCACTAGCCATAAAAATCAGTTAAAATTACCCTGCTTGAAATAAAAATGTCAGACCCATTTGGTCTTTTTTAAGAGGAAAAAGTCATGTGCATTGATGATGAGATGAGGCCTGTGGGAAAGAGAGTTTAGGAGATTCTCTGTATTCTGTCTCAGTGCAGCACTGATGGCTACTTTGAAGCAGAGCTACTAAAAATAATAGTTTGATGGCTTCATTAAACTCCAAGTTTCTCCAATGGAAAGCATAGTCCAGAGAGAAGTATTTTTAGTATACTCTTAAAAAGTCAACAGCCCGTCCCTTCCTGATGTGTACCCTTGACTGCGAGAACAAATTGTACTGTAAGTACTCTGAGTCCCATTCTTGTTGAAAGAGGCAAAGTATTTCTCTAAATAAAAACACAAATAATAATAATAATAAAAAGGCTTTGTTTGTCTAAACATTTTCTGTATAACCAGAATTAGAGAACTGTGGATTTTGGTCCCAGTGTAATATGGATACAATTACAAAAATCAATGCATAAAACAGAGCCTAGAAGAGAATTGTATTTTAACAGGAGACAGGAAATCAAAAAAATTTCCAAACAAATTAGAAATTGAGACTGCAGCAGCTTGAGCCGAGTTTGCCTTATGGGGAAAGCTTATTAATGTAACTAAGGTGATTTTTTTCTTTTTCTTTTTCTTCTCTCTCTTTCTCTCTTGCTCTTTTTTTTTTTTTTTTTCCCCAGAACTCCCCTTCAGTAATATTTTCCCATGTCACATCTCTGTTCTGTGACTTGATATGGCAATGAGAACAGCAGATCAACAACAATAAAATGACAAGAAGATAATTAAAGCTTTACTCTACAACATGTGGGAACTTTAAAGATATTAGAAGATGCTGATACAAAGTCCGAGCAACTGAACTGTAGCAATATCACAGAACTGAAGCAATACAGCTTTCAGTCTAGAGAAATATGTTGTATTTCCCAGATCTAATAAAGTATACTGGATCCTTAATTTGTTTTAGAAGAAAAGATCCAAGTGCTTTGCATTTGTTTGGCCCAATCCAGTAAACTTTGCTAAAATGAAAGGGTCTTGCATGTCACATAGAGAAAAATCTACCGAATATATAGATAGCTTTTGGAAGAGAATGGTCATTTGTGGTTACAATATTGGAGCTGTGGACTCTATGGTACTCTCCAAAATAAGAAATCCACTCTCTTTCATATAGATTCATTTCATTTAAAAATCACTGGAAGTCTTATAACTGTTCACTATCTAAACTATTACTCGGAAGGTATGGTTCAGGGGAGACCTTATTGCTGTCTGCAGCTGCCTGACTGGAGAACATGGAGGAGACAGGTCCAAGCTCTTCTCAGAGGAGCACAGTGATGGGACAAGAGGCAATGGGTGCACGATGTTCTGGCTGATTATAAAGAAAAACTTCTACCACAATGGTGACCAGAGAGGTTATGGGATCTCTGTCCTTGGATGTGTTTAAGCCTGAGCTGGATGGGTCCTAGAACAACCTGCTCTAATTCAGTCTGCTCCAAGCAGGACCTCAGAAGGTCCCTCCCAGTTTAAATTATTCTGTGACTGTGGTTTTTGAGATTGGAGCTAGATCTTTAACTTCTGAACTAATGTTTATTATCTCTAGTAGTACTAAGATATACATATATACATATATATAATATCTTGATTGTCTGTAGCAGATGAAATAACCGGAAGACATTTGACTTGACATTGTATATAGCAAAATTGTGCACCAGGTTCATTATGTGTCAGGCTGTTCTTCATGGAGTCTGGAAGTAAAGAAACAACCATGGGATTTTTTTGGTATTTCCCAAAGTCAGCACAGCTGGATAATGGGATTTAGTATGCTGACCTGTGGTGCTGAAAAAAAAAAAAAAAAAAAAAAAAAAAGAAAGAAGAAAATAATTCAGAATATAACAGCATGGTATTGACTTGCGGAAAACTGACTCCACAGTCAGTAAGACTGTAAAGTCGGTATGTTTATTCAGCGCTGGGTGGCACGGGGGGTAGTCCTTACAAAATTGTGCGCACCTAACGCGGCAACTTGATTTGGTTATATGCAGTAAAGAGTTACATATGCATGAAGTTTCCCAATACGCCTATACATATGCATAACCTGTCCCTGCTTAGTATTAAAATTAGCTCCAAGAAGTCATTTCCATAAACTCCTCCCATCTGTGCTTGTGTGGTGCTTTCTGGTGGTGGGTACTGAGGGTTGTGAGGATGAAGTAAGATTGTCTTCATCAGAGTTTAACTTTTCACCTCATGTCTTTGCGCATGCTTTCTGAGGCCTTAGTCACAATCTGGGCCATAAGGTTGTTTTGATCTGGTTCTCGGGGTCCAAGGGGCTCCTATTATCTGGAGGTCTAAGTGCAGCACAGGCACAGTACATTGTAAATGTAGCACATATTCATTCTTAATCAATTGCTCTCTAATTTCTAATCCCATGTTTCAGTATGAAGTTGGTTTTGTGTCTATGCTATGGTAAAAGAGCAACTTCTGTGACAGCTTGAGAGTGGAATGTATTTTACCCTGACTTTATGTTGGATTTCAACACAGACCTAGATGTTTCTCCAGTGCTTTCCTTCAGGCAACCTATTTTATGGACTGCTCTGTTCCTGCACCCAGTTCTGCCACCCACCTTTCTAACCCTAAACCATTTCTGGGTGCTAGCATCAGTTACTGAACAGCATGTGCTTTGTGCTTTGTTGTCTTTTCTGACTGAGATTTTTTTCTGCCTACAGCAGATGAAGGAGCTTGTACAGGGTCAGCTGTTTTTTTACAGCCATCCAGCAGTCCAGTAAATGTCTGCTCTGGATACCTGAAGTCCATGGGTCCATTCAGTTTGTTAGTTCAGAAGCTTTTAGTGCACTAAAACACCACTATCCTCTTTTTCCCTTCAGTTACTACAGCACCCTTTAGGCCTCCTCTTTGTTTCATTTATTTTGCAAAATAAAATATGTAATGAGCCCCAGTCATGATCTTCCAACTGTTTGCCTGGTTGCAAACTGTCATTTTCAAGAGGTTATATTAATGGTGCTGTTATCTCTTGATCATGTCAATTTTAATGCATGCAAATGCTGTTTCTGCCTCATTCCCACATAATTACAAGCCTGTGTTTGGCAAATGAGGATATGTTTGCTTTCTTGATTAAGAAGGTTCTAAAATTTTTTTGCATGCTTGGTAGGAAATAACTTATGAAAAGAGCTAGTTTTAGAACAGAAGCCCAGCAGTAAAGGTTTTCAGATTTCCCTAATACTTTCCTCTGCTGGGCAGAAAGCAGTTTGTGAATGCTAATGAAATCAGCTTTGCATTACCCCAGTGAAGTAGCTGTGCATTATTCCCCAAAGGACATGGAAGCACAGTGTGATTAAGTGACTTGTCTGCATTCATACGGCTGCTGGGATACCAGCATTTGCTCAGGTGTTGGCTCATAGCACTAGACCCAAGGGCCAATTTGGGATATAGTAATTTTTTTTTTCTTTGATTGTAATGAAAGACTTGGTAATTTTTATTTTTTTTTTTAATTTATTGAAATTTTTTACTTTTTCTCACATCTGAGGGAATGGATGGTGGGCTGTATATATATCCTCATTTATTTCCAGTCCGAGCCTTGTCTGGATCAAAAAGGAAGGAGCTGTCCCTTAGAGCCAATCAGTGGTGTCCCATAGTTCAAATTCCCCTGGTAAGTCATCATTTTAATGGCATTTTTCTCTAATGAACCTTCTGATGTCCCTTCATAGCTCTTGTATAGTCAGGATCACGCGTTTCAAACTAGCTTCTTTTATTGCAGCATTAAAAGAGTCATCTAGTCTATTCCCTCCTATTGCATACTCCTGAATATTTTTTACTGAAGTTGTTTTAGTAGCTTCTTATAGTTTTGTTTCTAAAACAAAATATTATTATAATATCATTTGTCTGTATGAACTTCATTTTTTTTTAAGTTTTTCTGGAGGAACCTGGAGCATTGGAAGGAGTTGGCTATGGAGGGCCCAAGCCATTTCTTGGTGTACACATACAGTTCAAATTGCTCATGGATCTCTTCAGGCAGATTTGTTGAGATGTGGGGACAGGGACACGTATAGGGGTCTGTTGGCTGTGTGTGTATTCAGTTCAGGAAAGCTGCTGAGATCCTCCACTGTGTAAAATGAAGCTGCTGTCTTGGAATCAGCAGCACTGCAGCTGCTTAACCACAGTGCTGCTTAACAGCCAGCTGCAGGACTGATACTCTTTTATACTCTACCCTGCAGAGAATTGCATAAATTAGAATCCATGCAAGGAGGCCAATAAACACATTAGTTTAGTGGTTGATAAGTGCTGCTGATGCCCATGCTTCTTCCAGCATATAATTCTCTAAACACCCATGTCATGGAGGTGACCACTAACCCCCAGTTCACTGGCTGTGGTGCTGCACCTGTTAATTTGGGGCTGTAGCAGCAGGGAGCTACTTCTTATCTCAGATTTATTTATTTTTTTTTGAGGAGACAGAGGTAATCAGTCAAATGACAGGCTGACTGTGATGCCGAGTCTATTGTGTGCTAACCCCAGTGAGAGATGAATGCATGCTTCAAAGAACCAGCATGCCAGCAAGCAGCAACAGGAGTGTATCTAACTCTGGCTGGTTGGCTGGGGTACAAGGAGAAACAGCAGATGGTCCCTTGCACCTGATGCTGTTGTCTCCTGTGCTGACAGCGGGGTCCTTGTGACCAATATCAGAAAATGAGATTATTCCTGCTGCTTTTGACTTGTGGAAATCAGACTCCACAATCAGTCAGATTGTAAAGTAGGTATGTTTATTCAGCGCTGGGCAGCATGGAGGGTAGTCTTGACAAAGTCGTGTGCACCTGACGCAGCAACTTGCCTTGGTTTTATGCAGTAAAGAGTTACATATGCATGAAATTTCCCAATACGCCTATACATATTCATAACCTGTCCCTGCTTCATATTAAAATTAATTCCAATGAGTCATTTCCATAAACTCCTCCCACCTGTGCTTGTGCAGTGTATTCTGGTGGTGGTCATTGGGGGTTGCGGGGATGAAGGCTGATGACTCTTCCTTGTCACTGCTAATTGACCTCTTGTCTTTGCGCAGACTCAGTTGCTCCTTGGCTCTTGTCCATCCACAGGACCAGCTTTTTCCAGTTTCTTAAGATAGGCTCACACTCTTACTAGGAGACTGACGTTGGTAAGGGGCCGAAGACTTCTTGCTTTAGTTAATTTGCACAATGCACCATAGTTAGCAAAGACACTAAGTAGCATCCTAGTTTAATGCTGTCAGCACTCATCTCTACTTGATAAGATTCTCCTAACTCCCTCTCTCAGTCCCCAATTTTCTACAATGTTAATAAATTCTTTTACTATTTCTAGGTTCTGTATAGTGTTTCTCTATCTATCACTCTTTCAAAATATCTGTTAGACTCCAGTTTCCATCTTAGTTGGTTCTTTTTCCACTTGCTGTAGGAGTTTTCCTGTACTCTTAAAACACCACAAGGTACATCGGATCACTACGCAAAGAACCATGGACAAAACCATGACCATGATTATTGTGATAAACAACTGTTTCAGCCAGGTTAGGTTTGGCAACCAGGAAGTTAATTTTTCTACCAAGTCTGTAAACCCCCAGGATGTATCATCCTGAGCTACTGCATGCAAAATTTTATTATTTAAGCACTACTTTGTGTAGGGAGGAAATTTCTTCCTGTAATGCTGAATGAGCATCACCTGTGGCATTTTCAATAATTTCTAACGTGGCTGAGATATTTACAACAGCTTTTTCTAATTCACTTATTCCTAGGGATGGAATCAACCACCTTACAAAACTATGGAATCCCATGGGTCTCATCACAAGGGGGCTATTCAAAACAGTACGTGTTTGTCTCCATAAGGTCTGGACTATTCCCGGAGGTGGTTCAGTGAATATACCCCCTCGAGGACTAAGATAGCCCCCAATACAGTGACCCTTCCAATTTAAGGATAAGCTTTTTCTAGCATGCCCATCTCCACATAGCCAATAGAATCCTTTTTGTAGTTTGCAAATTTGCACGAGAGAATTGAGGCCGTGAGATCCTGAGTTCATATCCCTTTTATCAGCACTTATTGTGACACCTACACCATAATCTCTCAGTTTAGTAAGATTAAAAGTTCCTACATATTCTGTCATAGTACAGTCAGGTTCCTGGGCTATATAACTAAGTGGACCTGTACCTATACATGGGATTTTATTGTTTAAGCATCTGGTGTATATGTTAACATTTTCATGTGGGAGTAGTTCAAATCTCTCCCCTAGATGTTCACGATCATTCTTGCCAAATGGACATGTTTCGTTTCTTGGGTGCACAAAGGTCAATGTCCAATTCATAATTCTAGGTTGCCTCTAGGCAGCACTGTGTACACCCAACAGTCAGAAAGGTTGAAACTATTACTCACTGCCTGTGTGAGTTTCACATAGGCATTGTGCACCCACTGTTCAGTTTTCTCAACCAATGACACCATTAAGATGGTGAGAAATGTAACCTTCCAGGTCACACCTGAGTCCACGGGGTCTTGGGTGCCTTTTTCACTCTGTTGTGATGGATCCAGGCATTCTGCTCCTTGATTCTGATCACTGTGACCTAGAATGGTTTTTTCCACTGAGTTTCCAAGGTCTTCTCTGCAAGAGACTTTACATACACACAATCTCCAGGTTGTCTATTGTGCACTGGTCCATTTAACACTCTACCCGGAGTCCCAGTCACATGCTTTCCAATTTCATTAATCTGTTTATCTAAGACCACCATATAGGAGGTCATGATTTCATTTCCAGATTGCATGGATATTCCTCTTTGTATTCCATAGGATTGTCCATATAAGATTTCAAAGGAGTTTAGCCCTTCCTTTCCCCTTGGTATACGCAAAAGGGTATGCGCAAAAGGGCTAAAGGAAGAGACTGAGGCCAGACCAAACTTTTGCTTCTTGTCCCAATTTCACAATTTGCTGTTTGATTAAATGGTTCATTTTTCTACTTGGCCACTTGACTGAGGGCAATATGTGGTATGAAGTTGCCAGTCTATACCCAAATGGCAGCTAATTTGCTGTACCACTTTCGTCCCTGCCAGAGGATATAGTTGCTGGAACTCCAAAACATGTATTATTTCTTGTAGTAATATCTTAGTTACCTCCCGAGCCTTGGCTGTTCTGGTTGGAAATGCTTCTGGCCATCCTGAAAAGGTGTCAGTTAATACCAACAAATACCAGTACCCCCCTTTTCTTGTGAGTTTGGTGAACTCAATCTGCCATTGTTGTCCAGGCCCATTACCTTTTCCAATTTGTCCCATTTTTGGCTTGGGAATGTTCTTGGGATTAGTCTGGAAACAAAG